>NC_063059.1:19128992-19496492 GCF_018812025.1 Megalobrama amblycephala
CTATATGTCTATCTATCTATCTATCTATCTATCTATCTATCTATCTATCTATCTGTCGATCTGTCTGTCTGTCTGTCTGTCTGTCTGTCCGTCCGTCATTTGTGTCTATCTATCTATCTATCTATCTATCTATCTATCTATCTATCTATCTATCTATCTATCTATCTATCTGTCTGTCTGTCTGTCTGTCTATATGTCTATCTATCTATCTATCTATCTATCTATCTATCTGTCGATCTGTCTGTCTGTCTGTCTGTCTGTCTGTCCGTCCGTCATTTGTGTCCATCTATCTATCTATCTATCTATCTATCTATCTATCTATCTATCTATCTATCTATCTATCTATCTATCTATCTATCTATCTATCTGTCTGTCTGTCTGTCTGTCTGTCAGTTGTGTCCATCGTCTGTCTGTCTATCTATCTATCTATCTATCTATCTATCTATCTATCTATCTATCTATCTATCTATCAGTCTGTCTGTTTATCTATCTATCTATCTATCTATCTATCTGTCTGTCTGTCTGTCTATCTATCTATCTATCTATCTATCTATCTATCTATCTATCTATCTGTCTGTCTGTCTGTCTGTCTGTCTGTCTATCTATCTATCTATCTATCAGTCTGTCTGTTTATCTATCTATCTATCTATCTATCTGTCTTTCTGTCTGTCTGTCTGTCTGTCTATCTATCTATCTATCTATCTATCTGTCGATCTGTCTGTCTGTCTGTCTGTCCGTCCGTCATTTGTGTCCATCTATCTATCTATCTATCTATCTATCTATCTATCTATCTATCTATCTATCTATCTATCTGTCTGTCTGTCTGTCTGTCATTTGTGTCCATCGTCTGTCTGTCTGTCTATCTATCTATCTATCTATCTATCTATCAGTCTGTCTGTTTATCTATCTATCTATCTGTCTTTCTGTCTGTCTGTCTGTCATTTGTGTCCATCGTCTGTCTGTCTGTCTATCTATCTATCTATCTATCTATCTGTCTGTCATTTCTATCTATCTATCTGTCTGTCCGTCCGTTCGTCCGTCCGTCCGTCATTTGTGTCCATCGCTGGCAACCTTTAGTGAGTTGGTCGCAGTGTTTGGATACCAAGCGTTAGTTCAGTGTAATTCACAGCAACTTACAAGGTAGGCAGTTGCAATATGTGTAGTCAAATAGATTTGACGGCCGATATGTTGGAGTAACACATTTGTGCTGGTGTGTGTGTAGTTTTAATTTGCTGTACTAATGAACAATGTTGATCCACTTCTGTGGAGTGACTGGGATCATGCTCTGCATGCAGATATGACTAAGCCGTTGAAACAGCAGCGAAGAAACAGCGTGTCACTTCCTGTTAACCTTACCGACCCCTTGAAGCTCTACACAACTATCAGAGGAAAGCACTCAAAAATGACACTGCAGAGTCAAAAGGCAGGCAGATACAGCTGTTGTTTGATTAATTGAGTTCATTCTCTTCGCACCTTTTATTCTGTTCATCATGGTAATGGAAGGTGCTTGTACATCATTCACAGATGACTAAATATGTATGGAAGAATAATGCAAAATACTGCTGAAACAACATGAAATATGAATGAATGCATGTGTCTGTTTCAGAAAGATAGTAAAAGAAAGGAAATAAACTAGAGATGACAGCTAGAGAATCAATCTTCCTTTGCATTATTTCTTCTGTTAAGTTAGTTTGATCTTAATAGCCTCTTCCTGCCAAATCCTTATTTTTTAAAGCTTAAATAAATCTAAATTAGGTAAACAAAAGTTTTAGTACTTCTAAATACAAAACATTTACAATATGCAACCGTATAATCACAATTTATTCTTGCTCGCTAACAATTACCAAATTGGCAAAATTGATGGAAAATATGAAATTGTTTGTTCAGATGACTGTTAGGCAGTCCTATTATATTTTATAGATATTTTTAAAGTAATATGTTGAGCAAATAATAAACATATGTCTATAAAAGCATGTTTTTTTATAGTATTTTGTTTTTCAAATAAGTATTTTTATTTTGCCTATGTATGTTGGTGGGAAGTAAATGACGGACACAAGAATCTTGAAACCGTTTTCTTCAGGTAAATGCATTGTTTTGCTAAAATCAACATTTTATTAAAGTAATCTGCTATTTGTGCAAAGCAAATATGACCCAGTTATATGTGAATGTCAGTACTGTATATCCTCCAGTAGAGGGAGCTCCTCTGCTGATGAATTTTACAGTCTTTCAAGAGAATGTATCATCTCATCTCTTGGAAAAAAATAAATAAATAAAATTCTCATATTCCTGTCTGCACTGCAGGGCCATTATTGATGTACAGACTGAAGTTTCCACTGCCATATGTTCCAGGGGGCTTCAGGAAACAATGAGGGATTTGTTGTATTTGTGAATGTGGAAGTGGAGAGGGGGTGAAATTCATTTTCGTCACATGCTTTGGTGCAACTGACCATTTATAGCTGGGCTGTTAATCAATCTCAGGCTAAGAGAGAGAAAATAATGGTGACTTCACACACACACACACACACACACACACACACAAGGGTCTTCAGGACACTCACCCCCCCCCCCCCCCCCCCCTTGGCCATAAGAATTTACAGGGTGGAACTGTATATGACCCTCAGGAGTTAGTAATAAACATGAGGCCTTGTGGTCTCATAATAATGCGATAGTGACAGAATATCACGCAAAACTCTCCTCTACAAATATCATAAAACAAGAATGAGGCTTTTATTTGATGCGGTTTTGTTTAGCCGTCTGAACGGAAAGCTTGTATTTTGTAATTCACATTCAAAGTCTTGTAGTAGGACAAACTCTCTGCGTTTGAACTTCTCTAGTGCTAAATTGTTGCAAGTTGAGGCCCATTAGATATAAGTGGCATTTTGACCATTGCCCTTTATAATTTTCTGCAAAGTTAAGCACAAATATATGTGCATTATGACACCGCTGGGTGCTGTATATTTAGATGAGAACATCACCCTCTAGTTTGAGAGTTCAAGCTGCTGTGATGGCTATTATACAAAACTACACACACAAAGACATGTGGCGTGACCTCAGAAGCATCTATGGAAGAATCAAGAGCGTTGGGTTATGTATGTTGTTTTAATGAATCGGTTTATTTTGGATGATTGTTTGAAATTGATAGTTGAAGCACTATAAGCATATGTATGCTACATATATATATATACATATACACAGGGTGAGATTTGTAGGGGGGGACGGGGGGGATTTCCCCCCTTCTGGTCTATGTATCCCTGCCTCTGCTGAATTATTTTATAAAATATATGAATATATTTTTATAAAAAAATATCCCCCTGGGTGATGCTACTCCACAAACCACCAACAGAGCATATAAAATACCAAAAATAAAAATATTTTTTAAAACATCGCCAAATAAAACGCTGCGTTTATATAGAACTGTCTCTTTACCACCACAACAAACGGGACACTTTTCAGACGCGCATTCCGACTTCGTCTCAGCGCCAGGCGCAAGTCAAACGAGCGCGGAAAAGGTAGCTTCAGTTGAACAACAGTGAACTGCGGTCAGATGATGTTAGTAAAACTCAGAAAAATGAACATGACTGTCCAATCAGCCGTTATAGGCCTACTGTGCTCGTGGTGCGCACTCAGGAGCTGCATGCGCAAATGCGCCGGCGCGCACTGCATAATTGCTTTATTATAGCTTAAATAAAGCGCAAAAGAAACTACGAGCAATGGCCGTCTGTGTTCTGTTAAGTCATGAAATTACCAAACATTCGATTAAAGCTGCCTCAAAACTGTGCATGCATGTATTTGTTGACATGGTTTTAAAGCTATTGTTATCCAATTTGTTGGCCTTTAAACGTCTTAAAAATGCACATATGTACACCAGGAAAATCTAAATTTTCTCGGTGGAGCATGCCCCTACACCCCCCTAGTAAACTACATTTTCTGACCTTGGTAATTATGAAACCCTGCGTACAGCACAACTTATATTCTATCTAATGATATCTGAGGTAAACGTGTATAAATAAATGGGACCAAACGCGATTGAATGTAAAGGGTTGTGTCTCGTTATTCTATTAATAACTACCGATTGATTTTGCATTTCTATCAGAAATTAAGAATTATTAGTAGTGCTGCAAATATCTAAGCTATATCTAATACTTCAAATCTCAAAGTTAAATCAGAATTTTTTTGTAAAAATGTTTCTGTAACAGCTGCCAAAAATAGTATATAGCTCCACTGTGGTTTTTAACAAAAAAACAAACAAACAAAAAAAAAACTTTTCAAAACATCCCCCCCTCTGGTTTTTTCACAAATCGCACCCTGCATATACATATATATGTATGTATATACAGTATGTAGCTTGTAGCATGTAGCTTCATCAATATTACTTGCTCTGTAGATTTTGCAAACTAACTGCATTCACACTGCCTGGCGAAAACGGCGCGGCGCGTCTTGGGCGGTGAAAGCGTCAAGGAGAGTCAGGTCAACTTTATGATAATGAGCTATGACGTGGTTCAGCGGCAACCAATTGGAATGTAGAGGTCCTCGCTTGAGAGGATTCCGATTGGTTGCCACAACTTGTCATTTACTATGACCCTCCCACAGGCGACGGTTTGAACGTACAGCGTTGTTGGCAGGGCAGCCAAGGCGAATTTTGACGCTTTCGCCGGCGGCGGTGTGAATGCACAGTAAGGGTACGTTCACATGACAACAATGAAAAACAGAAAAGTTTTTCCTTTATTATTTTTTTTTTTGTTTGTTTTTTTTGCGTACAGGTGACAACATTGTCAAAACGATCCCCTTTCACACGGATCTGCGAAAACGATTCAAAATGTTGTATTATGCATGCCAGGCCAGTAGATGGCGATGTCACTTTCTAAAGAAACACTACGCGCCTATAGACTGAACATGTAATATGCATGTCACCGTTTTCACAAATTTGCGTTTTTGTAGTTTACACAGAGATGATAATGGTATCATTTTCAAAAACTTGCACTTTTAAACACGTTTTTAAAGGTGCATTTTCAGGCCCCCAAAACGCTGTCGTTGTGTACATGAACGGCCAAAACGCATTAAAAGTTTTCCATTTTTAGTTGAAAATGGTCTTGTGTAAACGGCACCTCAATCTTTTTCTCTAGTGTCCTAGTTAAAAAAAAAAAACAAAAAAAAAAAAAAACAAAACATTTCATTAATAGATCCACATACTCTTTGAGAGTGTATTTGTTTGTGTAAGTAGTGTAGTGTGTATGACTTTAATTTCTCCATGTCACCCACTTTCTCCCACATCCATCTTGCCGCCTGAGGATGAAGCATCCACAACATCATCTGAGTGCCTAATTTAAACCTCTCAGGAAGACACGTATGGGTATTTTTCAAAAACACGCATCCGCATCCGCATGTTTTCACACCCGGCATGCTGCCAGATTTTCCCCCCGTCCACCATTCTGTATGGTGCTGTTGCCGTAGCAACACCGTTCGTGTTTAAAGAGAGTCATATATTTACTTAATGTTGCCCTCATATCTTCAGCATGGCCATTAGTCTTTCTGAGGGCAACAGACTCCAGAATTTACTACCTCCCTCACTGGGACTAACAACTTGTAAATGACTTCTTTCTTTTCCCTCTGCAGTTTTGCTGTCTTTTTTTTGCAGTTTTTACATTAAAATTGGTGTTTTGTAGCTGTTGGTCCATGTCTGTTAGCTTTGAGGTCGTCTATGCACTAGTGTACTCCTAAACATTTAATTTTAGCAGATATCTGCATTCAAACTGTAATGTCTTTCAAAAATATTGACTCATCCTGAACTCAATCATTTTGTCCGATCAAATGCTCTCTAGAATCGGAATGTGTCTCCCCCTAATACCATGGTCACCGTGATTTTGCCAAGTAAGACATGTTTCTGGATCAACATCTTTGCTGATCCTGGAACAACATTCCAATCAACCAATCAGATTTGAGGGACAAGTTTACCGTTTATGTCAAAATCACAGTGACCCTAATTCCATAGTTGTGTCCCAAATGACATACTATACCTTTTGCACTTGAACTATGCACTCATCTCTCTAGTATATGAATTTTAGAAGGTTATTTTGTCATCCAGCATCAGAGACTGATTAATTATGTATAATATTCCTTACTTTTTTGGGTGGGGAGATCAGCTTGATTCTGTTGTGTCATCATTGGCAATAATTTCCTGTCCTTTTTTTTCTTTCTTTCTTTTTTCTTTAATTAAAAAAGTGTCAAAACCCAGAATGCAGGTTTACAAAGAATTATGAAATATGTAGTTTATAGAAAATGATGAGAATCTGGTACCCAATTGGAGATCAGCAAGCATGATTCTCCACACAAATCTGTGGCTTTCTCCATAACACTCCTCATTTGTGTCTGCCCTAAATCTTGCATCATAGCATCATGGCATTACCCGATTCCTGTCATTATGCTCGCCGATAAGGCTGCTTTTTAGGGCATGATTATATCCTCAGGAAAAAAGGCGTCCGGCTTCTCCTTTACCACTGAAAACTAATCAGCCCCCCAAAAATTACTTATTGATCTCTGGTTGCAGTGTGCGGAGAGGGATTTAGTGTGGCCGGGTCATGGCAGGAGCCGTGTGTGTGTGTGTACCAGACTGTTTGAATATAGACAGACCTTTTATGTCATGGGATCATCGAATATGAATCAATTTCAGTACAAACTCCTTTTAATTGCCATTTACCCCTGAATAATCATCATAACAGACCTATTTGGGACAAACCAAATTGAAAATCCGAGCTTCTCACTAATATAATCAGCACTTAGACATTTTCTACATCAAAGTCTATTTTTCATGAGAGTACAGGGCATTGAAATAGATTTTTTCAGACATTATATTATGGCTAGATTTCCAAATAGCTGAATATTAATATTGCCGATGGAGAAAAACAGAGAACTGTGGAAAACTTAATGAACAGCCTCCAGGCCGCAGATCAATACAGTCATTACATTTGTGTACAAGTAGCTTGTTATTTTGATAGATGAAGCTGGTTTATTTACATGTACATGTTTTATTTGTTCATGCAACAAGCATGAGGGTGGTTTTGAGGGTATGTTACAGTATGTGCAGACAGTGTTTGGGTCCGTACTGTCTCTGTGTCAGGGCTCATTGATCCGGGCTGTGGGAGATGAATGGATTAATTACAGGCACAGTGAGCTGTGGGACTACAGGCAGCCGGGCAGGAGACGTAACCGAGGGGCCGGGACGGAGAAAAGCCGTTACAGGCAAATTGAACACTGTTAATGAATGTAGCGTCGCCTGTGGCTCCATCGCTGGTCCCTGGGTGTGAAAACTGGGCCATGCATTCCTCTGCCGCCCCCTGGGAGCAGGAATGAAGGATGGGTGATGCCCCCGAGGTCTCCTTCCAATACTATATGAACAATTTCAAAAAGCAGAACCAGAAATATAAGATTGTTTTAGTTACAGTTAGGCTTATTAACCAAAATGCACAATGGTTTTCTCACTCTAAAAAATGCTGGGTTAAAAACAACCCAAGTTGGGTTATATATGGACAAACCCAGCAGGTTGGGTTAAAGCTATTATGCCCTCTTTCACAAGATGTAATGTAAGTCTCTTGTCAAGTTTCAGCTGAAAATACCCACAAACTTGCCCCTATTTGGGGGTGAGCAAAAACATGCCTTTTACTTTATTACTATATTGCTGGCTAAAAATATATATCCAAAATTGGTTGAAAAAATGGCTGGGTGAAAACAACCCAATCCCTGGGTTTGTCCATATTTAACCCAGCATTTTTTAGAGTGCTTTGAAGCATTTTGGAAGGCCATCTAAAAACATGAATTACATGTGAATTACATTACTTGGTTTTATTTACATACTTAAATCAATTCATTTAAACAATATTTTGGTTAGTTTAACCAAAAAATGGGGAAAAAAAGTCATCAATTACTCATCCTCATGTTGTTCCAAACCCGTAAAACTTTTCATCTTCCAAACACAAATGAAGATATTTTAAAGAAATCTGAGAGATTTCTGTCCCTCCGTTGACAGCTACAAATGACACTTTGATGCTTCAAAAAGTTCATAAAGAGATCGTAAAACTAATCCATATGAAGTGAGTGGTTTTGCCCAAATTTGCCCAAAGAGACACGATCACTTTATATGATGAGCAGATTTAATTTAGGCTTTTATTCACATAAACATTGATCAGAGAACATAAACAGAAGCTCAACCATACTTGCTTGACGCGTGAGAAGAAACCTCATTGGTTGTGGCGGAAGCTCAAACGTGCTGAGAATGAACCTCATTGGTTCTCGTATGTCAAGCAAGCATGCTCGAGTTTCTGTTTACCCTATCTGATGTGTGAGTTGATGAATGTTTGTATGTGAATAAAAGCCTAAATTAAATCTTATCATCATATAAAGTGATCGAATCTCTTCATAAAATTTGGACTAAACCGCTCAATTCATATGGATTAGTTTTATGATCTCTTTACGAACTTTTTTAGGAATCAAAGTGGTAGTTGCGTAGACTGTCAATGGAGGGACAGAAATCTCTCAGATTTCATTTAAAATTTCTTAAATGTTTTTGACAACATGAGGGTGACAGAATTTTAATTTTTGGGTGAACTATCCCTTTAAAGCAACTCAAAAAATGAGGAATACAACAGCATAAGCGATTCATTTTGATGTCAACAAATGGAGCTGAAATGAAAGTGTGATATATTGAGACAACAGTGAACGAAAATGACTTTCTTCTTCATGTAGTTACCATAACGAATGTGCATTGTATAAGGCATACTGCTCATTTGTTAGTGTAAACCCTATACATTTTAAAAGAATACATTTCCAGTGACTCAATGCATTTAAATGACCTTTAAAGGTGCCCTCGAATTAAAAATTGAATTTATCTTGGCATAGTTAAATAACAAGAGTTCAGTACATGGAAATGACATACAGTGAGTCTCAAACTCCATTGTTTCCTCCTTCTTATATAAATCTCATTTGTTTAAAAGACCTCCGAAGAACAGGCGAATCTCAACATAACACCGACTGTTACATAACAGTCGGGATCATTAATATGTACGCCCCCAATATTTGCATATGCCAGCCCACGTTTCCAACATTATAAAAGGCATTAGACAAGGGCAGCCAGTATTAACGTCTGGATGTGCACAACCAAATCATCAGACTAGGTAAGCAAGCAAGAACAATAGCGAAAAATGGCAGATGGAGCAATAATAACTGACATGATCCATGATAACATGATATTTTTAGTGATATTTGTAAACTGTCTTTCTAAATGTTTCATTAGCATCTTGCTAATGTACTGTTTAATGTGGTTAAAGTTACCATCGGTTATTACTGTATTCACGGAGACGAGAGCCGTCGCTATTTTCATTTTTAAACACTTGCAGTCTGTATAATGCATAAACACAACTTCATTCTTTATAAATCTCTCCAACAGTGTAGCATTAGCAGTTAGCCACGGAGCATAGCCTCAAACTCATTCAAAATCAGAAGTAAACAATATAACAGTATACAATACTCACATAATCCGACGCATGCATGCCGCATGCATGACGAACACTTTGTAAAGATCCATTTTGAGGGTTATATTAGCTGTGTAAACTTTGTTAAGGCACTGTTTAAGGCAAGCGCGAGCTCTGTGGGCGGAGAGCATGGGATTTAAAGGGGCCGCAGCATAAAATCAGCGCGTTTATAATGATGCCCCAAAATAGGCAGTTAAAAAAAATGAATAAAAAAAAATCTATGGGGTATTTTGAGCTGAAACTTCACAGACACATTCAGGGGACACCTTAGACTTATATTACATCTTTTAAAAACATAATCTAGGGCACCTTTAAATATGTACTCTGAACTCGCTCTCTAACTTGAGGCTGAAAGCTAACATGGTGAAACGACTTGTTTTTGTTCAAATCACCCATAGCCGGTTTACATCTCATGTAAAATTAATGTAATCAGATGAATTAAAATAATCTGCATTTGTAACCGTATTCTGATAAACCTAAAATGAACGGAATAGTCGCTGTGATATCCGTTGCTGTTTTTGCTGCATTCAGCTTGTTTCTTCGCTGCAAATTTACTCACAACAGCATAATAAAGGACAGGGCTTGGACAGGAAGAAATATGTGCCAGAACCTATTAAACCAACCTCAATTTAGCTGCCATAAAAAAGAAAGAAATGCATAATGAATAATTGAGTTCCAATGAGTTGTGGGCCTTCTGTTTATCCAATTACGGCACATTAAAAATGAATGATTAATCAATTATTGCTGTTGGGGATTCTAGGTGCTATCAAAGTGGATGCCCTTTTCTTTGTCCATCCATCTTCATAGCTTCGCTCGCTAGCAACTGCACTTTCTGTTAGCGTCAGTAGTTACTGTGTGCAACTTCATACAAGTTTAACTATTAAAACCCCTATGGATTAAAAAAATCGTTTGTTAGCTTAGAAGGCCATGTGCTAGCATACTGGTGTTCTGTGTATTGAGTATGAAATTCAATTCACTCATATTTGGTCCAATAAAATGCTTTCTAGAATAGTAATGCACCCTCCCCATAAATTATAAACTACCTGCCTCTGACTAGCAATAGCAAATGGCAAATCAAGGTTTGTTGGTCTAATAACCATCTATTGTCTTCTATGGAAGTGCCTGGAACTGATTCATTTTGCTTTTGTTCATTTTCAAGCATGAAGTATTTTTCTCCCTCTCTATGCTGCTAATCTAAAAAGAGAGATAGACAGACAGAAAGAACTGCTGGAATTTTGTCTGAACAAGGAACATAAGCCACCAAAACACACACACACACACACACACACACACACACACACACACGCCCCCAAGCCGATTCCAGTCATTACTAGACACACACAGAGATCCAATCCCGATCCCAGACAGTCATACCGACCTAATATATCAGCTCTATTGATTTCCCTGCAAACAAATAAGACTGTTTTGGGAGCAGTGGAATATGCGAGTGCACTCAGGAGGTCATGAAAGCACCATAGCGACCTTGGGTTAATCGACTCTTTTCACTTCATGCACATTTTATTTATTTTGTGCCATTTGTTAAAAAAAAAAAAAAAAAAGCTTAGTTATCTGATGGAAATGCATGCTATCAGTGACATCCCTTCTCCAGAGCCATAGGTGGTCCATCTATTAGTTCATTCTCTTTTTTTCTTCTATATTGCGAGTCTGAAAAGGACTACTGTATGTACCTTGTTCAGTTTGTACTGCTGGACAGCGATAGCTGCTAGATCTACCATCTGATCCCTGTTTCATTCTATCAGGAGGTCAGCGTTGCCTTCTCTCTGTGTGTACTCAGTGTGAGGGAGGTGAAAGCTCTGTTTGTTGACATAGAAGATGATGTGAATTTCCTGGAACTGTATGAGCCGTTGTCTGTATCAGTCACCTCACCTACAGTGGGTTTGCTTCTTTTATTAACCGAGCTATTGAAAAGAGATGAAAAGAGAAAAAAGTAGGGATGTTTTATAAATGGAAAGATTAACCGTTATAATTGAACTGTTATGTAACTTGAATTATTTTGTCAATGTTATTTGGTGTACAGAAATGATAGATAGATAGATAGATAGATAGATAGATAGATAGATAGATAGATAGATAGATAGATAGATAGATAGATAGATAGATAGATAGATAGATAGATAGATAGATTGAACGATGGACAGACAGATAAATAGACAGAAGGAATATACAAGTAGACAGATATGTGAGTCATTGACGAATAAAGGTTTTTAAAAGTGTAAAAAAACATAATGGAGATATAATTAATTTTGAAGTTTTATTAAGTGTTAACAATGAGATTATGTGGTTTTTATAATCAATTAACACTGCTTTTGTCACCAAAAAAGTAATTTGTTTTTAAGAGTAATTAATTTTCAAAATGACACTTTTGGTTATACCGAATGACAATATTTTCAAACAATGCTAACAGCCTGATATCTAGCTAGCTAGCAAAAGGACAGTCAAATATTTTATATTTAGTACAAGTTTTTAAAATATTACAACATTTTCCATGTTTTATAGCGGTTGTACCGAATGACCTGATGTTTCGGGATATGCGTATGAGCAAGTGAAAACATGAATTTTTCAAATAGTTAAGAGAGAGTTAGTTACTTTGCTTCACAACCATGTGGTCCTTTGCAGGTGTCTGAATGATGTCACATCCTGTCACATGATATTGACCACATGACTTGATCCAAAATGATGGTTACTCCGAATGACATCAGTGAAATTAATTTTTCTGGACATTCATTCTCACAACAAAGCAACGACATCTATACATAATTTTAATACCATGTTGCACTATGTTGATATATGATGTTATAAAATCATGCCAGAATAAAAAAAATATACATTTATTACATTTTAAGATATTTTAATCACAAATGAAGTGGCTGTATTGGCCTTTGGACGGTTAAACCGAATAACATTTCAAAATCTTTAAAATACCTTTATATGTAGCAAAATATAATTAAAACCTTTTGATTCAATAAAAGAGATCTAGTTGTACTATCTTACATACTTTGGTTATCATATTTTTGTTTTTGTTATTATTATTAAGGCCTTTGGACAAAAAAAATGACCTGTCATGTCATTGACCCATATACATACAGTAGTTGATTCTTGCTTGATGCTAGTCCATTTTTGTGTAACTATTACAGAAAAATGATTATTATAAGATGGTTTTGAAAAATATAAAAGCACTGCTAGAGAAATGCATTTGTGTAATTGAACTTTTGACTCAAAAACAGTTACTGAAATGAAGCTAGTCTCTGTAATGCTTACAGAAAAGGAAAATTTTACACAAATGTGTTTTTAATTGTACCATATGTACCCAAATCATCATTTTGTTTTTGCCAACACAAAAATCTGTTCCTAGTTCTAGTACAATTCCTAAGTCTTAAAAATGAAGCCTTCTAAGGGTGTCTTTAGCTTGTTTTTGCGATCAGGATTCATAGGAGGTTCTGTCAGAGCCTGTTGTTGTAAATTGTTCACTTTAAGTACTAATCCTGCCAGAGATTGCGCTTGAAGTAGTCGCCGTAATATATGGAAACAAATTCAGCTTGTTCTAATAATCACAGCTTCAATTGCACATTACTCCACGCTAACCCGATTAGCACTGACAATGGCAGTATCACTGCTACAATAGCACGCGCGCTATCAGGACAATAAATGCACTCTGCTTTAATTACAGCTGTCTTGCCTCGTGATTAGTCTTGATCTCTGTCACATATGTGAACTGTTTCGTCTTAAATGCCGTTTTATCCTTCAGCGATGTGTGGAGAGAGTTATAGAGAATGTTGCATATTGATTCTGTATGCTTTAGCAGCCATTAGAACTCATCATTGCAGCTGATTTTTAAATGTGAGAATAATAGATGTACTGTAGGATGATAGGAATTAGTGTTGTTTACCTATTAGTCATTGTATCATAGCCTTTATTAATGTTTTCTCTAATTTTCTGTGCCTCATTTTTTCAGGGTTAGTGTTTGTAGACATCTATTTTGTATTTGCTTTATATGTTGCTCTGTCTTTAAAGATCCCCATGTCTTTGTTAGAGGTGCTACAACCAAAGTTTCAGGTTTGATCCCTAGTTCCTTCCTAGTTCCAAAGCACCCAATCTCACCCAATCCCATGGAGACTGTTCCTGCAATTAGTGTGCTATAAAATGCTTTGGATAAAAAGCATTAGCTAAATGGCAAGCAATTAAAGTCCAACCTTTAGCAACGATTTAATGGTTGGACGTTATTGAGTGTGACAAAACATGTTTTGAGAAGACAATGTTTTAGTCTACATGAAAGTGAAGAGCAGCTTGCAGGATTGAAAACCTTAGCAACCACATAGCAATTGAAAACCTTTCTCTTCCCCATGAAATTGATGGTATTCTTAAACGAGTTTAATGCAATTCAAGCTCAATGAACAGAATTTGTGGTATACTGTTGATTAAAGTAATTTCAACAAGTCCTTCGTTTTCTTTTCAAAAAAGAGATTACAGTGAGGCACTTACAATGGAAGTAAATTGGGCCAATTTTTCAGAGGAAGTAACAACAAAAATGTGAGGCTTATTTTATGAAAACGTTTACTCTGTTAAAATGTGTATGTTTAAAGCTGTTTAAATCATCATTTTTTATGGTTATTATAAGGTTTTAGTGTTTACATACGTCTACAGATTTCGGCAATTTTTTCACACCTAAAAACCTGTTACAGCAACAAGCATATTCTTGTGGCTATTTTTCTGGAACAGAATTTATGAACTTGCCTCAATCACTTCCATTTTAAGTGCCTCATAGTAACCCACAGTTTTGCTTATTTTTAATGAAAATGGGGACAGTGGCAAGTGAAAATATATACATATTTTTTGTGGTAATCAAACATTGCATCAACTTAAATATTCATTCAATGTGCAAATAGTAGCTATAGGGTGTAACAGTACATGGAAATGACAGCTTGGTACATACCTCGGTATTAATGTCACAGTTCGGTAACTTGTTTCTTTTTTCTTAAACAGTGTATATTGAACAAATTGTCTCTCTTTAAATAAACTCAATTATAATTAACATTTTCTCGAGGATAATCTCAGCTAATGCTGTAAATTATATACAGGGAGCCCTTTCTTGCACATTACTATAATATTAAAGATTACAATAAACAACAGTTAAATAAATAAACAAACAAACTATTAAATTCAGTGTTGCATTAACTTCTAAGTCTAATTATAAAATTATTTTTCATTTATTTTTCTACTCCAATTTTTGAAATACAAACCCGATTCCAAAAAAGTTGGGACACTGTACAAATTGTGAATAAAAAGGGAATGCAATAATTTACAAATCTCATAAACTTATATTTTATTCACAATAGAATATAGCTAACATATCAAATGATGAAAGTGAGACATTTTGAAATGTCATGCCAAATATTGGCTCATTTTGGATTTCATGAGAGCTACACATTCCAAAAAAGTTGGGTCAGGTAGCAATAAGAGGCCGGAAAAGTTAAATGTACATATAAGGAACAGCTGGAGGACCAATTTGCAACTTATTAGGTCAATTGGCAACATGATTGGGTATAAAAAGAGCCTCTCAGAGTGGCAGTGTCTCTCAGAAGTCAAGATGGGCAGAGGATCACCAATTCCCCCAATTCTGCAGAGAAAAATTGCAAAGAGTTTGAAGTTATCATCATCTACAGTGCATAATATCATCCAAAGATTCAGAGAATCTGGAACAATCTCTGTGTGTAAGGGTCAAGGCCGGAAAACCATACTGGATGCCCGTGATCTTTTCGGGCCCTTAGACGGCACTGCATCACATACAGGAATGATCCAGAAAACATTGTCGGTGAACACAATCCACCGTTGCTGGCTAAAACTCTATAGGTCAAAAAAGAAGCCGTATCTAAACATGATCCAGAAGCGCAGGCGTTTTCTCTGGGCCAAGGATCATTTAAAATGGACTGTGGCAAAGTGGAAAACTGTTCTGTGGTCAGACGAATCAAAATTTGAAGTTATTTTTTGAAAACTGGGACGCCATGTCATCCGGACTAAAGAGGAAAAGGACAACCCACGTTGTTATCAGCGCTCAGTTCAGAAGCCTGCATCTCTGATGGTATGGGGTTGCATGAGTGCGTGTGGCATGGGCAGCTTACACATCTGGAAAGGCACCATCAATGCTGAAAGGTATATCCAAGTTCTAGAACAACATATGCTCCCATCCAGATGTCGTCTCTTTCAGGGAAGACCTTGCATTTTCCAACATGACAATTCCAGACCACATACTGCATCAATTACAACATCATGACTGCGTAGAAGAAGGATCTGGGTACTGAAATGGCCAGCCTGTAGTCCAAATCTTTCACCCATATAAAACAATTGGCGCATCATAAAGAGGAAGATGCGACAAAGAAGACCTAAGACAGTTGAGCAGCTAGAAGCCTGTATTAGACAAGAATGGGACAACATTCCTATTCCTAAACTTGAGCAGCTTGTCTCCTCAGTCCCCAGACGTTTGCAGACTGTTATAACACGAAGAGGGGATGCCACAGTGGTAAACATGGCCTTGTCCCAACTTTTTTTAGATGTGTTGATGCCATGAAATTTAAAATCAACTTATTTTTCCCTTAAAATGATACATTTTCTCAGATTAAACATTTGATATGTCATCTATGTTATATTCTGAATATTGAAATTTGAAACTTCCACGTCATTGCATTCTGTTTTTATTCACAATTTGTACAGTGTCCCAACTTTTTTGGAATCGGGTTTGTATAAACATTTACACAGTTACTGTTATAACTTGTTTTCATGACAAATTTATTTAATATGAATAATACATTACTAACAGGTAAAGTAAATGAATATATAAGCTAATATAGTGATTATATATAGTGGTAGTTAAGTTACATTCAAGCTACCCTTCTTAAAAAGTAGTTAGCTACACTACAAGTTAATATCAAAAAAGTAGCTAGCTACATTAAAGCTATTTTTTTTCTATACAATGACATTGTTACATTGTTGGGCCTAACTGAATAATTGTTAGTGGAGAATGTTATAAGTAAAGTAAAATATTTGGGGTTTAAAACAACATAATGCAATGCAATGCAATAATGCTTTCAAAGAGTAGGGTGAATTCAGGTTGATTGGGACACTTTTCCCCAGTCATTTCAATGGCAAAAACGGTTCCAATCGTTTGATTTTGTAAACTATCCAATACACACAATACTCAAATATAGCCCATATCTGAAACTGGCTGTCAAGGTGCAAAATTGCAACAAATGTAACATCAGTGCAAGAACAAAATGTATGCAATTTAAATCAAATACTCAAGATTTGTCAAAACTGCAGGGTAAACTCAGAACACATGCAGTGATGGAGCGTGCAGCATTTACTTTGAACAAAACCACTCTGAGACGCAAATCATGAGCTGCTCACATGAACACAGTGCGCTTTGCTTGGAATCCTGCTGCAACCAGTCTTTGCCAAGTGCACTACTATATCGCGATTTTATTCTCTTTTCGATTAGTGATCTTTCAGTTTCATTACAAAACTGTGGCGGGACAGATTAAACCATGGCAGGTCATCTTTGTAATTAAATCAGAAATAGACATTTGATATAGAGTGCAATAAAGCAGGATAATTAACCAATTTTAAAAGGCTATTATTTACCTCCTGTATGTGCTTTAATTCTTTGAAGTAGACAGCATTTTAATCTTTGGTTTGCATAACGTACAGTCGACTCAATATCCACTCATGTACGTCCTTTACGTAATCATCAGACGGTCTCTTGGACGGACTGTAAAGCTGCAACATGCGTGATATAACAATAGATGGCGGTAATGAACAAATTTAGTTTGTGATCTAGTAAGAAGAAGACTGCTTCACTGCATTACAGGCTCATGACTCATCAGAACACAAAACGGAATGTAGCTTTTGGTCAAGCTATACCGCTACTTGTTGGAAAATATAGTTAACTACTGGAAAAGCTACACTGTTTTAAAAGTAGCTGAGCTACTGAAAAGCTACTGAAAAATATAGTTAAGCTAGTAGCTACACTACTTGTAGCTAACTCCCCAACACTGGAACTAACATGCTGTGGACACTAAATGACTTCCCTGAGGTAAATGTAATGCTGCGTTAGATATTATTCTCAAGCTGTTTTATTGATATCTTTCTGCGGTTTAAACACTGGTTGTGAGATTACATATAAACATATCTATGCATAGATCATCAGTTCTTTTTCTGTGCTTTTTCCTGTTGTGGTGGTTAGCATTGCATTACTGTGCCCGCCCCCTTCTGGATTGGAGTGTGGATCACCTGTGACCAACTGCATTCTGTATACACCGAACTGTAACGTCAATACCATGACGGTTCGAGATGAATACAATTACCATAACACCCCTAGTAGCTATAATATGATTGGTATTATAGTTCAAGGGTGTAATGTGTTCTTTCAATCAGTACAATTCAACAATCCAGTTGTACTTCTTTATTTGTAGCCAGTGTAGTTTTCTTTTGATTGAAATTTAAAAACAAACTATTCTGGGAATTTGAAATTCCTCTGTAAATACATTTATGCATTACTTTAGATTATTAGATACATTTTATAATGAGTAATGTAGTATTTTAAATATTAAATGCAGCATGTTTTTTGCTACAGTTTACAAGTAACGTTCTTCTAAACTGCTGAAGGGCATCTTATATTTAGAGGTTCTGTATGTGGCTCCTGATCTCAGCTCATGTGGAGGAAATTTTCTACTGATGGAAACAGACTGCAGGAGAGGAAAGGCCACAGCAAACCCTTGCCCCAGAAGACACTCGCGGCTTCTAAATGGCTCAATTTACCTTTGCCGAGCTCCAGAAGAGCACAGCCCCGCGCCACACATGCGGTTACGGCAAAAATCAATAAGTATTCTCAGTACAAGGGACCTTATTAAAACTGGACCACTTTTTTTTTCTCTTTCTCTGTGTGTTTAGAAGAAATACTCACCCCCAGAAATCATTAAAGTGCACAGCAACAGATCTTCCGCTTTAAGAGCTGCAACCATCCATTTTGCGCTCATTTCTGCTTTGGGCTTTTGTGATTGTGTGGACATTGGGCCATTACTACTAGTTTAGTGGTACATTCTGGGTAATTCTATTACCGTCGTCCAGATGAGTTTCTCTGCAGGTGTTGTTGCGTTCAGTTTGGACAGTGTGGCTCTGGAGAAATTAGTTTGATGAAAATCCCCTTCCTCAACAATGGTTAAACCTGCAGCAATCACAACGTGGGTTGTAGTAACTTACCGCGGCTTTACGAAATATTTTACACAAGTAGATTAAGAAATCAATGTTCACATTTTGTTTCTTGACACATAATGGGATTGTCTTCTGTGAATTATATGGCCATCTGGCATTTTTACAGTCACACCACCTCAGGTTGGTATGACCCTCAGATTGAAGGTGGTTGGTTCATCCTTCAACTAAACTGCGGCAGAAATTCACTCTGCAGTATGGAATGGTGCATTTTTTTGCTATTATATTTGATTAAATCTAGACGGAGACCTTGAATCTGGTTGTCTTTTATATACCACAATGGCATTTGGCCTCCATGTACACAGGCAACCGTAACACTGAAATACATCTACACCATTACGAGCTTCATTTTACATTCCCCCAGCAAGCCATAGAGATAAAAAGCCATGGGCTCTGAAATACCTTGCTCTATCCTTAGTGTGAAAATGACCTTTTGCAGTTTTTATATCTGCAGCGTTAACGGCCCACAGTAAAGTCTCAAGGCCTGTGCTGCCGCATAGATGTGCATGTGTTGTAAAAGGAAACGAATAGCGCAGTTGACCCAGGGCTCGCGAGTAGCTGTACACCTACACGCGATCCCTGCTCACCCACCCCCCAAACAGAGTGCAAACTATCAGTCATAATAACCTGGAAGAAAGGAAGGCAAGATTCCTCCATGGATTCTGCAGAAGGTCTGTTTACGAGCGATGCAGAGCATACATGTTTTATATATTGTGGACCCTGTATATTTTTGATTGGATTAATTTTTAGTCTGTGAATTGTGCCTTTGGCCAATATTACTTTTGAAATGTTTTAAACCACATTGTTTTTAATGAAAATAATTCAAACTTGTTGTCTCCTTGCACCTATCCATTGTTATCCCTATTCATCTCAGTGCCAGTTCTGGAAACTTCCTGAAATGAAGGCTGTTCCAGAAGGTAGACAGTAAAATGATTTTGCTTCATTAGCTCAAACAGTAGAGCATCAGCAATGCTAAGGTCATGGGACTGATTCCCAGGGATTACATGAACTGATAACCTTGAATGCAATGTACATTAAGTTGCTTTGAATTTGGCATAAATGTCAAATTGCAAATATTGGATTCCTTTTTATGACCAAATTATAGTCAGCTTTGCATGTATTTTGAAATCCCACAATGCAATGGACTCATTAGAATGGACTATTTCACCCAACATTTATTTCTTCCCATATTTATTGTCTGGGTTAATATTGTGTTAGTTTAGCAAGAAGTGCTAAAGCCAAACTGTATTGAAATCAGCTATGAGGGTTACTGTGGCACACATAAGCAGAGCTGATTGGCAGGTATTGAAACAGAGTCGCTGTTGTAATATAAACGGTGTTGAAAAATAAGAAAATCATTCTAGCCTTGTCTGACATCACACATATCTTATAACCAACAAATGTTTCTGGCAGACAAGTGAAGACAACATTTTGTTTCTTTTCTTCTATTTTTTTTAGAAAATGTCTTGGTTCAGAACCCCATGAAGGGACTCCTATAAATTTCTGAAGTGCATTTTGTTTTGCAGTTATATCTGTATAGAGGTTTTATTTTAATTATGCATTTAGATTCTGTATTACTTTGTACCATGTTCTAATTTCCAGTAACTATTACTTTTGTAATGCTTTCATGTTGTTGCAATGATCATTCTAACATGTATAATATGAAATTATCTTGATAGCAGGAATTACTGAGATAATTCCAGTTCACTGAATATAATAGCATATAATAATTCACTTACAGACAAGCACATGTATTAGACTTCAGGGTAAGTAGAGAAGTACCAATTTTCGTATCATTTTTGGGTAGAAAAGCAGGTCACCTTGATTTTGCCAAGTAAGACATGTTCCTGGAACAACATTTCTGTCAAAAAATGTTGTCCTACCCCTAAATCTAACCCTACCCATAACGTATCCCTAAAACCAGAGGGAAATGATAAGTAAACTTGACATAAACTGTAAATTTATGGCTCAAATCTGACTGGCTTTTTGCTAGACAGTTCTTGCTAGTTGCTAGGCTTCTTTCTAAGATGTTCTCTGCAGTTTTTAGTCCATTGTTAAGAGGTTGCTAACATGTTCAGAGTTGTCTGTAATCCATTGATATGTGGTTGCTAATGTTCTCTGAAAGTTTTTAGCCTGTTTCATAGGTTTTTGAGTGTTGTTGCCTATTGTTAAATTGGTCTGAGTGGTTTTTAACCCATATCTATGTTGTTGCTAAAGTATGTAGGTTTCCTGAGTGGTTTAATTATATATATAATATATACTGTGAGAATGTTCACTTGCTGCTATACATAATTACTGCTGTCAAATTGATTAATCACCTTTTTTCCTCAATCTGACAAGAGAAAATTGTAATTATGATTGCTTGGAAAAGTCACAGCACACCTGGGTTACGCCCCAAATTTGAATATGTAGGGTTTGGTGTTTTGACAAAAAAAATAGGTTTTATCCTTTCTTTATCAAGCACTACTAGCCTAATTAAAATCAAAATAGGGATCTTGGCAAGGATAGGGATCATTTAGGACAAGAAACCAACGGAGAAGAGGTATGTTCTTCAGTCCTTTTGCCAGCTGCTAATCACAAATACCGTCAAGAGTTCTAAATCGTCCAGTAATCTGTCTCAATGTGAGGGGTATTGAGATATTGAGATGGTTGTAACGTCTGCCAAGAGAGCTTTAGTTTCTCCTTTAGCAGTTCTTGAACTCGACTGAATGGAGAAATGAGGATGAAAGCTGAGATGCAGAAAGAGGGCGAGAGAAAGAGAGAATAGGGAGTGTTTTGGGAAGGCGCCAGAAAACTGATTTGATGACAATGTAATGATTTCTTATGTAAATGACCAAATCAGCAGCCTTATTTAATTGGCCCAGCTGTGCTGTAGTCTTTTGTGGTGTGCTAACCGCTCTGAAAATCTGTCCCTTGTGTTTCCTGTCTGCTCTAAAGAGCTAGCTTCTGCTCCTCTGAGAATTGCCGTGTCTTGCTTGTCTTTCTTGCAACATTCCCACCTGCTAATTTACATATTCCTTCCCTGATAGGCGTCGAATGAGAACCCCAAATTTTGGCTTTTACAACCCAATCCAATAAACTGCTCTCAGAATAGCAGCATTCATGAAGTCTTGGCACTGTTATTGACTCCCTTTTGCATAAATAAAAAGATTGATTCTGTAATAACAAGCTCAGTGAAGACTTGTTGGTGTTTTTGAATCATTTAATAATTTGCCGGAGCGGCCGACTGATACTGTGGGACTTCATCTGAAGTCAGTCACTGTATTTACATATTATACCCAAGACGCTTGGGGCTTTTGTGGTGGACTCACAACATAATTGGCCTTTCGTTCCAATTATTTGTGTCCTTATCTAGCTTCCCAAAATTAAGTGTCTACATCCTTCTGTTGGTGTGCTCTGTATACCAAATAACCTCGGCCAAGCTATCCCCATCCATTTCTTTATTTGACCGGGTTTAGCAGTGTGCAGTGCTACATTATACCAAGATTGCGTAAGGCTGCAGAGGGACCAATTAGGCGGTGGAGACAGCGGAATGAGTCTCCATTCAGCTGCAGCTAGCACGGGATCAATGTCGAGAAAAAGGCAAAGCCTCATCGCAGCAGAAAAGTTGGTGGAGAATGCAGTGATGTTTATTTGAAGTTTTCTGAGAAGGGCCGGACTATTGACGGAATCGTGTGAAGCAAGAGTTCAGGCTTTGGATCGAGTAACATCATAAATATTTTATTCTAAAAGGGTGGGCTTATTGAAGCCAAGCATTGATAGATGTCATTGCAAACATCACAAAAATGTTCTGGCAAAGCATCGGAGGCTTAATAATTAATCTTTTTGAATATTTCAGACTTGTTTAATGAGCTATGCAGACGTTATTATGTTTCCCGTTTCCCATGCGCTGTCATAGCCTTGCAGATATTATGTTATTTATTCACTGCCGGTCCAAGTGTTGCTTTGTAAATACCAATTACCGCGTTGAACGTATTGCAGAGTGCTTTGTACACCCAGATATATATATGTAACTGTTTATTTCAGCCCATTTCCACATCTCTCCATTTATGATACACCTACATTTCCATTCGCATGTGCTATTAGCCAAGATTTGTGACTGAATCTTTGAAAGGCCGTTTTGTGGTTCTGCTGTTTTTGTGGCACTGAAACTGACAGTAACTATCATAACTACTTGTAAATGTAGCGTTTTAATGATAGCCTTAGGTATTTACGAGCTGTGGCTGAATTAAGGCCTCGGTGTCGCTGTAATGTTTTGTGGCGACGTGCTAAGATACGCACAGATATGCACACATTGCCACTGTTCCGTAATGGCCCCTCTGAGAGCGGACCGAAAGTGCTTTTTCAGCACTCGCTAATGAAACAAATCGAACAGGTCAGTCGTATACCGCTTCTTGTCTATTGTTCCCCTCGAGTCAGGTCAGGGCTGAAGGCTCTTAATTGTATCTCCAGGTTCCCAATTTTGGTTATCTTTTGGTCATGGCCTGCTTCTCTTTATTGGGTACTTCATAAACCCCCTCAACCAACTCTCTGGTGTGGGTCTCCACCGCATTGCTGGGGTTCCAAATCAATACCGGACAGTCGTTAGCTGAATTTGTTGCCGTGGATGCTCATAAGGTAACAATTACAGCTGAAATGGAGAGGTTTGGGATGGGGGTGGTAGAAGCTAGGGGTTGGGGTGGTGATGGGGGAGGTATTGCACCCTGGAGGAGGTTCATGTCAGACATTCAGGCCCTGGTTTCATTAGAGAGTGTCGGGATCCATACTGTCTGTGAACGGGTTGGGGCCGGATAGAGGTGATTTGTAGCCCAGAGGCGTCGGGTCACAGGTGGGCTGTAAGTACGGTCAGAGGGCTTTATCCCGGGTCACTGGAGCCCAGAGGAATCCACCCACTATCAAATGTGTTGGCTTTTATGAGGGCCAGTGATGACCAGAGGGCAGGTTAACCCCAGTGCTTTGACCCCTTTAGGAATGGACAATTACAAGTACATTACGGGTTCTCGTTGGCCCTTTAAAATTGGTGTAAATTCATCTCTACAGTGTATTTTGTGATGCAAGCAAGAAATAGGGGCATACAATAAACCAGTAGTATCTGTTGCACTCTTTTGAGCAAGCAAATATGATATATTTAAAGCAGCTATTGTTGCTGCTATAAAGTAACTTGATACATCAACATCTCTGAAATTCATGCACTTTAAAGCACTACCTGTAGCTCAGATAGTAGAGTGTGGCCCTTGCAATGCCAAGGTCATGGGTTTGATTCTCAGGGAAAGCAAGAACTGGTCAAATGTAAATGTGTACTTTGAATGCAATGAAAGTTGCTTTGGATCAAAGCGTCTGCCAAATGCATAAACGTAAATCAACTCTACAGGCATCAAAGCAGTGTTTTTGCAATAAAACCACCACTTTTATCATTACATATTCAAGACTATTACTTTCAGATCCCAAAACATTTTGGTCAATGTACACATGCACATTTTTGGTTGCTGCATTGATTCTTGGGTCTTCTCTAGCTTGTAGTGTTGCTGTGTTAACCTTACTGCACATTGTTTCCCTCAGGCAAATATGTCCTCGACATATTTATTTAAATATTTTGAATAAATCAAAATGCTTCAAAATATCTCCAAGGACAATTCAATGAGGCATATCAACAATCCAATGAGGTACAGGCTTTGTCGATTTGAATATGTTGAATAACACAATTTATCTTTTTTTTTTTTTCTTCTTTTAAAAATGTATATATAAGATTTATGTATGTTTTATTGAGGTCAATGTTGTGCAGCAGGGAAGGGAAAGTCATGCTTCATATAAAATAGGCGGTTCTATGTAAAATGCAATGCAACTCAACGCAACGCAACGCAACGCAACGCAACGCAACGCAAATATACCTGCTTGATTCTCTGATAGCCCTTCTTCTAATGAAGTCAAAAATTTTACTGTCAGAGTGTTAAAAATGTTGGGGATTTAGCAATCATTTTAGGTTATACTGTAATGCCAGTGCATGGAGAGAAATGAGAAAATGAGCTTAAAGTGAACATACTGAAACATCTCATGACCCTCGTTCTGGGGTGCATTTCCCAAAAGCATCGTTAGCCAACTAACATCGCAAGTTTCGTTGTTACTTACATAGTTCAACGATTTGATGTTTCCCAAAACCATTGTTCAAATGAACATTCGCAACTTGCATCACAAACTTGTGTGGTTGGAACGACAGCTCTCGACCTGTGGTTAGTTTCCTGTTTTTATGACGTGAACTTGATAAATCGTTATCTTGAGCAAAATAAGCAAGCTGACATCAAGTACAATGTATATCTTTTATTTCGAATATATATAAGTGTCATTTATATATTTTAGTTTGTAAAGAGATTTAAAGCACCATTTTTGAAGAGTGTGTATGTGCGTACGTGCTCTAGTACGTAAGAACAAACATTTGATTTAATCTGGAAATAAAGCAAAATAACTGAGGAAAATGAGAATCAGTCCTCTCATGACATGTCCGTGATTTATAGCAGAAAATCTAGCATTAATTCGATCTCAAACTGAATCATTTAAAGAAGTTATTACTCCACCACCTGCGTGATGTCATTCACCAACGTGGTTGAACATCAGGTTTGCGACAATACAGTTTCAGGAAACAGTCGTGACTAGCTAGTTGATTTGTTCATCGATGCATCGTACTATGGTAGTTCAGCAGCGAGTTACATCGTTGTTCGGGAAACGCACCCCTGTTCCATTCTGTTGTGCTTCTTCCAACTAAATGTATCAGGCATAACATTACGACCACCTTCCTAATATTATGTTGGTGCCCCTTTTGCTGCCAAAACAGCCCTGATCCGTCGAGGCATCAGACCCCTGAAGGTGTGCTGTGGTATCTGGCACCAAGATGTTAGCAGCAGATCCTTTATGTCCTGTAAATTGTGAAGTGGGGCCTCCATGGAGTGGACTTATTTGTTCAGCACATCCCACAGATGCTCGATTGGATTGAGATCTAGGGAATTTGGAGGCCAAGTCAACACCTCAAACTCGTTGTTGTGCTCCTCGAACTATTCCTGAACCATTGTTGCTTTGTGGCAGGGCACATTATCCTGCTGAAAGAGGGAATACTGTTTCCATGAAAGGTGTACATGGTCTGCAACAATGCTTAGGTAGATGGTACATGTCAAAGTAATGTCCATATGGATGGCAGGACCCAAGGTTTCCCAGCAGAACATTGCCCAAAGCATCACACTGCCTCCGCCGGCTTTCCTTCTTCCCATAGTGCATCCTGGTGCCATGTGTTCCCCAGGTAAGCGACGCGCACGCACCCGGCCATCCATGTAATGTAAAAGAAAATGTGATTCTTCAGACCAGGCCACCTTCTTCCACTGATCCATGGTCCAGTTCTGATGCTCATGTGCCCACTGTTGGCACTTTCGGCAGTGGACAGGGGTCAGCATGTGCACCCTGACTGATCTGCGGCTATGCAGCTCCATACGCAACAAACTGCGATGCAGATGTGTATTCTGGCACCTTTCTATCAGAACTAGCATTAACTTCTTGAGCAATTTGAGCTACAGTAGCTCGTCTGTTGGATCGACTACACAGGCCAGCCTTGGCCGCCCATGACCCTGTCGCTAGTTCACCACTGTTCCATCCTTGGACAACTTTTGATAGATACTGACCACTGCAGACCGGGAACACCCCACAAGAGATGCAGTATTGGAGATTCTCTGATCCAGTTGTCTAGCCCATTTTTCCTGCTTCTAACACATCAAATTTGAGGACAAAATGTTCACTTGCTGCCTAATATATCCCACCCACTAACAGGTGCCGTGATGAAGAGATTATCAGTGTTATTCACTTCACCTGTTAGTGGTCATAATGTTATGCCTGGAACAGTCTCAAGTGTGCTTCCTTAAAACCGACTACTTGTTCAGACAACCCTCTGACTAATTTTGCACACCTCTAGTCCAATTTTGTGTGCTTTTGTGTAGGTGTGAAATAGGATTTCCTGTTTTTTCAGTGGTTTGATGGGGATGATAATGTCTATGACTCCATGTGGTTTCAAAACTCTGACCTTGTTATTACTCACTTTTATTGTTTGTCATTTTGTTTGCATGATTACTTTCAGAAGTGCACGTTTTAGTTTTAAAGTGTATTCACCCCTGTATGTGTGTGTTTGTGTGTGTGTGATGGCTCTCGGTGAAGGACAAATACCAGACATTGTAATGTGCTCAAGTTGGAATATCATTTTCCCCAGTCGTGATTAGAGCCAATCCACAGATGAGTGGAGAGGAGGATGGGAGGATAGGAGATGAGCTGTAATGGGCTTGGATCTGGGCCCTTGTCCAAAACAGTGCATGGATGAGGGGTAATAGAGAAGAAGTCCTGAGAGAAAGCATGCTTAGCATGGACATACACCAAGCACTCTAACCGTCCCGCCTTCTCATTTTACTCTTTATATCAAAGAGAAACAGAAGGGAAGAAAGTGATGCATCAGCTACTTCACTGGTATCATGGAGGTATTTTATCATTAGGGCTCTGAGTGTCTTATAAAAACCTGCATGCATTGCATTTGGTAAATACGATGATTATTGCCTCCTTTACCAAGTGAACTGCCTTCTATACAACATTGCTTATTTGCTTTAGCATGGTTTTGACTAAGGTTTAAATCTTATTAGTTATACGAGTGACACGAGATAATTTAATATTTAAGGCAGTGTAACAAATTACACAAATTATTACACTGCTGTTTGGAATACCTAATTATGATTGGTCAATCATGTCATTCATATAAACAGAATCCACAAAATCTGAAGTTATTTCAAACACTCGTTGGCATTCTTCCTTTTTTTCCCCCATTGTGGAACTGTAATCACACTTCCTGTTGCATGTTCTACAAGTTCTTTTGTACTTTTGTGCTCCACTTTAATCAGAGAGATTGAGGCATTCTATTTATCAACACAAACACAGATGCTTCTTAGATACTCTCAGAAAAATCAAAGGACTCAAGTCAATTTTATGCAGATAGTTGTTCTTCTGAGGTAATTGTACTCTCATGTGAAGTGTCGTTCGGGCTGCTTTTCGACTCGAGGCAGGGCTAACGGCCCTCTTTCCTCCTCATTTACATACCTCATCTTTTATCAAATGCTCCCCATCTCAGCGTTTTTCCGCCTGCTGTTTGAACATGAGTTAGACTGAGGGAATTCGAACACTCGATAGTCAAGAGTACAGCTAAATATTCTCATCAAGAAGTTGGAGGAGAGAGACGGGGGATGGAATTAGCTGAAGGAGAGAAAGAGGCAAACAGGATAAAGACCTTGAGGCAGTGAAGATGTTCAGCTGTGTCTTTTGAATGAAGGAAAGAGGGGAGTTACAGACAAAAGAAAAATGTGGCAGACGGACGATAGCAGGTGGATTGAAGAAAAAAAAATATTTATGAGGGAGGGTGAAAGCGAATGATGAATCGATATGGAATGCAAAAGCGGAACGTGACCTGTGGAGATAAATTACGAATAAGTGATGAAAACAGAAGAAAACCAAGCTCTGGTGTTTTTTTTTTGTTTTTTTTAAAGCAGTCTGGCTTGATGAACGGGTCACAGGCTGAGTAGGCCTGTCTACAGACCCTCATCTGCATTCTCATTGGCATTCTCAACAATTAAGCCCCTAATTACCCTGGAACTCTATAGAGGAGCTGCGCTTTCCTTTGATTGCGTAGATTCAGAGACTCTCTGTCAACCATATGTCTTTTTCCTTTTTCTCTTTGTCAGACTCTTTCTTCATATGCCTGTCCCAGTCCCTTGATGTGGATTAACTAACTAACAGTAGCACCGCTACTAACTTAGCAACATGTTCCAGTAGCAAGACAGTAGTCAAGTTTATTTTACAATACTGCTTTTGCAGTAACAACCTACTTTTCCCAACGAGTTGCACTGTAGAGCAACAACAACACTACATCACTATTTTTATTATTGCATAATTTGTGTAATTAACTTTACAACCATGGGAGACTTTGCTAAAA
Organism: Megalobrama amblycephala; assembly: GCF_018812025.1. Classification (NCBI taxonomy): domain Eukaryota; kingdom Metazoa; phylum Chordata; class Actinopteri; order Cypriniformes; family Xenocyprididae; genus Megalobrama; species Megalobrama amblycephala. The sequence continues at coordinate 19,157,793 of NC_063059.1, forward strand.
TCTCCTTTTTCTCATATTATGTAGCATTGGGAAGTCTTATAATGCAATATTTAGTTAAAGGGTTAGCACACAAAAAAATGAAAATTGTGTCATTAATTACTCACCCTCATGTGGTTCCACACTTGTAAGATCTTCGTTCATCTTCGGAACCCTTTAAATGCAGCTGATATTTAAAATTTATTCCGGTTATATAAATTAGGGTATTTTATTTTTGTAATATTTATATTTATATACTACTTGTATATATACTATATTTATCTACATTGGTTTTGTTCTGAGGCCTACTTAAATGATAAATTATATAAATAATATAATCTTATGTTTATAGTTTACAGTTTAGCCAGAATATTTAAAGTCACCATAAAATGGCTGTTTACTTTATTACTACATGTTCCTGATCTAATTGTGAATTTTTCATCTGTACAAAATTGCCATTGTAATTTTTCACCAGGTAATAATTTGCTCTTTTTTACTGAAAAAGATTTTAGCTTCATCATCCAGTATATTGGGTCATTGGATAATGTTATCCAATATTCAAATACTGTATCTGTTTAGCATTGTTTTAGCAAATTCTCATTCTGTCTGGCTCCATTCTAATATCCACTTCTTGTGGTCCAATCAATTCTCAATAGACAAAATCAAATCTCCTCCTACATTTTAAATCATAAATCCAACACATTGCAGACAAACAGCAATTCATGCTGAATATTAGGAGTAGCTTGTAGCTTAGCATGCTACTGTACAGTTTCTATCCATCTTTCCCCACTGTCAGTCTGTTGTGTTTTAGTTCTTTGCACCTTCTTTTCACCTCTTTCCCATCATCGTTTGAAGGCTCACAGATAGTTGAGAATGTTTATTTGGGTTAGGAGTCTCCTCTCAGATCTTTGGCCTTCAGTCAGGGGCCCTGCGGATGTTGTAACTGGCTTGTAATTAGTAGAGAGTGGCTTTTAAAGAAGGCTTACATGCTCAAAAGGATTTGAACGATGGCTTTGGCTCTGCTCCGGGCTGTGCCGCGGCTTGGTCAGTGGCCTGACCCGATAAGATGGGGGAGGCTCTTCAACTTTATGTTTCGTCATACAATCGTTTCCTCCTCCATGTGTTCTCTCTTTCTCTCTGCAACTCCCTCTCTTTCACTCCCGCTTGCCTTTATCTCACTCGCACTCATTTTTTGCTCATTACTGCTAAATGCCCATCACTCATTGGGCCTCTCTGTTTGCAAGACCTGCCAGAAACTCCAGTGGCTGGTGTTGTGTTATCTGGGCCGAGCCGGGTGGAGAGAGCGACAGATGTGGGTGTTTTTAGACCCGTGGTTCTTCGTAAAAAGGTGTCTCGCTAATGAGCGTCTGCACTACGAGGCCTAGAAGAGAGAACTCCTTCATCAAAGCCAGAGAACGACAGCAGGGTGCATAAAGAAACAGCAGAGGATGATGGGAATGGGGCGTCTGGATGCAAAAAAAATGCACTGAAAAGGATTTGTGGGTTGCATGTTTGTAGTAGGTTTCAGATGGTAAGAAAGGAGTGTAACTGTCGTCATGACCAAATTTCTTTTGCATCTCTCAATTTAATGTCCCACTGTGGTTGAAATTGCGCACAGTCTGTCTGGATTTGGAGGCACGTGGGGTTTTTCCGAGGGCTGCGAGGCTTTTTATAGCAGACGACGTACCTGTTTCAGGCAGACAGCTGGGACGGCCCTGGCCAGACGATACTGCTCACCTGTGGGAATTCCCCTGCTACTCAGGTGTGAATTATGGAACAATTACCCAGCAGGCACTGCCCCTCTCCTCTCTGTCATTACAGCCAGCATGGGTAATAAAGCCGCCTCGTTCTTCCCCAGCCCAGATCACAGGTGGAAAACAGCTTGCCTCCTGAGTGCCCCGTGTCCGCCCCCCCACAACTCGAATTGCTTCCATGGGACGGTTAATGGCGTGAGGCGGACCATAGTTATTTTTGGAAAGGGTGGAGAAAGAGAATAGCCAGACGTTGAACTCCCACAGTCATCCGTTTGCCAAGACTGATGTACTCGCTTTGCTGTCATAGACGGAGAAATTCTCCTGCAGGATGGTAGTTTAGCTCTATAAAGACGTTTGCAGCCAGCGACCGCTAATCTTGTGTACAGTTCTGAAGGAGGGACGTCTCGGCTGAGTCTTATCCCAGAGAATGCTGAACTTCCAGAGAAACAGGGCAAACATCTCCCTCATAAATCACAAACAGCTCCTAGACAAGAGCTTGACTCCCTTGTTGACATTTAGGGACGGGGGGAGGTGCAGTACTCCAGGGAGAGATAGACCGAAAAGGAGGACTGCGGGTGATGGTAGTGATAGATGAGAAGAAGCGAGGGGAAAATAAGATGGGAGCCACCCTAGTCCGCTCCATCCTCCTCCCAGGATGCGGGTTTGAAGGCCAGAAGTGACTTATCTGGACAATTCGGTCAAGCTGTGCGCAGATGGCCTATATATCTCCAGGCTCAGAAAAATTAACTGAACAACTGTCTCTTAAAGGTCCCAATGTGTTGTCGTCTTGCAGGGTGAATAACCTTCCTCTTGCGGAAATGCCCTACGGAAGATTTTCTGTTGCAACTGAATGTTTGAACACATTAAAACTGGTTGCAATATGGTAGAGATGAACCTCTATGTAATGATGAGTGAGCAATGCTCTATACCATTCAGCAAAACTTTCGGCTCAATTATAGATTTATAAATATCTTACATTAGCTTTTAAATGCAGGAAGCTTGTTTTAGAACGATCCTTAATGCATTTATACTCCTTTACGTTGCTATGTTTTCAGTTTTGCTGGGAAGTCCTTGGAGTGTTTCCATGCCATGCCGCTAAGGTATGGTTGCTATGTGTGGAAGCGTCTCATTAACTTGAGTTGGATCCTGGAATTGGGATTTCCCTTCAGAAAACAGTAATTGGGGAAATCCATGAAGCCTTTGTTGTTTTATGTTGTTTTTTCATCTCAGGATCCACCATCCTTACCTAGGCCACCAAACACTGGTTGTTGCCTTGTTGCTAAGGAGATCCACAAGGGAACCAAGGGATCCCTAGGGCATCCTGGGTGGATGGGTGGTACCATCTATCTTTAACAGTGGGAAAACTGTATTATTCCAATACCTCACCAGGATATGAGTGTGATTCATTATTTTCAGAGACTATTTTTAAACATCATTTTCCTTTCTAACACATTTTTAATGTGCATTTTATGCATTGTTTGACTCTTAAAGAAATAGTTCACCCAAAAGTAAAAATGTTGCCATCATTCACTCAATGTCTTGACTGACTTCCACAGAACACAAAATGGGAGAACATTTGATTGTTTTCGTTAAACCTTTGGTTGTTTTTTCCCCATAGAATTACAACAAAAGTGTATAGAAGCTTTCAAGCTTGCATAAGAACAAACAGTGATGTCTAAATCATTACCAGTCATTTTTTTTGTTCAACTCTCTGATTCAGTCAGAGATACGATCACTTTAATAAGATTATATATAGATGTAAATATAGATGTAACTTTTAGCATGTTTCTCACTTAAAGCTGTAACACAACTTCAGAAGTCTTGAAATATTGCGCACAAGTAAAAAATAAAAAAAATCCCATGTGATCACTGTTGAATCTCCAGATGATAGCTGTTAGATGTTGAGAGTGCCTTCTAAATTTTACATAGAGTTTGGCTGTTGGCAGATTTTATCAGTAAACCCCCTGCTATAGTCCCTCTTGAGTCAATGCAGTGATTGAAGTGTATGAGTGTTTTAAGACACTACTGGAGAGCTCAATTTGTTGTACTGCAGAACTACTCACATACACTCTCTGGATTGTCTTAGGACTGTCTTCTCCACGGGATATTGGAAGACACCCACTGTCCTGTTTATCGGCTGCTTCTGCTCTGTTTTATAGGGAGAAATAAAACCAGATGTGAGGACGTGTGGTCTGTGTGTTCCAGCTCTGCTTGTCACAAATCTCTCTCTTTCCCACTCCATCTCTTTTAAAACACTGTCTTAAATGAGAAAAGCAGCCCCTGCAGAACCCTTGGGTTGAGGTTTCCTGTGCTACATGCTCCTTTGATAGTGCACATTTGAAGAGATGGTATCCGGTTTACAGCTCTCTATAGGTTTTATCTGAGTTGTTTATCCTGTTGTAATATAGAGTTGCAATAGATTTTGTTTACACTTGTCCTCCACAATGTGTATGATTTAGAAAAATCAAACCTGAACTCATGAACTGTCCTCTCTTTCTCATATGAAGTGTTGGAGAGTCTAGTGAATCGATTGTTTAAGCAGTTCATGCAAATTAACTGAATAACAAATTCAAGACCGATTATCAGTAGAGTTCTATTGTGAATTCTTTTGAGATTCAAACCCTTCTGATCTGATTATATATGCTAAACACTGTAAGAAACAATTAGTAGAAAAAACAGTCCCACTTTATATTAAGTGGCTTTAACTAGTATGTACTTATGTGTACATACATGTTTTTACATTGTTCTTATATTTTAAAAACACCTGCATGTAATTACATCTGTAATTAATTTATGTAATTACATTTATACACTGTTGACCCATCCCTTACACCTTACCCCTACCCATACCACCAAAGTTTTCCCTAACCTTACCCGTATCCCACCTCAATAGCAGCAAAAGTGTTTTGCAATTCAATATGAATCCAATAAGTACATTGTACTTATTTTTTGATGTAAGTACATAGTAGTTAAGGCCACTTAATATAAAGTGGGACCGAAAAAACAGAGAAGGTAATTTTCTGCTAGGACTTTAGAAGATTACAGATATTTTCTTGAACCCTAAACACATCAAGATGCAATGCAACCCTAACCTAACCAATTAAAAATATGAGTAAAACACATTTGAAAATCAATATGGAAAATTCATATTACTCATATTCAGATTGGCACAGTATATTTGCCCCATTTATGGACTTTTCTTATTGTATAATCTCCTAGTTATATAGTTAGTATATTTAAAAAAGTTGTTGCCTCATTTATTAGCTTAAATATAGTCAGCTACTTTTGTTTGTAGCTTGTAGTGAAGCTAACTATTGTTAAAAGAGTATCCTGGCTATAATTTAACTACTTAAAATTCAGTTCCTTGTGGCTTGAAAAGCTACATTTTCAAAGCAGAAAAAGCAAAATGACATAGTCTTAGTAAACATCTGTCACAGATAAATAACTGCATTTCTGTTTGTGCTGCAGGTGTGACTATACAAGCTCTTCAATCTTTCCCTCGCCATTTATTTATTCAGCAGTTCATATAACAGAGAGGAAATTATTCAGTTGCCAAATTCGTTGTCATCTTTGTTTCCACCCCAGTGGGAATCTAATTTTAGTTTTGGCGTGTGTGCGCGCCGTGTTTGTGCATAAGAAATAGGGTTTGCGAGTGTGTATGTGAGCGTACTCTCATTTTCAAGTCTGTTGTGCTGTGGAGTATGTTTTTGCGAGCATGCACGGATATTTCTTTGTTGTCTTCATGGGTATCTGCGTATTTAGAAGTGTGTGTCTCTGTGAGTAAGGGCATGTATTGCAAAGCGTAGCTTAATATCCAATCGGTGACAGGTTGGAGCCATTAATAAGGTGCTGATCGGGCCGGGCTGACAGTACTGCTGACAGAGGGAGATCAGAGGGAAGAATCATGCCTAGCCTGGGGACCCTGCGCTTCAGGTAGCCCTTCTCTGCCAGCCCCTTGTGTCATTACCCATGCTGAGGAGGCTGAGGAGGTGGTACCCCCACCTCTGACACCTACATTAATCAAACTCACACCCCCCTTCCTTCTCGTGCCCACCCGCCACCCCCTAATCATCAAAATCCGGGCGCTAGGAGGCAGAGAAGAGGATACGGCGGCAGCGTGAAGGATGTCCACTAAACTGTTCCCTGTTCGGCTTTCACACCTGACTGTGACTGATGGGATTCTCCGTACCCCCCTGACCCACCACACAATTAAATATCTGAGCCCTCACTCACCGGGACGAATTAAAGTCCCAAATTACCCTCGCCACTGTTTTTTATCTCGGTCGCAGACTGTCCCTCTGCGTCTTTCAATTCCAGTGGTTTTGATAAATGTTTGTGCTTTGTTAAGGTAAAACGAATTAGGAGAGACGAGGGAATTGTTTTGCAATCTACACCGCAAACCGAAAGGAAAGAAGGGCGTATGTAACCCAACGCATGTAGGTGGGTTGACATTAGGTTGTAGGTTTCTACTTTGAGGTGCTGTTTTGGGTGGAACTCTGAGTGGAATTATATTTTAACAACACTAATTGATATTCAAACCCTCTATTCTCTAATTGTACACGATTATGCTCAGTGTTGGGGGTAACGCATTACAAGTAACTTGAGTTATGTAATCAGATTACTTTTTCAAGTAACTAAAGTAACTCATTACTTTTTCAGTCTACAACAAAACATCGAAGTTACTTTTTCAAATAAGTAACGCAAGTTACTTTTTCACATTTATTGACTGACAGCTCTCCTATCCCCAGCACCAGAAATAAAGTGGAAAACATCAGTCTCAGAAATATAACTGCATTTCTGTTCATTTTGGAAACTAGATACACAGAGAATCGTGTAAAATCCGTAGCGTGACACAACAATCTCGCACCTGGTAGTGCTGTATTGATTGGCAGCCACCTCCATGCTAATTATTGCTAATGACAAAATCGGCTGTGCAGCGCTTGATTTGCATGTGCAAACACTAGAGTCGTGACACAGTTATCTGCTGTGATGGAAGCATGTGCTAATCAGGATGATGGACTCTGAGAGGTCGTAATTTCAGTCTAGGGATTTGTGTCTTCGTTGTTCTGCATTGTTCTACTGCTAGTTAGTAAAAATAGTGACCTACTCAAGTGCTGTGTTTGATTGCATGGATCAGTTTTGTGTAGATGGCAACATAATGATAAGAGGGAATTTGTGATTTGTAAAAAAAAAAACTGTTACCAAATCTCATAGATATTAAGAGATATTAAAATTAAGTTTGCCAACAAAGCTTTGGATGTATGCATCTAATTGTTATTTGTCAAAAGTGGTGGCTGCACTAGACTTTATGATCCATGATTTATGATTCAGGAGATGCAGTAGAGCAAACAGTGGGGTCCTAAAGTCTGAGACCACTAGTGAATAAGGTCTCATTAAGTTCCACATATTTGTGTAAAACCTGATGATCATGCATGATTTGAGAATGATCTTGTGCTTCAATGTGTAACCACTCCGATTCTACTCGCACTGCTCCGAGCAGGATTTGAACTGGCATTGGAGGCATTGGAGGCGCTAGTGTCACTAACAAGGACACTAAAAACCAAAAAAAAAAGTCTCTAGTGCGCCTCTTGAGGCCAGGTGAGTGAAGTTTACTCGCACAGCTCTTAGTAGCTAGCCTCCGTTAAACCACCCCCCTAAACCTCACTCCCATCCGGGTCACGACACCAACGGAACCCCTTCGGATCTACTCGCATGGCTCCAAGCGGGATTCGAACCCACTGTATAATTTTCAATAGGTTTAAAGAGCTGCAGGAAACTAGTTTGGTAGCATATGTAATGTAATTTGTGTATGATTTTAATCTTTTATTATTCATTCAAAACAGAAGCTCTAGAGTGGAATCTGAAGTAATTTCATGCTATAGCCTTGTGTAACCAACATAAAAAGTTGCTGCCAATGGAATTTAGCTGATGAAGACTGTCATTCATGGTGTGAATGAAAATTAAAAAGAATAAATAAATAAAAATAAAATTTAAATTCCTAACCATGGCCAACCTCAAGTCACTTACCAGAGTGTTCTGTGGTTTAAACATCAAATGGTTTTAATTTATTCAGGCTTTCTCTGAATACCTAGGAGTAGTCCAGAGAGAGGTCAGACTTGTGAGGAAATCCCAGACGTCCTGAACTGTTGTAGAGGAAATGAAAGCGAGATAGAGTTAAGAAAGAGATGAGAGAGAGAGTGGGGTTGACTGGGATAGCCAGTATTGTTTCCATCTGATCCTTTATCAAGATAAATGGTGAGACCGTGAGGTCCTGTAATTCATTTAAACCTTAAATAATCACTGGCCTTATGTCCAAACCAGTTTTACTCACCAAAAACTACACATTTACATTCAGTTTTTACACATGAAGCATATATATAATATGCTTTATATATAAATGCTGTGGTTGTCAGAATGATTAAAATAATTTACTGCATAAAATACAGTAAACATGTTTACATTTTACTATTTTAAACTAAAAACAAACAAACAAACTGATAAATCCAAAGCCCTGTTCAGATAGATTAGCAAAGCCACACAGCTACTAAAATATGTTTTGTATCTTTAACATATACTGATAACCACTATAATAACACAGGGGGTTAAAGAAAAAGCTATATGATGAATCAGAATTCATCACAATTAGCTTTTTCACAAGCTGGGGTAAATATTAATATATACTGTAGAAGGTGCACACAAATGCCAATCTAACAGCATAAGATGTAACAACCCTAATGTCCATAAATGATAACAAAAAAATTTAAGAAGAAGCATAATTATTAAAATGGGGGAAAAAAACAAATGTCTCACATGGAATTTTGAGAATGTCAGTTTACAGATTTCCACTGTAAATTATAATGTTTGTTCTGGTACATTTAACAGTATTTTACTATAGAAATACATGAAATGTTAGCTCTATTGGAGTTAATCAATTAACAGTTTTTACTCTAGCATTTTACATTCTTTTACAGTTACAATTACAATCATTTGTTACAGTACAGGCTATTACTGTACTGCATGTGAATTTGGCAATGACTAAAGGGCGTTTACTAGACAACATGAAGTTCGTTCATGATTACATTTGCAATATAGAAATGGCCTCTTTGGCTTTTATATCTGTTTCTACATAATAAAATATTAAGATACAAATTTGCTTTGAAAATGGTATTTTATTAAGCAAATTCATTAAGTGCCAACCTTGTATGCTTTGCATTTGACCGTATTTATAATGAAACAATCATAATAGACGTTGGGTATTTTCTGCAAACAAACTCTTGATTCTGTCACTCCTTTACAAGAAATCTTGCCTGCATAAATTCCTCATCTCGCATGTCTCTGCATTTCAATGTCAAAAGTCAAGTCCATCAGGAGCGAAATGGTCTGACCTTTTTTAGGTGCACGGTACCTCCGCTTCCTTTGGGTTCCCTCACCAGATGGTCCACAGACAAAAACCGGTGGAGGGTCTTGATAGATGATTTGGGTTGATAAGATTACACAGCCATAATTGGCCAAATGAGTTGACAGCGATAGGCGCTTGATTGGTTTAGGTGGAAACAAATGAAGGTCTGGAGCATGTGGCAGAGCGCTGGTGGCCATTGTGGCATGGGAGATGATGGAGAGAAGGTTGCAAGGAGAGGAAAAGGAGGGATAATTTGATGTGGGAGGTGGTTTTGTTCACGTGTGCGAGTGTGTTTGCCTTCAGCAGAGCTTGGATGAAAAGCTTGCCCTTGTAATGGCAAAGATTTTATTCAACCATATGAATGCTAATCTCAGGTTATTTCTCGTGATTGACAGCATGCTGTAATTTCGCTGCTTTTAAGCTCTTTTGAAAGCCTTTGTTGAAGCAATTTGCATTTTTAAAATTCGATGTAACGAGAATGCGTAATACGTTTCATTTTGTTTTATGCCTCTTTGGTTTGATTCGGTTGGCTAAGGGTAGAAATTAATGTGGACATTTTAAAGCATATAAACACAAGTCATGAGTAGGTCCACATAGAATTTCACCATTTTATTGCGCACTTCCTTCAATAATTGTGGTGGAATTGAGAATACTACATAATTATTGTGGTCACAGATTCAGTGCGTGCTTATTATTGACATCATTCTGGTTGATTTTGCTTTTATGCATTGTTTTCTTTGAAACATATTCACATAAGCATCTTTAATTTTGCTCATCATTGTGCATGAAAGAGAACAGCATTTATGTACAATGCATGTTGGTCGGATTTGAATCTCTGGTCGTACTCTTCCCTCACACTTGCTGTGGTCACCCCCACTCCATCGTCAGCTTATGAAGTGTCTCTCAGGCTTGGGTAAACATCTCTTCTTTTTTAATTAAAATAAATCCACTTTCAGCCAATATTTAGCACCCTACAGGGACAGGGCTACCTTTCAAGATATGGGGATACAGTGGATAGATTTAGAATGGAGATATATAACAAGAGGGAGACTGAGATACGGAGGGAGAAATTGAGTTCTTTCATCTAGCCGTAAAGCAGAGACATGCATTGTTTATAGATGTGTAGAACAGCATTATCAAAGCGATGCCACCTGGGCCTACTATACTTTAGATTGGTTTACTATATATAAACACTGCTGAACATGCAAAACAGAATGTGGCTCAGGCATACATATTGTTTAATGCTATTTTCCTATTCACATGCATCTTTCTACTGTGATTTTTCATTTATTTCTGCTTTCAAGATACATGTAACTGGTCCTACTATACCCACCCTGAGTGGGATTTGAACCGTTGTCTCTATCATTAGCCGCTGGTGCACCTCTCGAGGCCAGGGGAGTGAGATGTGTACTCACCTAGCTCTTACTAGCTTGCCTCTGTTTCACTCACCCCCTGAACATCACTCCCATCCGGGTCACGGCACCAAATGTAACCGGTCCTACTCGACCCACTCCGAGTGGGACTTGAACCAGCATCTCTGGCAAGGGAGGCGGGCACACTAACAAGGATGCCAAAGACCGCAGTCTCTCTTTTCAGCCACTGGCACACCTCTTGAGGCCAGGGGAGTGAGTTGTGTACTCACCCAGCTCTTACTAACTTGCCTCTGTTTCACTCATCCCCTGAACATCACTCCCATCCGGGTAACTGCACCAAATGAAACCGGTCCTACTCGACCCACTCTGAGCGGGATTTAAACCAGCGTCTCCGGCATGGGAGGCGGGTACACTGACAAGGACGCTAAAGACCGTAGTCTCTATCATCAGATGCTGGAGCACCTCTTGAGGCCAGGGGTGTGAGGTTTACTTGCTCAGCTCTTACTAATTGCTTCTGTTTCTCTCACTCCCTGAATCTCACTCCCATCCGGGTCACGGCACCAAATGTGACTGGACCTACTTAACCCGCTCCGAGTGAGATTCGAACCGGCATGGGAGGCGGTCCACCGCCTCTTGAGGTTGTGGTAGTGAGGTTTACTCACCCAGCTCTTACAAGCTGACTCCGTTACATACACTCACACAGTTAAAACTATCTATAAACAATGCAAATTTAATGCATTCTTGCTGATTTAAAATATTTATATATAAAAATACTTATTAAAGGTGCCTTAGAGCCAGTTTTTACAAGATGTAATATAAGTCTAGGGTGTCCCCTGAATGTGTCTGTGAAGTTTCAGCTCAAAATACCCCATAGATTTTTTTAAAATTAATTTTTTAACTCTCTATTTTGGGGCATCATTAACTATGCACCGATTCATGCTGCGGCCCCTTTAAATCACGCGCTCCCTGCCCCCCCGAGCCCTCATCTATAATACAGTGCATTTACAAAGTTCACACAGCTAATATAACCCTCAAATGGATCTTTACAAGATGTTCGTCATGCATACTGCATGCATGCATCGGATCATGTGAGTATAGTATTTATTTGGATGTTTACATTTGATTCTGAATGAGTTTGAGGCTATATGCTCTGTGGCTAAAGCTAACATTACACACTGTTGGAGAGATTTATAAAGAATGAAGTTGTGTTTATGAATTATACAGACTGCAAGTGTTTCTAAATGAAAATAGCGACGGCTCTCTTGTCTCTGTGAATACAGTAAGAAACAATGGTAACTTTAACCACATTTAACAGTACATTAGCAACATGCTAATGAAACATTTATAAAGACAATTTACAAATATCACTAAAAATATCATGTAATCATGGATCATGTCAGTTATTATTGCTCCATCTGCCATTTTTCGCTATTGTTCTTGCTTGCTTACCTAGTCTGATGATTCAGCTGTGCACAGATCCAGATCTTAATACTGGCTGCCCTTGTCTAATGCCTTGAACATGAGCTGGCATATGCAAATATTGGGGTCATACATATTAATGATCCCGACTGTTACATAACATAAATAATTCGCCTGTTCTTCTGAGGTCTTTTAAACAAATGAGATTTACACAAGAAGGAGGAATCAATGGTGTTTGAGACTCACTGTATGTCATTTCCATGTACTGAACTCTTGTTATTCAACTATGCCAAGGTAAATCCAATTTTTGATTCTAGGGCACCTTTAAATAAATCATATAGTGGCTGCTTATTGGCTCAACAAATTTGTTCACATGGTAATAGTCTTGGCAAGAAGCACTGTCAGACACTAAAACAAACATTTAAGCTATCTATTTCTTGTTCATTAATCTAACAGGAACTTTGTGCCTTTTCATTCCCTGTACATACAATTGACTTGACCTCACATCATAGGAGCGATTCAATTGCGTACCATTCTAAAGCAGCTACCTGCATTGCTAGTGGTCAGGCCGACAAAGGAATAATGAATTCACATTCATCGTGGGGCTCATACGCATGGATTAAACTTTCAAGAAGATCGCTGGATCTGGCTCGTTGACAGCACTCACCACAAACGAAATGTTGCAGCAGCAAAAACCTTGCAAGCTCCAACATGCCGCCTCACAAACAAACAGAAGTGGTGGAAAATGCTTCTGTGAGTCAAAGCTATCATTATGTACCTACTGAGAGCTCTTTTTTAAAAGAAGCTCTGTGATGACACTGCAAAGGTGTATGTGTGTGTGAAATGCAGCAGGAGTTTGGAGTGTGAGCGTGAGCAGTTGAAAGAAGGGGATGAGAGAAGAACAGATATTTGTTTTTCAGTGTCTGTTTTTGAATGATTTCCACAGAAGGGCTTTTATTTTGCTTTGATGTCAGAAATCAGTTTGAAAGCGGGGGATTCCAGCATCCCGCTCGCGCAGGGAATCCGGCCCCTGTGCTGCCTGCACAAGTCCAATCGCTCTTCTGAGGAGTCAGGTCTTGTTTGATGATTTTACAGGTCTGCCTTTTTTATCGGTCCCAGTGCCTCAGGTTTGACTGCTATTGATTCAAGGTTTCACGCTGAATTCAAAGCGTCTTTTATTCCAGATATGGTTGAATTCAATTAAACGACACACGCTTTAACAGGGACTATAAATCTGAGATAATGTGCACAGTGTAGTTTTGCCCCAAAAAAGGGCATATAAAATATATATATAATCTCAATGAACAATTTCCAAAATGTTGACAAGACTAAGTTTCATATAACATCTGTTTAACTTATAACATGAAAGTAAGGTTAATAATATAACTTTGAAAACAACATTTTCAGTTTTTCTCAAATTAGGGTGATGCAAAAATGAGTACACCCCACTGAAAGTCTCTGGAGCAAAGCTAAATTTTAGACTACAAATGTATAATTTAACAAGAATTCAACCACAGGTGAGTCTAATTATTCATTACACAGGTGTCCAGCAGACAGTTGACTATAAAAGGGTTTTAAAACCCCATTTCCCATTTCATGCTGTCAGCAATGGCACCACATGGAAGAGAAATGTCACAAGACCTGAGAAAGAAAATAATTTCTTTACACCAGAAAGATGAAGGCTACAAGAAGATCAGCAAAGCTTTACTTATCAGTCAGAATACTGTAGCAAAAGTGGTACAAAAATTTTAAAAAGATGGAACTGCAACCATCTCACAGAGACGTCCAGGTCGTCCAGGGAAGTTAACATCTTCTGATGAGAAGGGTTGAAGAAAATTGGCATGCAAGTTCACTGCAGTTATCTAAAGAATCAGAAAGCCAAACTGGGTGACTATTTCCCGTGACATAATATAGCGTACACTGCAGAGGAATGGCAGGGATGGGTGCCGTCCACAAAAGCCTCCTCTCCTAAAGCCCAGGCACAAAAAAGCCTGCCTAGAGTTTTCCAGGGCCCATGCTGACAAAGATGAAGACTACCGGGACTCTATACTCTGGAGTGATGAGACCAAGATAAATGTTTTTGGAACTGATGGCTTCAAAACTGTATGGCGTCGCAAAGGTGAGGAATACAAAGAAAAATGCATGGTGCCTACAGTGAAACATGGTGGTGGCAGTGTCCTTATGTGGGGCTGCATGAGTGCTGCTGGTATCAGGAGCTGCATTTCATTGATGGCTTCATGAATTCACAGATGTACTGCTCTATACTGAAAGAGAAGATGCTATCATCACTCCGTGCCCTTGGTTGATGTGCACTTTTCCAACATGACAATTATCCTAAACACACAACTAAGGACACTGTTAGATTTCTGAAGAAGATCAGGATGAAAGTGATTCATTGGCTCCTGATCTGAACCCAATCGAACACCTATGGGGAATTCTGAAGAGACAAGTTGAGCATCACTCTCCATCCAGCATCCAGTCTCTAAAAGAGGTCATTCTTGAAGAATGGAAAAAGATAGATGTTGCAAAATGTTGCCAACTTGTTCATTCCATCCCTAGAAGACTTGGTGCTGTCACAAAAAATCATGGAGGCCATACAAAGTACTAGATGTAGTAGTTTTTGTTGTGGGTCTACTCATTTTTCATCACCCTAATTTGAGTAAAACTGAAAAATGTGTAATCTAAGTTATATTATTAACCTTACTTTCATGTTATAAATTAAACAGATGTTATATTAAACTTAGTCTTGTCAACATTTTGGAAATTGTTTTTGTGTTCATTGAGATATTGTTTAAAATGTTACTTTTCTAAGGGGGTGTACTCATTTATGCTCAGCACTGTATATATATATATATAGAGAGAGAGAGAGAGAGAGAGAGAGAGAGAGAGAGTTTTTTTTTTTTTTAATTAGCTTGATTTTTTACTAGAGTAACAGTAAATCTGTAACTATGAAAGTATTTCATGAATTTTCATAAGGGTGGAAAGCCCTACTAACCTGCAGCAAAGAAGGTTAGTAATATTCATATGGCAATGATATAATCAAACAAATGTAAACATTTAAGTTATTTTTGTTGAAAACCCCATACTGATATACCAATAATCTGAATTTTGCTGTTTACAGCATTGGAATGTATTGATTGTCTTATTTGTATTGCTTGATTGATATCTTGTTACGGTTAACATACTTACAAATTGGTTCTTATTTCCTCTGGTATATTATATTTGGAACTATGGAAGCTCAAGAGCTCTTTGTTTGATTCGATCTTGTGTTTTACTGTAACCATTAGGGGGCGCTAAAGATTCGTCTTCATAAAGTAGGTGGATTAAAGCAGCCAGGCGGCATCCAGCGCGTCCACGCTCTGATGGAGATACAGACACAAGCCGTGCCCCTGTGCAGCTGAGCTGCGCTGCATTTCACAGCATTTATTCACTCTGACAGACACTCGCTCTCAAATTAAATAAAAATATTTTCTAACCAATACTGCCTATATAACATCAAGTGAAGGTTATGAAAAAAAAAAACAAACAAACAAAAAAAACATTTATTTATTTTTAATAATGCAAAGCAATGCCATACACATTTCCCTTTAAAATTACTTTTAACGTCGGTGTGTAAGTTAATTCCCTCTCAGGAAATGAGATTTGTGTGTTTGACCTCCCCGGTATTATCCACCTAATGCAGGACAGCCCATCAAATTTTAATGAAACCAATTATACAGTCTTAGAGCTGAAGCTGGAAGATGATATTACATCTATAATCTACTATCTATCTATCTATCTATCTATCTATCTATCTATCTATCTATCTATCTATCTATCTATCTATCAAATATGCATGAAATATATTTATTTTTTTTTCATTTTTTATCAATTGTATTTAAATGAGCTTATGAAACTATTTAAATAGGAAACAAAGTAACACAAAATTATGTTATAATTAATATTTAATAGATTTTGTGATCATACATATTTTACATTTATTAAAAAACAAAACAAAAAAAACATTCAAATTAATTAAATGATATATTCCCACTATCTTACTCGATAAGTATCACTCGCTAGGTGACCTGATGCATTGGTGTGGTGCCGTTTGGGTCAACTTTGTGGATAACACCACGGAAAGCTGTGAGCCAAGATCGCAGCGAAGCTTTGAGCGCTCCCCAGCCACCTCTGCCCACAGCATCCTCCTCCTCCTCTACTACCAGCACCACTCCTCCCGCTCTCCTCCCCCTCGCTGTTTCCTCCTCCAGCATGAGCGTCAGTCTTGGCTCGGCCCGGGAGCTGTGCGCACAGGGGTGTCAGTTATGGAGCTGTAGGAGCGCTGCGGAGCTCTCGCCCTTCCCAAGACTCATCACATTCACTCTGCTGTAAACTCGCAGAGCGATTGCACGGGGCCAGCGCCACCCCGATCCATTTACGCTGGATTTAACGGCGCACCACGGAACTTTGCAGCGGTTTTCTGAACGCGGAATATAGAGTGTAATGAAACGAAAGGACATCTTCACACTTTAATAAACAGCGGAGAGGATCGTGGAAGCGAGCTGCAAGGTGCTTCAGAAGCTCCTGAAGGAACCGGAGCGCGCAACATTTCCACGCGCGCGTTTGGACAGATCGCGTGCTCGCCGCTCGTTCTGGCTCGGTTCTGCTGGTTTCTAGTCCCGTTAAGGCAGAAATCAAAAGCACTAAGGCATGGTATAACGCACGGGCTGACAGACACTAGTTCAACCCTCACTGGTGCGCGTGGATCTCGTTCCTCATCCAGATAAACACCATGAGCCCAGCGAATACTCAACTGACATTTCAGCTGGATCTGAGCGGCTACTGAGAGTTCCTACGTACTCCAAATACTGAAAGAGGAGAAACTTGTCCAGTGTTTGAGAACTGAGGTGTGGAGTGGATGTGGACTATGACAGAATGAGTCCCCTAATACACCTTTTACTCTGTGGATTAGTATACTTTAACCAAGTGGATGGTGAGTTACTTTTTATGATCCACTCTAATAGAAAGCTTTAACTTCAGAGAAGAGATTTTTGAGTTTTATGAGATTTTGCTGTTCATGTATTCCTCTGCTAAATGCATAATTTAACTTTATATACCTGACCTAGTTATTCTTTTTTTTTTTTTTGTGGATACAGCAATATATATAATATATAATACATCAAGAGTTTGGGATATTATTCTGGCCATTTTACTGGCATCACATGGCAATGTAAAATTAGTTTTATTCTGAATTAGAATATTATGTTGCTGTTCATATGTTTGTGGAAAATTATTTTTACTTGGGCACGCAAACTTGTTTGGTGTAATTTGTCATACAATATGTTAGTTCTATGTCATATTTATACCTCTAGTGTTGAAGCAGTGTGGTTAGATGCCAAAGTGCTTTCCACAGCAGGTGCCACAGTCGCAGCAGTCTCAGAATGTGGGGTGACACCTGCTGTGAAAAGCACCAGTGGATGCGCAAGGCGTGGCGCAAAGATTGCACATATGGACCCCAAATGAGAAACATAGGGTTGGAGAATGACAAACTGATTTTTTTTTTTATTATTTGTTTTTGCAAAGAATTGCCAAACAAAATGAGATGAGATGTTTCATCAGATCAGCCCAAGTGTAGGAAACAATTACACTAGACACAATAGTCTGCACTGAGCTTTCAGAATGGATATTAACTTCTGAACTGGTGTTAGTAGTTGCATATCTCTGTGTTCGGACTTATTAAATCCTCTTGCTTAGCCCATTCTGCCTTTTAAAACATTACATAAGGATTATTATTATTTCAGTAAAACTAACAGAGGCTTACATGCTTTATGTAATATTCGAAACATCATTTTTACCATCTGTTCATGTCTTTTCTCTGCATTCCCTAAGCTCCCTAAACTGCTCAGTTCTGTTGTATCTATCAAGACCGTAACAGAGTTTGGATAGCCAATCACTTTTCTGATATTTAATAGTCAAGTAATGGACAATGAACACCTAATCAGGTGTTGGCTTTTTAATTAATCACTAATGAGGATATTGTTAGTGGCGTGAAACGAATGACTTCTGATGTAGTCAGATTGGTCTGTCCATCTGATATAAGGGAATACAATTAATATACTTAATTATAGTTTACGATGCTAAGATGAGGTGAACTGCACTAGAAGTTGGCGTGGGTTGTATTTAGGGTCTTTTCATGACATGAACAGTTTATATTTGTCTTCAAAACATTCACTTACACATTACATTAGCTGTGTCAAGAGCGTCTTTGTGCGAAAGCCCCGTTTCACACTTAACGGTGTTTGCTTGGGTTTTTGTTTGAGCTATTTAGGAAGAATAAGGCCTGTAGATGTTGCAGTGACTGATGAGGGGCTGAGTCAGGCTTCAGCTTCTGCTTTTGTCCTTCCAGCTTCTGCACTTGCTGTTTGTCTCCTGTTTTTGTCCCTGTATCTACCATGGAGCCTGCTAGTCTAGCCCAATTCAGCTCAGAAACTCCCTGTCCTTCCCCATTTCTGTTGCGCCCCAGCTGCCGGTTGCTAGGCACTGGTTGAAGGCATGGCCCTTCGTTTTTGGAGGGTAAGAGGGGTGTAGGTCTTTCTGGAAGAGCCCATGAATCACCCCGGCGAACCATTTGCCCCATAACCCTCCTCTCTCCCTGCCCGACTGGCCTGTGAGAGGTAATCCGCCTGTTTGGTGGAAGGAGGAGCCGGTTTTGAGGAGCAGCCCTCTCCAAGCAGACAAAAAGGCTGTGGAGATGCATTCAGAAAAGGCTGTGTTTGTAACAAAGCTGTCCTGGGATTGAATGACCGTAGTCATTTGGTTCTGTTCAGGGCTGGGGTGATTAATGCTGCTCAGGGAGGGAGGGATGAGAATGGAGACTTGGGTGAGGAGGAGTTTTGGGGCTCAGAGTTAGCGAGAATGGGATAAACCTGAGGTGGTTCTTGTTTTGATTCTGCTTTGATGAATCTAATTGACTAGACCGCAAGACTGAGATGTTTTAGGAGATCATTAGTGAGGTGTGCTTGTACGATTAGACTGTATTTGCATAGCAAACCTAAAATAGGTGAAAAATCGCAGACTTTGAAGGAAGGACCTGAGCCGTATCTAGTTTGGGGTGGGCTCTTGTCACTTGTTTCTTCAGAAAATGTAAAATCCTAGTTGGTTTTCTAAGAAGAAATGCTTATAGGCTGCAGTATTTTTGTCCTTGAAGCTGTAAGTTCAATGCTCTTGTCCCTATGTTCCCACGTCCCAGTTTTCTGCTATTATCCTGGGCCTGATCCTTCAGTTAACTTTGCTGCTTTTAGAAGTGCATTGATAACTCTGAGAGTAGAGAACAAGATGATGCCCCACTCCCAAGCTCCCCTGGTGGAGGTGAAGAGACGCGCACCTGCCTGCCAGCGGTCCCTCGTGGCTCGGACGACGCTGCTCTATCTGTCTGCACACAGAAGCTTCAGTTCTGCAGCGTCAGGAGAAAACTAAAACCCAGACTAGAGTGTATCTGTGTGTCTGGCAGAAAGGGGAAGGAGAAGGATATAACTGTAGGTAATACAGTATTTGCAACAAAACATCAGTGTTGGAAACCAAAGGAACATTTAATTGTAGGAATCTAATTTGTGATATTTTTTATATCGGAAGCTTTGGTTTCTTAAATTCGTAGTGTGTACCAATTACATGAACAGGCTTGATATAATTGAATGAGAGCTGTAACTAAAGTTGCAATTGCGAGGTGGGTCTGATCTAGGGTCTCTCTATGAATGAGACATCATAAAAGCTGAGTTTAAATGGAATTGTTCTGCACTAGTTGGCTAGGCTGTAATGCGTCGCTGTCATAATTGTGCCTCATTTTCGAAGAGCAGCCTGCGGTAATGACGCGTACGCAGTTCGAAACCACAAAGCAGCCACACTGGAGTCAGAAAGTGTTTGTGCATGTAAAGATGTGTGACTGTTTCTCAGTTTAGTGCTCAGATTAAAACAAGGATGGGCTCTTGGAGAAAGAATGTGACGGATAGCTGGAGCGAAAGGAGAGATGATGGGCGAGCAGAGAGAGAGAGCGGAGGGTGTAGGGAATCTATAATGAGGGTTAAAGTCGGGGGTCAGCGTGTGGGCACTTTGCTGACATTGTTGTAGTATCAGGCAGTAAGAGCATTGAGTATCTCAGCATGGGAAGCCGGATAGTGTTACACCACTGCTGCTATACTTAGAGTATCACTTAAACACTCTAAACCTGCCTCTTCCTCTGAGAACCAGCCAAATCCGTCTCATAATTGATAATTACTTCCTTTGCGAGCTAAAAACGCTAAGTCACGCCGAACTGAGAGACTGTTTCAGCCTCGGGAAGTGCGATGAAAAGAGGATGAAACGTATTTCTCTTGTTCGCAGTTTTTGTTGACAATATGGATTCACACTACCAATGACTGTAAACAGAAGCTCGCATGAATGACATTTAAAGGCGGCTGTTGAATCGGGACTGCGCTGCAATGCGTATTTTTGTAGTTTCTATGAATGAAAATGTCACAAGCAGCACAAAGTGAGGAGATTATATACATTAGAGTCAGAAAAAAGCTTTGGGGGGATGATACCAAAGCGTTTTCATCTGCTTGGCTTGCTCTCAGTCAAGCATGCCAATGACATTTTGTAGAAGGAGGATGCGGTGGTGTGAGACTCGGAGCGAGGACCATTTTCTTTTGTTGGATGTTATTTGTTCTTGGGATTAGAAAATGACTCGATGTGGCAGTTTTATATAATTTTTTGGCCTAAATTTGTCTTTTACAATTTTGTCTTTTTGGTCCCTCAAGCTAACCGTATAGATGTGGTTATAATAAGAACACTTTTAGAATTTACATTCACTTTCAGTTTGTAACTTTATAACTTTCTGAAGACTCTACTGTCATTTTTTTGCCAATTAACAGAGACCCCTGACAAGATCAGTTATACATATTGTAAACTCTTCGCTCTGCACGTGCACTGACTGATAAAACCCTGTTGAGTTGCAAGTCTCACACATGGATTGCTTCCTAAAAAGTGGAGCAAGCCTGTCAAGTGAGCTTTTTTATTTGAAGTCCCAATGAAATCAGTTTCCAGACTTTTACTACATGTGTTAGCTTTGATGTATGCTGCTGTACTCTTAGAAGCTGAAGGTATGCAGATTTTTTTCTCTTCCTGGATAATGGACCAAAAAATATTGACTCATTTTGTTTGCATATTCCAATTATATCCAATTAAATGCCTAAATCAGCCAGCCAGTTGGCTAATTGCCTAATTGTCTAAAAATCAGAAGAACTCTAGACTTGTTGAGCCAATTCATTGGGATTTAATGCGAATGAACAAACGGGAATAAGCCAAGTGTCAGATTTTCCCTTAGTGAAGCACTGGGCACACACTTTCCCTAGGTGCCTAGACCCAGACTGCCAGTCAGAAAGGAAACTACAGTGCGATAAGTGTTAGGGACAATTTCTCTGGCTAGAGATTGTTGTTTGGAGATGGTGGCCTGGCCTTTATCTTTCTTTCCATTTGACAGTCAACAGACTCTGCTGAACACTGTTTTTTACAATACACTAACTCCTTCAGTCCACAAAGTTATGTTTGAGAAAGTGTCATTTGCTCTTTCATCCATTGGCTTCACCTTGCCCTCGTTTAGTTGTCTCTCGGCAGCTCTTAGATAAGAAAGGATCTGTGTCAAGGCTGAATGACTCAACACAACACAAACAGATAAGAAGAACACACAGAGAGAGGGGTAAAGAATTTAAATGAAGTTCAGCTAACACTATTTTTTCAGAATAATCAAGTCCCAGAGCTGCAGTTTTTCCCTTTGGTCCGGGACTCACTCCAACCTGTGCCTGATACGAACGAGAGACTGCGGAGAAGACAGTGAGATTAAAAGCTGCTCTGCCGGTCATGAAAATGGATGAGGCTCAGCCGCAGCGGAGCAGCTGAAGACAGAGAGACTGCCCGGCACTCCAAAGCGCATCCGTCATGCGCGTCAGGGCAGTAATGCAGAGGAGAGCAGTGCAGGGCAGTGTATAAAATCTTCAACGCTGCCACCTTCACTCTCATGCATCACGGCACACGCTGACTGCTGCGCTTCAGACCGCCTGCTGCGTGAACGAGACCAGGCCTTTTGATTATCACAGAGAAAGTTTCACTGAGGAGATTTTATTCACTTTTCTGGACTAGGTAGTGTATGTTGTGAGTTTGATGTAAATTTAGAATCAGTGGGAACTTGGAATTAAGTTTAGGTTTGCAGGTTGAGATTTAAGATTGGTGTACAACACTTGTCCACTTGTCCACTTAAAAATCGGGATTATAGATTTAGGATAAATTCAGTGAGGTTTATAATCTGAATTGTCAATTTGGATTCAGTCAGATTTAGATTCACATTTGAAAGCTGAAACTTACTGAAATTTAGAAACTGGTTTGACTGAATAGTTGCGGGTTAAAATTTGGGATTTGGGATTAAGATTCCAGGTAGAAATGTTGATGAAATTGGGTTTTGATTCATTATTGCGTTTACATTTCAATCAGATTCAGATTCACTTATTGATATACTCCATTTTGCGTTCAGTTTGGGAAAATTTCCAAACCCTGAGCCCTCAGAGCACACCAAAAACACATATTCTATATGAAATCAAGATTTAATCTCAAAGCTTAGCTAAATTTGGATTTTTAATCATTTCAGTGCTATTTGTTGGAAAAGTTCCCCATGTAATGATATTAGTGACTCTTCAGCACAGCTGCATACATATGTTTTCTGTCAGCAAACAACTCTTGAAATCCATGTTTGGTTTTCTGGGCCAAAGTCCATGTGAGGTTCTGGCATGAGTTTTGTTGGTTACCTGAGTCTGTTGATGACCTTTCATATACATAGCTAAGGTGAATTTGATAAGGGAGCGCATCCGTCATGAATCCGACCTGGCTGACAACACTTTGAGTCGTCAGTCAAATCTACATGGAAAATCATGAGGATTACCTAAATGCTTCTATATATACAATACTTAAATGCTCTATATAATTGGCCTTTAAAACATTAGCATTGTACAATTTTTAGCATGCATATACGTACCTTCTATTTAAACTGTAGAATAATTGCATACTTGTTTACTCATGTTTTCAGTCTGAAGGTTCTTGTCATGTTGAGCATACCCCTACAGACCTTTATCTGATTTAAACTTAAAATCTCATCTCTGTGCCCTCTGCAGATATGTTCAGATTAAGCCTTCTATGAAATGAGACTTATAAATCTCACTGGACCTGATTTGGCTTACTAATATAGACTCGGGTTGATTCCAGGGCTCAAGCTTTTCATTAAATTGCATTCCAGGCACACTGTATCTTTCACTATACCTGCAGTCTATACCTCAATTCAGCTGGGACCTGCAAGCACTCGGGCAAAGACTGCAGGCCAGTCAGTGACATGCCCATGTGTTTAGCAGCGGCCGCCCACATTTTCTGCAATAAAACTGCCTTCTCTCAACTCTAGTGAGTAATGTGACCACTTAAAGGAGTTTCTTTCTTTCTTTCTTTCTTTCTTTCTTTCTTTCTGAACTATGAGGATAGAGGGTAAAGGCATTACTGTATGACATGAGACATGAGACCGCTTTTTATGTCACTCCACAAAGCCCTTGCTGCTTTTCAGGGCCGTTCAAAGATCAGCCGTCACCAGGACGCAAAGAATGAGCGGGGCATGCCGCAGAACACCTGTGTGTGTGTGTGTTCATTAGGGTGTGGGTGCATATGCACACACACAAAGCCCTACATAGCTCTAATGTTAGCACACACATGTGGTTATAAAAGACCCGGCACCACAATATTTTCACAAAGTCAAACAAACTCACATCTGCGGGAGCCGATTTCAAAGTGTCCATGCTGACCTGACCCACATTATTTTACAAGACAACCCTAGCATGTTAAATAGATGTTGAATAAATATGTGCAAAACGTGCATGCTTACAAAGGCTTTCAACCAGTGCAGAAAGCAAAGAGAAAAAACTTGTTTGGCTATTAGTAGAGAATCATCTGCACACATCATTTCTCAAGCAATTATTAGTGGTGTTTGCTAAGGCTAGCTGGCAAGCTGTGGCTTTGTTCGAATCTCTAAACCTAAACATTAAACTACAGCTCTTTGTGGACATTTTGTGTGGTTCATTGAGATGTGTAGTACTTTTCAGCTAACAGAAACCATTTAGAACACCTGAGCAACAGCATAGTGTAACGGACGTAGGCCGTTAAGAGCTGTGCATGTAAACTTCACTCCCCTGATCTCAAGAGGTGCTGTAGCGACTGACGCTAGACTGCGGGCTTTAGCCTCCTTGTTGGAGTACTCAACTCCCATGCGGGCGGGCCAGAGTTTGAGTCCCGCTTAGAGTGGGCGGTACGAACTGGAGGGGCTACATTGGTGCCGTGACCCGGATGGGAGTGATGTTTAGGGGTGTTAGTGAAACGGACGTAGGCCGGTAAGAGCTGTGCATGTAAACCTCACTCCTCTGATCTCGAGGCGCTCTAGCGACTGACGCTAGAGACTGTGGTCTTTAACCTCCTTATTGGAGCGCCTTACTCCCATGCGGATGGGCGGGTTTGAGTCCTGCTTTAAAGCAGGTGGTTCAAACTGGAGGATATATTGGTGCCGTGACTCGGATGGGAGTGAGGTTTAGGGGTGTTAGTGAAATGGACATAGGCCGGTAAGAGCTGCGCATGTAAACCTCACTCCCCTGATTTCAAGAGGCCCTCTAGGGACTGACGCTAGAGAGTGGTCTTTAGCCTCCTTGTTGGAGCACTCAACTCCCATGCGGGTGGGCCAGTGTTCGAGTCCTGCTTAGAGTGGGCGGTACTAACTGGAGGGGCTACATTGGTGCCGTGACCCGGATGGGAGTGATGTTTAGGGGTGTTAGTGAAAAGGACGTAGGCCGGTAAGAGCTGTGCGTGTAAACCTCACTCCCCTGATCTCGAGGCGCTCTAGCGACTGACGCTAGAGACTGTGGTCTTTAGCCTCCTTGTTGGAGCGCCTGACTCCCATGCGGATGGTCGGTGTTTGAGTCCCGCTTTAAAGCAGGCGGTTCAAACTGGAGGGGCTACATTGGTGCTGTGACTCGGATGGGAGTGAGGTTTAGGGGGGTGAGTGTAACGGACGTAGGCCGGTAAGAGCTGTGCATGTAAACCACACTCCCCTAATCTCAAGAACTGCTCTAGTGACTGACGTTAGAGACTGCGGTCTTTAGCCTCCTTGTTAGAGTGCCTGACTCCCATGCTGGTAGACCCAGGTTTGAGTCCTGCTCGGAGCGGGTCGAGTAGAACCGGTTACATTTGGTGCCGTTTAGGGGGGGAGAATGTAACAGAAGTAAGAGCTGTATGTGTAAACCTCACTCCCCTGATCTCAAGAGGTGCTCTAGCAACTGACGCTAGAGACGCCGGTCTGTAGCCTCCTTTCTAAGCCTCCTTAGAAAGCCTGACTCCCATGCTGGTGCACCAAGGTTCGAGTCCCGCTTAGAGCAGGCAGTTCGAACAGGAGGGGTTACAATAGCAACATGCTAAAGTTGCCCAGAAGATCTTAGCAACCACTTAGCAATGAGATAAAACAACCCAGTCATAGCAAAACAACCCAAGTCTTAGCAACCCAATAGCAACGTGTGAAAACTACTCAGAACACAATAGACACTGCAATTTTTGCCAAGGCATGTAACATAGACAATCTGATTCAGCACACACTTCAAAAAAGTTTCTTACTTGCTTTCCAGCAAACATAAAATTTCCTTTACTTTAGAAGCAATACTACATCAGCTGTGTTGTCAGTAACTTTGCTGAGTTGCTACTCAAGTAAATTTATCTTAGATATTAATGGGAAATAAGAAAAAAAAAAAACTGATTAAGAATGTGTGTGTGTGTATATATATACACACACACGGTACATACATTACATATATATATATATATATATATATATATATGTATGTACTGTGTGTGTGTGTGTGTGTGTGTGTGAAACTTCATACATACATGTTCAAACACTAGGTCTAATGCCTTGAAAACATCACACTCAGCCTTCCAGAAGGGCTAGACCTTAGATTCCTTTCATCCATTCATCAGCTTGAGAGAAAACGAGAGACTTGATGTGAATGCAGAAGAAATCAGGGAGTGAAAGGATGAAAAGGACGGGTTGAGGTGCTGGTGAACGTGTTGATGAGGGTTGCTGCCCTCCTCTGAATGTGGAATTCTGTCTTCCACGCCTTCCCTTTTTTCTCTCAAGGCCCTGACAGGTCATTTCCTGATGGGAGAGAGCGATAGAGGGAAGACTGCTGATAGAAAGCGACAGACGTAGATGGAGGGAAAGAGAACTTGTATCCTGTGAGGAGAACTAAAAGTGTGGGGAAAGATTTGAGAATGAAGGAGACAACTTGACAGGAAGTAGAGGCCGCTGAAGTATAAATATGTACAAAGCTATTATCTTTGATTATTAAATTCTCATTCCTCCAGTTGTGTCTATTTATACCTCACTGCAGGAGCGAACTCGGGAAGCGTACACTGATACAAAGTCAATAACTCACTGCAGGGGAAAGAGTGTGTGTAAAAGAGAGTGAGATACAGAGGAAGGCAATATCTGGAAACATTTCTTTTTTGAAGAGGAATTTAGACTTCCTGGAATTATCAGGCTCTCCTGTGTTGGTTTTCCATGTGTATGTCAGCGCAGATGGGTCAGATACCGCACTGCTCAGGTTTACAAGAGTTTGTTTGCATATATGTGCAGTTTCATCTGAGATAAGTTTTCAAGACTTGCCAATCAAAGTTATTGTGCATCCAGACCTCTGTGGGACGCTGGAGGGCAGGCATTTTGTGTGTGTAGGGTGACATGGTGGCGACGTGATGAATCTTCAAGGGCGTGCCTGTCCGTGCGAGATTGTGCGGTGTGTATTCGGAGCTATGTGTGTCTGTCTGAAAGCATGCGGTAACATCATCCCTGTTTCTCCATAGACATATTTATATTTTCCACTGATGACATGACGAATGAGTCGCTGTCAGACTAGCTGGAGTGAAGATGTTCATCTCCGAGAGAGAGAGAGAGAGAGAGAGAACTTCCAGTGCCTGGAATTGAAATATAGCCTGTTTCAGGGTTAAAGGGCCTCCATAAAACTCAAACCATATCAAATTTTCTTTTTTTTTTTTTTTTCAAGTTTTCTGAACAATGAATTTGATTTTGTTTCCTTTTATGACAAAATTTGGTTTTGTCATAAGATTTGGCATGATTTAGAAGATGGTTGTGATTTTTGAACTAGTGTTGTTTTGAGGTTGCGAACAGAATGCAGATAGATTGATTGATTGATTGATTGATTGATTGATTCAACTTCAAGCCAGTTAATTAGCAATTTTACTGTTGTGGAAGCACATTTGAATCCACTTGCCGCCGTTTTGTTCTGACCCCATTCTTTCAATCTCAACTTTAGTTCTGCTACTCAAATATCATAAATACAGAAACAGGAAAATTGTTTTCTCATATGTATGCTCAGCGAGCCATACACGATTATCTACGGTGACATTCCTTCAGGCGCATACTAATTCAATTAATGTTAATCTGCATCAAAATCCTGAGATATCCATTCGTCAAACGGTGACCTCTTTCCTCGGCTTTTATTTATTGCCAGTGGAACAGTGTAATTAGAACACCTTTGGGAGGTTGCCCGTGGTAACCTCTGATCACAGCTCCACACACACACACACAATAAGTGATGCGTCCTCTGGGGGCTTTCAGGCCTTGCTGCGGTGGGTGGGTACCAGCTCTGGCTATTGATTTGGACGGTGGGCTGATGAATCTCAGGGGAACCAATAAAAATAATTACGAAGAAGATCATCAAAGCTCCCCAGCCTTCTGCTTTGCACATGAATAAATGCGTGGTAAAGCTTATAGAAGTGCGGTAGAGGTGGCATATATGCAGTCATCTGTGCACAGATGAAAATATTATTGCTCAGAGGATGTTCTTTCATGTTTCTCAGTTGTTTCTTTGAAGTATCAACAATGACTCAGATGTTTCTCCTAAAACCTACTGGGGGAGAGATAAAAATATAGACCTACAAATGTATGTGTACAGAGAAGCTTAGATAATTTGGTCTTGGAAGAAATGTATGAGAAATATTTGAGTACAAAATTAGATCTTTTTAATACAGATGTTGGGCAAATCTGAGCACAGTTTGAGATCTTTTCTGAAACTCAGAAAAGATCTCAGGTCTTCATTTGGTGTCTCAGAGAAACCGCTTGAGATTAAATAGGTCCTGTTTATGGTGCAGGAGATACCATGACTCTTGTCAGCAAGGAGAATAGAGACAATGTTCTGTATGGATATGTAGATGGTTCAGCAGCAGGCTTGCAAAGAAAGAAAAAAAAAAAAACACTTATTTTTATCCTCTAACATCCGTTAAGTGGAGGCACAATATGTTCAAGGGTGAAATTAGTCCCTCTCCCCATGCAGGAGACCAGAGGGAGGTTCTGCAAGAGAGCTATTGTTCTTAACCAGCCTGTAAACAATGACTAACATGACAGTTCACTCCCTCTAGGCTCTCTTATCTATAGAAATCATGTCCTCCTCCTCGACTGATTCTGTAGGCTACATATGGAAAGGTGGAGGAGAGGAAGACATGCTTTAGGTAACTTAGATGAGGTGGAGGTAGATGACGATTTGATAGGCTTTGAACTTTAATCACAAGTATTGATATCTCATGTTGAATTTCTTTTCAGGTATTCTTGGTTTTAAGATTTTTTTATTTTTTTTTTTTAGATTATTTTATTTATTTTACAGAAAGCAAGACAATAGGGTTAAATTTCTTAACATTAACAAACATGCATTAAGTAACAAATTGTGAACTAACAGTAGTTTTCCAGCATTCATCAATACAGGGTTAATTGGCACTACATTGCCATTATTTAATAATTAAATAAATAAATGTTAAAGTATAGAACATTTTATGTGTATTTGTTTTTGTTTTTCTCTCTCCATTTCCTTTCTGTACTTTTCCATTTGTGCCGCTAAAATATACCTTCTGGAAAGTGTATGTAAATTGCACCAGTGCCTTGCATGTCATATCACGAATTATTATGAATGCATGAATCAAACTCTCTTGGAATGCCGATAATTTGACACAGTTTTCCATGCATCGTGTATGCGTTCCCCAGTCCAAATGTGCGTGCATATGCATATATGCCCTTGCGTGTGTGTGGGCTGGCTGGGGGGTCCAATGGAAGAGGAAATGGCTCTTTGAATGGTTGCGCTCAGAGACATAGTAAAGAGCACTCTCCCAGGCGGCCAAGAGCACTTGATTGTACAACAAGCAATGATCGCATTAAGAGAGGGCAGCAGGAAGAGAGAGAGAGAGGGGAAACAAAGAGACAGAGAGTGGGAAGGAAATAAATTGACTTTGCCAGTGGCTTAGTCTGCTGATGGGAGAAAATATAGAAAAATTACTTTTTCATTTTCATGTGCTACATCCACAAGTGTGTTAGGGGTAATGGAGTGTATGTGTGGGGAGGGTTGCCAGCTTGTATGATTGAACCTGTTATTGCGGTCACTGTAAAAACAGCTTTTACAATTTGAGGAGCGGAAAACAGCAAGGTTTGCCTGTTGTATATCTATAGAGGTCAAAAAACAGTGTTGGGCTACTAAAAAACTGTAACATAATAATAGTTAAAGCAATATTTCTCTGGCTCAATACTGAGAAATTTCCACCTTTAATAAATTACTGCCCAACACCATACTGTATGCTATGAAAAGAATAATATTCCCTTTTATCGCCTTATCTGTTTTCATATTTCCTTCTGTTCCTCTCTTAACAGGGAATATCACAATTTTAGAAGCATCTGCTGAGCAAAATTTCTCCCTGGATAAAAAGACTAAAGAAAAAAAATACAGCAAGCAGATGGTGCCTCAAGGTTCAGACGATTAGAGGTTGCAGATTGGAATACAAATTGGATTAAAAGAAATTAGACTAATAAAAATCGAATCGCATGGCAAGTGCAAGCATATTCACCTCCATCATGTAAAAGTCTCTGCCAGTGGCTGTCGATTAGAAGCTAAACAGATGCTCTATTGAGATAGCAGTGTATATGTGTGTGTGTATGTGTGTTCTTGGCGGGCATGGTCCTCCCATCATCCCCTTATCTCGACCCACCCCATTTATCAATGTCATACTGTTAATTACTGGTTCATTCATTTAGTCACTTACAACATCAAAAATGAACTTGTTTCTGATTGGTGAAAGCAGGACATAAACATTTGTGTTCATTTATTAAAAGCTGGTATGTGAATTGATTCTAGATCCAGAAGAGCATGTTCTCTGCATGGGTACACCAAGAGTGTATCAGGCCGTAGTAAGTGCTTAAATGAGTTTGACACCCCTGGTTTTGAGGGATGCAGAACGCCAAAAGGGAGGGAGAAGGAGAAATGCGAGAGGCAGTGAGAGAGAGCAAAATCAGTGTATCTGCAAACTTCAGCAGAGCTCAGTTTCATAGTATGCAGCACAGCATAAACATGAAACCTGGAGGGTGCAGGATAAGATCTCACCCTGTCAGTAGCTAGTCCCTTGTGTGGCCCCCAGTCTGCTCTGGCCCCACTTAGACAACAGACAGCCGGAATGATCACTAATCAATGAGAGGGAAATGGCAGGAATTAGCACAAATTAGGTGAAGTGGGAGACATCGCTCGCTTTAATAGAGTCCGGATTGCACTGCAGGAGAGAACGGACCTTTAGAGCACACTAACACATGGCAGACTCAGCAAAACATTTTGCGCACTAATAAACAAGCTTGCTTCTCTGATATGCTCTGACTTGGTCCCACTGGTAAGAACAAGCAGCGCACATTTCGCAGTGATCCTAAACACCCTAAACAAATGCTCTGTTTTACTGCAGTTCCATATATCAGCAACCAAAAGAGTTTAGCACCGCAATGAACTCTTGTACATCAGCACTGCACACCTGCCATCCCAGGAGAGGACACGGCCACCTTCAGCTCAGGCTAGCTGCTGCCGCTGGGTCTCTCATTGTGTAGGAGGTCCGTCCTGCGCTCTGCAGTGGTTTATGTTGAACAAACGGCTAGCGAACAGCTGTTTTAGCAGAGCTAAATAAACAAAGCTGCACAGCGCTGTGTGCTGATCATGCTAGCATGCTACTCTCTCGGGAGGTTTAGCCACTAGCAGTGCCTAGAAAAGGCTAATGAACAAGCAGTTACCTCTAATATTAAAATTTATTCAATACATTTATTCATTTATATACCATGGTGGTGGCCTCACCTTAACTTTTCTATGTAAATTAAGCTAATTATAGTTTCTAGACTTTAACTGTACCATTAACTCTGATCCTAACTGTAAATGTTCCTTTTCAGATGTGAAAAGACACTTTTAGTCATATTTCTTCTCTTTATGTAGGTCCCCCACAGTGTAGCCTCCACAAAGATAGCAAAACCTGACACACACATATCCTTTCATATTGAACAATCACATGCTAAAATCATATCCCCTTCCCCCTTTTGGAGGATTGGAAAGTCACTCCTAGTGTTAAGCGATTCAAATCCCTGAAAGAAGTAGAAAATCTGCATTTACAATCTCAAGGGTGTTTCCACGCTAGCCATGTGCTATTGAAGCGTGTAAAGCTTACAGCATTCATCTGATGGCAGCGCTAGCGGCTCTAGCTTAGCTTCTCTTTTTTGGCCAGATTTTGGGTGGATCAGGGGCCGCTTTTGTCCCTCTTTGGCCTGTGCCTTAGTGATGTAAATGCAGGGTGGCCTCTGGCTCCTTATCTCTAGGGTTAAGGCTCACACTGCTCTTTCCGCAATCTATTATCATAAGGGCCAGACTCCTAGCGTGGGCTGCTAGCATTATCCATACCAAATGCAGGGCCATGCAGGGGAACGTTCAGGGGATTAGCATTTTAACACAGTGTGAGTCTAAACCCCTGAACCTCTCTGTCACAGAGGGCAAGTCCCCAATGGCTTGCCAGCTCACTATGTGGCACCCTAAATTAGTGTGCTGGATCAGAGAGCTGTGTTGTTTTTTGACATGGCTTTTCTCGGTTTGAAAATATTGCTTTTGTATGCTCGGTGAACAAATGGCAGTAGAAATAAAGCATTGTTTTAAGGGAGCATTTATTAAGATTTCCCCAAGTTAAACTTTCCTGGCTTAAAGTTTCTTTAGAGATTCAAATAGCTAGATGGTGATTGCCAAGACCAGGTATGAGCAATTCTGTTCCTGGAAGGCCACTGTCCTGCAGAGTTCATCTCTAGCCCCAATTAAACATGCTAACCTAAGGTTTTCAGGATGACTAGAAATTTCTAGACAGGCATACTGGGGTAATTTGGAGCTAAACTCTATAGGATACTGGCTCTCCTAGAGCAGGATTGGACACCCCTGGCCCCTGGTTTGATCCAGTCTTTCAATGATTGAGATCATATGCTTGTTCTCTATGAAAGCCTGTAAGACATTTTATGGTAGAAGCTCTTTCGTCTTGAACATAAATGTGAAGTTGGTCCTAACAAGTCTTCCACTTTCTCCGTTTTTCCAGGATCCCGTCTGCGGCAGGAAGATTCTCCACCTCGGATCGTAGAACACCCCTCCGATCTGATCGTATCCAAGGGCGAGCCAGCTACCCTAAACTGCAAGGCGGAGGGGCGGCCCACACCCACCGTGGAGTGGTACAAGGACGGAGAACGAGTTGAAACAGACAAAGATGACCCTCGATCTCACCGCATGCTCTTGCCCAGCGGCTCACTCTTCTTCCTGCGTATCGTACACGGCCGTCGCAGCAAACCTGACGAGGGGGCGTATGTTTGTGTGGCACGCAACTACTTGGGGGAAGCAGTCAGTCGAAATGCTTCACTGGAAGTAGCATGTAAGTATGGGATTTCTTCAATTATTGTCTTGAGTGCCAGAAACAAGCAGTGTTGGGGAGCTATTTTTTTTTTTTTTCCATGTACCCTGTGGACCAAACTACAATTATACAGCTCTTCTGTAGCATCCTTTTAGCAGCTTTTACATTATAGAACTTGATACTAGTGAAGTTGGTATTGCATCTGAAGGATTTTGGAAAGAGCCTGATTTCCCTAGTTCCAAAACAGGGGATGGGAAGTATTTTGCAGTTGGCTCTGTAGTTTAATTAGCTCTCCATATGTTTTAGTAAATTTTAGATTTGTCAGTCTGTTTCGGAACAACCTGCCAGGCTTGCAGTTTTTCCTTCTGCCTGAGAAATGGAAATGACAAGGAAAGCCAGAGCCACGGATTCAGATTAAAGGACATGGTAAGTGCAGAAGGGAGGATGTACACACCCTACACAGGAAGGCAGAATCTGGAAGGGGGGTTTATTGACAACCTGTAGATAGGTTCGGCTTTGAAGATGGGTCTCTGTTGGGTTGACTTGCATTTTCAGAGAGAGCACATCCCCTGGGGTCAAATCCCCAAGCTAATCAGAGACCATTATGGGTGACAGCTAACCTGTCCTCCTTTGCTTTTCTATTAGACAATGAGTTTGCTTTTTTTTAATCATAGGCCTTTTTGCTAAATGACTCTTTTGCTAGGTTGATCTTGCGTCTTTTATCTTGGGAGTTGTGATTAGTGAATACACTGGAGCAACTAAAGTTGCTTTCAGGCCCTTATTTCCTTTAGTGTTACATAAAAGCTAACTACAGTAGCTTAGCCAATATGCCAAGGCGAAAGTCATTAGAGATTAAGGAGTATTGGTTTTGCTTTGCTGGGTTTATAGTCTAGACCTGCAGTCTAAGTGAGCTGCTATCTTAAAATCTGTTTCAACCCTGAGCTGATCAATACCACGGCCTCTCTTATGCATTGTTATGAAAATAGGAGCGATCCATCATGAAATAAGGATATGATGATAAATATTGAATGAATGGATAACTAAATTGGCTCTGTGCGCTGCCGCCAAGACCCCATGCAGTAATGAGAGGGTGTGTGTGTTGAGCTGTTGGAAAGGGTAACTCTAGATGAAGGGATTGTGGGAAGGTTTTGAGAGTCAGTAAATTTTGAATGCTGCTGCATTTTCTATTTTTAACCTGTAATTGATGATACAGGATGGTGATTTGGGTTAAAGGGTAGAAATGCGGAGATGATGTTGCATTTAGTTTTGCAAAGGGTAACTTTGGAGGTAGCAATTGCGGGAAGCTTTTCAGTAACATTTTTGAATAAATTTTCTATTTTTAACTTGTAATTGATGATACATAACTGCGTTGCGGGTTATAGGGTGTGTATATATAGAAGAGCATAAAGGCAGTTTGTGTGTTTTCACTCGTGTAGCTGGCAGGGGGTGTGCGTTTTCTCTGATCCTCTCAGCTCTTGTGGAGGTGGTGGTGGCGGCCCCCAGGTGCTAACTGTGTGACAGCAGCTTGATCTATCGATTGCACTAAGAGGGGTCTCCTCGCCTAAATGAAAATTCATGAAAAATTGATGAAGTCCCCGATTATTCCCTTTTTTCCTCCGCTAGCTCTTGTATCTCTCTCACTTCCCCCTCTCTGTTCTCACTAGATCTCTACATTTCCACGATGGTGCTATGTCAGAGGTTGTCTGAAACCTAATCTAAAAGGGCATGATTTTGTGAATGAACTAGTTTCCAAGAAACCATAATGTCAATTCTAATGATCCAAAACAATATTTAGACAGCCAAGCAAATATCTGATGACTACAATGGTTATGTTTTGGTAGAAATGTAGTCAAATGTTGACAAACAATTGACTTTTATGATTAAATTTACACATCAGACAATTTCAAAATGCTTCCTACCTCCATATACATCTTGCAAAGGCAGCATTTTTCAGGTTTCAGACACAGCCATAGTTGACTGAAAGAGTTTAAATGAGCTGTAGGATGTTTTACGACTTTCAGGTGAGAGGTGAAGGGTCGTAAGGTTAGCGGGACAGCGGATACTAAACCTACAGCAGAAAAGACCAAGAACTGTACTTTAACGAAACCCCTCAGCTGTGTTACGTTACACAATTTCCACTCATAAAACTTCTCTTTACTGGTGAGTGATCACAGAAGTGAAGCCAATCTAAACCGATACAGCTTATGTATTGTTCCAAGCAAAATATGTTTCATCTGTCACATCGAAGAAATATTCTGAAGCGGCGCTGTTTTCTCAAGAAGTAAATGTTGATTTTATAGCCAGCTGTGTATATCTGATCTATATGAAACGCTCCCAGACTCGCATACGTATAAAACCTTCACCTCCAAAACAAACAGCTGGCCTTCAGTGACAAACTGAAAAATGTGGCGAATGTTCCAGACTGTTTTGCGACGTTCGTTTCAGGGGTTCCGACCCTGGTTACAAGCCCAGTACTTTTTCATCTACATGTCACAAGTCGTCTCCTGTTGCGATATATGGTTCCGTCTCTCCCTTCTTCTCGTATGGGGTCAGTCTGCACCCCCGCAGGCTCAGTGAATGGCTCTGTTGAAACAGATTGCAGACAGGCGTTCGCCGTGGACCACTGGAGCCGCCCGATCAGAGAGAGACCCCAAGCTGGGTTGCAGGAAGCCGAGAGAGGCCTGTGAAAGGAGCTCGCTGCATTATTAATAATGAGGCAGATTGTAAGGAGGTGTCCGCTGAAGCAGGATTATCTCAAACGCTAGTCTTTAACAACTGACCATTAGTAATGCAACAAAGAAGATACACGGATCTTGTTACGGATGTTTGTGTCCTAGAGAGTTTAAAGTGAAGGTGCAAAAGGGTTAATTTTGTCGCTATTAGATTTGTCTGATGATGCAAGGCGCTTCTATTTCAACACAATTCTTTGTTTCATGTGAACTCGTTTCTTTGGGGTTTAGTGCTTTCGCTTCTTCAAATGGTCAATTTCTCAGTTTAAAGTTACTGAACATGTATTTCCATTTACCTCAACATAAATTAATCCCTTTCTAGTCGTTTATAAGGTCTTAATTAGAGCAGAAGAAGAAGAAGAGAGTGGAAAAGGTGCTGACAGGCCACAGGGAGTGATTGGCTGAATCCCAATTCGCATACATCTACTGGAGCCTAAAGGCACATACTTCACTGGTGATGCATACATACTTGAAGTATAGAGCCTTTTAGTGCCGATGTCACAATTACATCACAGCGTTATCTGGAGACAAAACAAAGGGAAAACTGGAGGTGCTATTTATAGCTGGCTAAATAATGAGCTTAAAATGTCATCTTGTCATCTGGTTCCGTCCGTTAAAGTTAACTTTTTCAAATAACAATTAGGGCTGGGACAATACATCGATTCTCGATTCATGATACAGTGATTTTGGATCGATCCTGATATTTTCTTAGTTTTTAGTTTTTAACAGCAGATAGACGTTCGGCTGAGCCATGCAAGTGGTTAAATATACATGCACCTCAGTTCAGAATGCTTTTATGACGCGAGATTAATGTAAACACAGCCCCTGCGAACACCCTTGTAATTTGCTTCAACCTTTTCAAACTTTATGAATGATTATTTTAGGTTTAAGTGGTGTGTGTAAAGGAACTGAATGCAAGCCGAGTATATGTGTTTCTAAAGCACGTATAGTGCCATCTGCTGTTAAAAACTAAGCTCAGAATCATTTTGAGAGAGAATCGTGAATTGAAAATCGATGTATTCTCCCAGCCCTAATAACAGTCTTGGTCCCAGACAGTGAGTGACCTTATATATTCAGATACAACCAGATTTTCTTCAGTCATTGTTAACAATGCTAACAAAGCTAACAAGCTAGCAAATCTAGCTAGCTAGCGTTAGTGAAGTGGTCAGGGGAATCGTTCTTCCTCCATCTAAGCTCCGCTCACAAAAAACATCACATTGTTTACTAAGTGAAAAGGGGTCTATATGTAGGCTACTTCATATAGACCCCTTTTCACTTTGTAAACAATGTGACGTTTTTAGCATCACAGTGTTTACACTTTTTAGAGAAATCAACATATACTGTATGAATGATGTGCATTTTACCATAAAAGTACACATAACTTTTAGCATTTTGGTTAACAAAGATTAAACTATTAATTTTTCTAAAACTAAATAAGTTGAATAAGAGCACAAGGGGTTGTGGAAAAAATATTAGCCTGCTTAGCATCCACTGACAAACTTTGCTAAACTAATGAAAACAGATTACCATCTTGGTAGCCTTTAGCGAATAAAATTTGATGTTCTGTGATTTAGGACACATGCTTCTTACATTTTTGTACAATACAGGAACGGATAAAAAAATGAATTTGGATTCTGCTAATATCATAAATTTGTCTTAATCTTTTTTTTTTGTGGCAAGCTTTTATATACTCTGTCTCTTTGTGATGTATATCATGGATACATTTCGGTCTAAGCCGCACCCTGTGGCACTCCTTGCTTCTGGGAAAGATATTTTGTTCTTTTGTTGCTATTTTTTTTCTTTCTCTGTGTCTTTATTTCTCTCTCCTGCTCTCTCTTTATGTCTCTCTCTCTCGTGGTCTTTCTCTTTCCTTTCTCGGGATAAACTGGGTCAATGAGCAGGTTCATAAATCATTGTGAAGACTATGTCAGACTGAGGCAAGCCCTGCTTTGAATAAATTTGCCAAAGTGGTGAAATCTCTGGTCGTAGCTTGTGTATGGTCGCTATGTGACAAGTCACACCTGGGGCGTACAGTCATCCAGGAAAATGTTAATTAGCCCCCTGTATCTTTTCTCAGGTAGAGAGGTGTGTGTATTATAAATCTGAGGGCAACAAGCTTGTTGAACATGGGGGCATTAATTAAGCGTATAAGGTGTGAACGTGTGTGTGTTTGTGTCTGCTAATGGTCTACGCTAATAACAGTGTGAAAGCGTGGATGTAGTTTTAGTCTTAGCGACAAAAAGTGTCGTTTCGTTCGCTTGTAACCTTTAAAAAGTATGTAAATGAAGGAAGGGTGAAACAGATGTCGTTGCTGGTTTGTTAAAAGGCCACCAGTCTGGGATTGGCTGGCCTACTTGAAAAGGTTCTTTTGATACGCTTCAGCATGGCACTTAAGCAATTATGAGTATCGTTAGGCAGCATTTGGAACTGGTAAGATGAAGTAATTAGTGGAAAAATGGTGCTTTCTTGTGTTAAGCTTTAAGGTTGCTTCTCAATCTGTTTGACTGTGTATCTGGCATCAGTTACATCTAATAAAAGAGGATGAAATTAATTGGATACACACAGCTAATAGGGGTGGGTGATATGATCAAAATCGGACATTACGTTATAAGTATTTTTATTTTATTTATTTTTTTATAAAACAGTATTACGTTAAATTTACACTGGAAGAGCCATCGTATATGCATATATTTGCAGCCAATATATGCAAACCTGTCAGCGGTATTATTTTTGCATTACTCCATGTTTTTGTCGTTCTACTGGTTGACACAGTTCTGCCGTAGTAAGGTGTTTTCCATCCTACCGTCCATCCCTAATATCCAGACTACAAACATCTGTCTGGCTTTTAACATCTATCTCATCTTGTGGACAAGTGAGTGTGTGTGAGTGAATTAATCAAACACACTCTCACATGCAGTCGTCCTCATTCGCCTGATTGTAAATGTCAGTGTCTGTCTGGGTCCTCTGACCCGCGTTCGCGCTCACTTGGCGTTATCCTGGGATCCGGATTCTGCAGGTTTTAGGGGTTGGTGATTAAGTTGAAAGCAGACTGATGTCAGGATGCATCCGCGGCCCACAGGGAATGTTGGTTTCTGATAAGAGGGAGGGAGGGTGAGGTGCCGGCAGAGAGGTGGAGGAAGAACGGATCTCTAGTCTGTGATAAAGGAGAAAGAAATAAAATCCCTGATTGAATGTGTCATCGTAGTATATCTGCAGTGCTGGAGTCAGCGCCCACACCATAAAGACCAACCTCCTTATCAGCAGCATGTTACGTTACACACACATACACACCGGCTGCAGTGAGATGGAGCCATGCAGATTTTAGAGCCTTATCTTGTGGTCACATCTTAGTGTGTGTGAGACTAATCGGTCAGCTGGGTAGATGATATTAAATGATTCTTCATTGTATGTATATGTGGAGGAAGCCCTCTGGAAAGGAGATAAATCACTGGTCCCATAGAGCCCTAGAAATACACACACACATACGGTATATTCACGCACACACTGACCTTTTTCATTCTCACTCTCTCTTACTGTCTTTTGTTAGCTCACTCTTGTCCCCTTGTGAGTGATAAAGTTTTTACATTTTATTTTCATGGGATTTTTCCTCTATTTTTGACAGCAAAGTAGAGAAATTATGGGGAAAAGAACAAGGGTTGGCAAATGGCCTGAACTGGATTCAAGCTACTGCTTTTTTAAGTGTTTTGTTGGAGCATGACCTGCCAGACTGGATATCTGACCGGTTTTGAGTTTTAACAAAAGTGAGAAGCACAACCAGCAGTAGGATGTAAATATTTATTTGACATTTGAGTCTTCACAATATTATTTGTTCAGATGTTTTATTATTTTATTTTATTTTATTTTATTTTATTTTATTTTATTTTATTTTATTTTATTTTATTTATATTATTTGTTCAGATGTTTTTTTTTATTTTGTTTTGTTTGTTTTGTTTTTTTATTTTTTTATTATTTTTATTTTTTTATTTTATTT
Source organism: Megalobrama amblycephala (assembly GCF_018812025.1). NCBI lineage: Eukaryota > Metazoa > Chordata > Actinopteri > Cypriniformes > Xenocyprididae > Megalobrama > Megalobrama amblycephala. Next base: position 19,197,242 of record NC_063059.1, read on the forward strand.
TATTTTATTTTATTTTATTTTATTTTATTTTATTTTATTTTATTTTATTTTATTTTTTATTTTATTTTATTTTATTTTATTTTATTTTATTTTATTTTATTGTTGTGATGCATATTTACACCCCTGCTAGTCAAATGAGCATTTAAAAATAGTAATAATGATAATATATATATATATATATATATATATATATATATATATATATATATATATATATATATATATATATATATATATATATATATATATATATATATATATATTAGTATTCTTTATTATTCTTAGATGTTTTTTTATTTTGTTTTGTTTTGTTTTGTTTTTTTTATTTTTTTTTTATTTTTTATTTTATTTTATTTTATTTTATTTTATTTTATTTTATTTTATTTTATTTTATTTTATTTTTTTATTTTATTTTATTTTATTTTATTTTATTTTATTTTATTTTATTTTATTATTTTATTTTATTTTATTTTATTGTTGTGATGCATGTTTACACCCCTGCTAGTCAAATGAGTATTTAAAAATAGTAATAATGATAATAGTAATAGTAATATATATATATATTTTACTATTATTAGTAGTATTTTAGTCAAATGAGTATTTAAAAATAGTATATGATATTAAATTATTTGTAAAATATATATATATATATATATATATATATATATATATATATATATATATATATATATATATATATAAAATTTTACTATTATTAGTAGTATTTTTTTAAATACTTTTAGTTTTTTGTTTTTTTTTTGTTTTTTTAGAAAAGGCCAGACAGCTCTTAGCAGAAATCTGTACCGTTGCTCTCAGTGGCTTTCAGATATGTACAGCGGAAATGGATTTACATAGAACAGCGTCCATTATGATCAGATGGTCAGCATGGATTAGCAGAAAGGATTTAGCCTCTTTACTTTTTTTTAAGTAAACAAATGTTTCTGCTTTGTTCAGTTTGTTGTGTCCATATCCAGTCAGATCCTGTATCCGAATGGCACAGTAGAGACATAAATATGAAAAAAATATTGGTAACACTTTACAGTAAGATTTCATTAGTTAACATTAGTTTTAGTAGACATAATCTAAGAATGAACGATACTTTTACAGCATGTTTATTAATCTTAGATAATGTTAATTTCACCATTTTACATTATATGAATCAAATGTTGTATTTGTTAACATTAGTTAATGCACTGTGAACTAACATGAACAAACAATGAATGTATTGTTTATTGTTAGTTCATGTTAGTTAATGCATTAACTAATGTTAACAAATGAAACCTTATTGTAAAGTGTTACCAAAATATCTTGTTTCTCAAAGTCCAAGCTCTGTTAGTTTGTTGGTATTAGAATGTATTTATCTGTGATCTCATTCTCTTGTTAACCATTTCCGTGTTTTTGAACATGCGCCTCTGCTAATCTCTGTGTGTATGTGTGTTGCATTGATTCGGTGTGGTCTCTATGACCCTAAACTACTTAAAACTCCATTACATGATTGCCTGCCATCAAAAAAAGCCAGAAGCTATGGCAAATCATTCCGAATGGTCATTTAAATCCAATCAAACTCCAGACTATTGACTTCAATCCTTTCATTTTCATTTCTAGACCACAGCAGACATGTTTTTGTTGCTGTACTGTGCCAGGCGCTCACCTAGTAGAGGTTCCTTCATGGTTCCTCATCAGGTAGAACAAAAACATCTAACCGTGCTCTTGATTCCCATGAGATTGTTGTATTCCGACAGTGCTCTGCCTGGGATTGGATCCGATGACCCCTTAAAGACCTGTCGGACCCCCAATGTCCGTAATTCCTTAGCGTTCAGCTCTCTACGCAAAGCAGATACCCCTCACCCTACAAATGCACCACTGCTGTCTACTTGTAACCCCTGAAGCAAAGCCTCCTGGGACCCAAGGTCCAAGGCCTGTAATCCATCATATGTGTGTGTGTGCGAGCTCAAATTCAGCTCCGCCCTTAACCGAGGACAGAGGAAATTGATTCAGCTCTCTGTTGAAGCGAACAATCTGTTATTTTCTCAAAGTAAAAAGTGCTGGTGCCGAGTGCTGATGGTGCAAACTCTCTTGCTTGAACACACACACACACCGTGTACAAACCGCAGTGCCGTTTCAGTGAAGTGTCATCATCAGAGAAAGCTTCCCGTCGCTCTGATGGATGGTGTGTTTTTGAACCTTGCACTCTGTTCACCTACAACACAACTCAATCAAGCCGGCCGCTTGAAGGAATCTACCAGAACTATGACATCAGCTGTGTCGAAACTGGGGTTTAGATTGCGCCAACTTTGCGTCCTCTGTCTTTATCTCTCTCAAACTCCACTTCCTGCGCAGGACTAATAGTGCGTGCGATGCTGTTGTGACCGTGTGGTGTTATCTGTGCAGTTATTGAGTTTGACTCCTGTTACTCTGGGAGTGAGAGTTCCTACCGCCGCACCGGACAGCTGCGAATGGGGAGGAGGGAGGGTAACTTAAGCTTCCTGTACTACAGCTAATGTTGGGGGGGGTGAAATCTGAGCCCCCCTCCTGTCCCTTGTCTCCTTCCTGCTGGTGTTTGAAATTGATAGGCGGTGTGGGGTCCTTCACAAGGCTTGGGAGTTTATGAGTGTGATCTAAAGAACAGCTGGAGTTGGCCACTGGCCGCTCAGTCTGCGATGTGGCCCTGGGAGGGTGTCAATGAGAAAATTTGTCAGTAGTGAAGACCTCTGCCCTTGTGTTTATTTCTTTATCAGATGTGTTTTGTGCTAATTGCATGTTTACTTGCATTTAAGGGACGATATAGAGTGCAACAGTCTGGTTACGGAAGTAAAAATCCCATTTATTTTCTCCATTGGGGTATTGATGAAGGGGAACTTATAAACCATGGTAACCTTGATAATGTATTAACAATGGTATATGCATTTGTTGAAGCCATTTTGCAATTTTCATCCTTTTTTTTTTTTTTTTTTTTTTTTTTTTAATAATCATGTTTAATTGCAGAATCGTAGGTAATGTTGTTTTTCACCAACAATTCTGCTAAAAAATGTGGCACTTTTATTGAGCCAGTCACCCTATAATACATGTGTATATATATATATATATATATATATATATATATATATATATATATACAGTACAGTCCAAAGTTTGGAACCACTAAGATTTTTAATGTTTTTAAAAGAAGTTTCGTCTGCTCACCAAGGCTACATTTATTTAATTAAAAATACAGTAAAAAACAGTATATTGTGAAATATTATTACAATTTAAAATAACTGTGTACTATTTAAATATATTTGACAAAGTAATTTATTTCTGTGATGCAAAGCTGAATTTTCAGCATCGTTACTCCAGTCTTCAGTGTCACATGATCCTTCAGAAATCATTCTAATATGCTGATTTGCTGCTCAATAAACATTTATGATTATTTTCAATGTTGAAAACAGTTGTGTACTTTTTTTTTCAGGATTCCTTGATGAATAGAAAGTTCAAAAGAACAGCATTTATCTGAAATACAAAGCTTCTGTAGCATTATACACTACCGTTCAAAAGTTTGGGGTCAGTAAGAATTTTTATTTTTATTTTTTTGAAAAGAAATGAAAGAAATGAATACTTTTATTCAGCAAGGATGCATTAAATCAATCAAAAGTGGCAGTAAAGACATTTATAATGTTACAAAGGTTAGATTTCAGATAAACACTGTTCTTTGAACTTTCTATTCATCAAATAATCCTGAAAAAAAATATTGTACACAAATATTTTGTACAATTGTACACATTAAATGTTTCAGATCAGCATATTAGAATGATTTCTGAAGGATCATGTGACATGAAGACTGGAGTAATGATGCTGAAAATTCAGCTTTGCCATCAAGGAATAAATTACTTTGTGAAATATATTCAAATAGAAAACAGTTATTTTAAATTGTAATAATATTTCACAATATTACTGTTTTTACTGTATTTTTAATTAAATAAATGTAGCCTTGGTGAGCAGACGAAACTTCTTTTAAAAACATTAAAAATCTTAGTGGTTCCAAACTTTTGGACTGTACTGTTTATATATATATATATATATATATATATATATATATATATATATATACACAGTTGAAGAAAAAGTATGTGAACCATTGCAGAATTGTGAAAATGTGAAAGGGGGTTGAAAACTTTGGAATTTGAAGATCAAGGTAAATTTATTTAATTTGTCTTCCGGGAAACATGAAAGCATTTCTGTTGCTTCCGAAGGGCAGTACTAAATGAATTAAAAAAAAAAAAAAAAAAAAAAAATGATATTCAAGCGAAATAAGAAAAATTTGGACCTCTTCAAAAGTTTTCACCCCCTGACTCTCAATGCATCGTGTTTTCTTCTGGAGCATCAGTGATGTTTGAACCTTTTTAATAGTTGAGTTTGAGTCCCTCAGTTGTCCTCAGTGTGAAAAGACGGATCTCAAAATCATTCAGTCACTGCTGTAAAGGGTTCAAATTTACAAAAGATGGTGAAAAACTGAAGAATCTGCAGGACCTGGAGGATTTTTCAGAACAGAGTAGTTTAACTGCTCAAAAACCAGGGACTAAAAAATAAAAAAAAAAAAAAAAAAAAAAAAACATGTAGATCATCCAGGTAACCACACACAGTTTAAGTATTATAGTTATGAATGGGGTTATTTTAATAAATTTATTATTTTTTATTTTTTACTTATTTATTTTTTTGTCCTGTGGATTATATGTAAACATCTTTTATGTTATCTTACTAAATAAAAAATAACATGCATTTTGTATTATCTCCTTTATTTTGTTAAAATTATTCACATTTTCACAGATTCTGCAAGTGGTTCACATACTTTTTCTTGCAACTGTATATATATATATATATATATTTATATACTTCCAAAAGGCACTTTCAGCTCTTCAGTGTTGTTGAGGGCTTGTGAGCTTGTGAACAACCTTCAGAAACCTAAAATGATGAATGGGACACCCCATGATCTCATGGACTTCACGGATGAACTGTATGTTCACGTTTAGTGCACATTTGGGACAGGGCCTATGTTTTTCAAGGCTTCTTGCACTATCATGATTTTGTTATTCATGGCCATTTTTGACCTTTTCTCTGACCCTTAGAATTGAGCATTTTTTGCTACTGTTCCTTTAAGACATTTTTATATGTAACTAGCGTCTGTTGTTATTGGCAAACTTTACTAAACTAAAATGTCACATTATAATTCATCAGGGCTGGCCAAGTTGCTGAATAATGATGTATATTAATGGAGTTGTATATGTGGGTGGTCTTATGTTAATGAGTTGGGTGTGATGTCATAATCATGAGGACTTTTAATGGATTGTTTTGAACATTATAATATGTGCATTTAGTACATTGAATGCTTTTATTTCAAGTATTTATTTGCCTTTTAAACTTCAGGGATGGCTTGAATGTAGTTTTTAACCACTTGTTATGCGAATTGTCTGGTCATGCATGTGTGAATATGGAGTTTATTTTGACAGTGATCTCTCGTTCATCTGTTTGGTCTGGTAAAATCGCTCTTACTAGCGAGGCAGCGAGACAAACAGATGGACTGATAGACATGCATACACACACACGGCACATATAAACTTGAAAACGAGAGGCAGAGGGACACATGGAATGGCTGAGAGGGTGCGCACACCAACACACATAGTATTGTGGCTAAAGGCCAAGTGCATAGAAATCAGAACAGCTCCATTCAAATGCAAAGTAGAGTCTTATCTACAGACTGTTCTTCGCTGCTCTCCTGTGCTCTACACTGTTCAGGGCAAAACTATTATTTGGAGGCGTGCATATGTCTGTGTGTGTGCACTGGTGCCTGTGTAAGGTTGTGTGTGTTTGGATCTGAAGTATGCATGAATGTGAATTTCAATGGTCCATCAGGGTTTCTCTGGGGTCTTTCGTCATGGTTTCTTTAGGATTTTTGACTATACACTCTAAAAAATGCTGGGTTAAAAACAACCCACGTTGGGTTGAAAATGGACAAACCCAGCGATTGGGTTAAATGTTTGCCCAACCTGCTGGGTTGTTTTATTTAAACCAACTATTGTTTAAAAATTGCTATATGGCTAGCTTAAAATGAACCCAAAATAGTTGGGAAATTAAAAACCAGATGCAATAAGAGGCAACAATAATAGACAAAAGGTGAATGTTTATTAATAAGCTTTAATATTTTATTAATATAAATTTAATAGTTTAATAGTTTATTAATATAAATTTATTAATAAGCAATAAATGTTTATTGTTTAATAATTATTCATTGAACATTAATAAATGTTCATTTCCAACATACTTTGGTTAATTTTAATTAAGTTAATTTTAATTAAGCAATACAGTAATTTTTAAACAATAGTTGAGTTAAATAAAACTACCCAGCAGGTTGGGCAAACATTTAACCCTACCGCTGGGTTAAAACAACCCAGTTGCTGGTTTGTCCATTTTCAACCCAACTTGGGTTGTTTTTAACCCAGCATTTTTTAGAGTGTAAGTTTATTTTTATTTATTTTTCACTGAGGCCTTTCCTCATGATGTTTACTGGGTCTGTTCTTGTGGTTTTCCGATGGGGATTTTCCTCATGATATTTACTTCTGTTCTCTTATAATGTCTGAGCATTGAAACACACAGCTGAACCTTTATGAGAATAATCAGTCACATTTTTCATGGCTTTAACCTGATAAAATTGTCCAATATTCAGCCTTTAGCTCCTAGAGGAGGGCCCCACATTTCATCCGTTATGTCATACTGTAAAGCGGCTGGCCGTCCTAGAGATGCTTTTTAAAATGAAAACTGCTAAATTGTCCTGATCAATCACTTTAATTTGTCTGCCACATTGTTATCAAGGCTTAAATGCATTTATTTAATGCTCAGTTGTGGCGTTTGTTGTTGAGATCAGCAGTGTTTCATCCTGGTGTGATGTGTGTGTGTGTGTGAAGAGGATGGTTTAATATCAGATTACTGACCTGCGCAGGAAATGAAAGCAGATGACAGTGAGTGATCACCTTGTGAGTGTATTTTGCGTGTGTGTGATTGACAAGGCAATGCGTTTGACTCCCTCGATCTTTAAGAAACATTAATAGTCTCTTGCTCTCGGCTCCATACATCTGGTATGTGCGTGTGTGTGTGTGTAAGGAGAGGATGAATTATGCATTTCTAGCAGACTATGAAAAATGAACACTTGCAGATTCTCATCTACATAAATTTTCATTGTATTTAGACACTAGCTGCATGTTTACATAGTGAATACAGGCCCATTTATTTAGATTTGTCTTTCTAAAGGTTATACGGTCTTGCTGATGTCTAAACATGCAGGTGACCTAAATGAGACTCAGGCACAGCATGACCCCCATGATGCACCGTTGTGAGAGTAGTTGAAGTGCCCCATATGTGCCAGTCTAATGCATTACTACCAAGACACAAGACACATTATGATGAATATTGATTTGGTTCTTTATAACATTACAGAAATGATACTGAACAAGCACTACAGAAAAGCATGCAATTCAACATAAAGTGTCCGTAATTTAGGCAGTGACATATGCACAAAGAACACATTTGGACCCTATAATTCTGCATGTAGATGTCGGGTTAGTTGGAGACAGCCACACAGATGTACACACTATCAATTCAGCTTTAGAAACCATGCAAAGCAAATCGCAAACGTTATGCAAAATGACATTTGCTGCATGTTGCATTCTGTGATTTAAAACCCTTTCATTCTCGCAGCAGGTGGATAATGTCTCAGTTCTTAAACTCGGCTTCAATACTGTATAACATCACACTGAACAGCCCTTGTAGCATTTGGACTCTCTCAACCGGGCGAGAGAAATGAGAACAGTCCGATAATGATTTCCTGTAGCCGAGCCTCTAATCCCAAACACAATGCTTATCTCTGCGGTGTAAAGCATGTGTTGTGTGGTAAGCCGGGTTTCAGATTGGCCTCTCTCTGAATGGACAGTCATTGAGGAGTCTTGGAGAGGCCGGTGTGGTGAGGTGATAGCAGGGGCTTCTGAAACGCAGTAGCAGATAGGAGGTCATTCGCTGGAAATGACCTCCGATGGACAATTGATTGACCTGGTTTTGAACCTTTGCTAATAGACTGGAGGGACAGTGCAGGTCTGGATGTGGGTGATACAGTGGAATTCAGGTTTTGTAAACATCAAATGGCTTTCGTGTTAGTGCAAAAAGGAAATTGAGGAAAGCGCTCATAGATTTTATCTAATACAGATAGCAGATATTTTAATATACAATTACATCTTTGTTACATACCTACATTTATATATTTGGCAGATGCTTTTAACTTACATTGCATTTAAAAGGTTAGTTCACCAAAAAATGTAAATTCTGTCATTTATTACTCACCTTAGTTCATCGTCAGAACACAAATTGAGATATTTTTGATAAAATCCAATGTCTCAGTGAGACCTCCATTGCCAGCAAGATAATTTACACTTTCAATGCCCAGAAAGCTACTAAAAACACATTTAAAACAGTTCATGTGACTACAGTGGTTCAACCTTAATGTTATGAAGCAACGAGAATACTTTTTGTGTGGCAAAAAAAACAAACAAAATAACGACTTTATTCAACAATATCTAGTGATGGGCGATTTCAAAACACTGCTTCATGAAGCTTTGAAGCTTTACGAATCTTTTGTTTCGAATCAGTGATTCGAACCGTGCATCAAACTGCCAAAGTCGCGCCCCCCAGTGGTGAACCATTGAACTTTCGAAACGCTTATGATGTAACAAAGCCCCGTTTGCTCAAATCACATGAATTTGGCAGTTTGATACACGCTCCGAACCACTGATTTGAAACAAAAGACTCGTAAAGCTTCATGAAGCATTTACTTGAAACTTTTGTAACATTATACACTACCGTTCAAAAGTTTGGGGTAAGTAAGATTTTTTTATTTTATTTTTTTTAAAAGAAATTGAAGAAACTAATACTTTTATTTAGCAAGGATGCATTAAATTGATCAAAAGTGACAGTAAAGACATTTATAATGTTACAATATATATATATATATATAATGCATAAATGTAAAAGCTTACACTGGCTGTAATTTCGCTATATATCCCTAGAAGTATTTGCCTGTCTGTTCTAATCACCAAAACCCTCCTCTCCTGTACACCCTCATTTTCTGTCATCCTCTTCCCCTCTGATTGCCGTGTCTCTAACGGTCCACAGATGATAACCATTCCTCCTCAATCTCTGAACCCGACCCCTCCCCCTCAAGGCACGCACAAATCAGATATGGGGGCCTCGGCAGGCAGCTAATGAAATTAGCCCCACGTTGCCCATACGCTTTAATAAGTCACTTGACTCGATTAAGGATGCGATAGTGGGGGATGTCGGATGGATACAGTGAATCTCCAGCCCGCCCAACGGTGCCAACCCGGGTGTTGATTATCATAAATATTCCCAGTCCACACACCTCAGGCAAAATCCACACTCCGACATCCCCCTTTTCCTCTCAACACCCCTCTTTCCAGGAGCAGACGCCTCTTTCTGCAGCCTGGCAGGCAGTTTGGAGGAAACGTGAGGAGGGGGCGGTGCCAACATTGTACTGTCATTAACTTTCTTTGACTGGCAGCCGTCAGGCTGGCTGAGCCCCGCCCCCCTGCTGTGCAGCAGTCTCCACCTCCTTTCTCTCCATCATTCTCTCCTGTCATCGCTCCATCCCAAAGTGGCAGCGATTCTTTGGGTCTCAGCTGCTCGGAGAGATGATACTCCAACCACCCGCTGCTTGGGTGAATCTTTTTGGATCAGGGAAGTGGAGCCGGCCAGCCCGGAGTGGCAGACGTTGGCCCAGTGCGGAACCCGATCCCCTGCTGCCTCTCCGCAGAAACCTCACGCTGGGCAGAAAGTGCCGGATAAGTGTAAGCAATCCGCAAATAACTCAACATCACAGGCGGATTGCTGAGTCCAAATTATTGGATTATCATATCCACATTTCCTCCATTTGTTATCTCGTGGAACATTCCAGTTTAATTTATTTAAATTTTATGTTTGAATTGAATGTGCAGTGTGTAATTTCTGCACCACTAGCAGCATTAAATGAAATTGGAAAAGTAATGACTCGCAAACATGCACCTGTTTTCCATTATTTGGACAAACAGATAGACCTAGGCTATTTCAGGTCACTCTAACAAAGAAATTCAATTGCATTACAGTGTTTACATGCTCACCTAACAAATGGCATACGTATTGTCTCTATACATTAAGGTGGGGTAATGAGGAACACATGATTGACAGGGTGAGGGCACAAATCAGAATGAGGTTCAGAGGCGGGGCTTTATTACATGCAGCCATTCAGCTGAGAGTAATCTGTCAGGATAGATAAGCGTGGTCTGATGTTTCTGAACCTGACAGCGGTGGTGCCTGTTTCCAGCCGGCTGTTCTCAGGTCCTGAGCAGTGCCACAAACAGGAAATAGAGAGAGAGAGAGGGAGTAAGAGAGACCTGTTTTTTCTTTATGGTCTGTAAGTGGACTGAAGAATGGTCTTCATCAGAATTTGTGTCTTGTTCTCCAGTAGAAAATGTACAAACGTCCTTAATACAAGATGAATTTATTTAAAAAGACATGCAACTGCAAATGGTATTGACACCTGTTTTTAGAAAATATATCTTAAATTGAATTTATACTTTTTCTTGTTACAAGTATAAATCTAATAAAATTTTGCAAAGTTTTTGCCTAATACTGTACACAAAAATATGCATTGTTTTGTTTTAACTATACAGAAATTCTAATAAAAAATAAGATTTATGCTTAATACAAGCAAAATAAATTAACAATTATTTTCTACAACTAAATATATCTAACTTTTAAAATAGCTTTTTAAAATAGGGGTTTAAAATAGCTTTTACTTTAACAAAACTGCTGAAGAAATGTTTTTTTCTCAAACAAGATACATTTACTTCAAAATTGTGTAAGATGTGAATACTTAATATCTTGATTTAAGTTTATTCCTTTTTTTTCTTGTTTTAAGTATAAATGTAACTAAATTTAGGTTTATGCTTAAAATTGTATGCAAATTGTTTTTTTTTTACTATAATTCTAACAAATTTTATTGATGTTTATGCCTAATATTAGATAAGAAATTAGATAAGAAAATTAAATTAACATTATTGTCAGTCTGTTGTCTTCAGGATATATCAGAATATATCATTTTGCTTCTAAAGTGAATTTATCTAATTTTAAGGGTTTTTAAATCATTTTAATTTTAAATAATTTCTACCTTAACAAAATTACTGATTATATAAGCAAACTTGCATAAGATAATAAGACTTAGAATTAGATAATGCGTTCTGGTTTGAGTTTACCCTTTTTATGGTTTAAAGTGTAAATCTAACACATTTTAGCGGGGTTTACGCTTAATATTGTATACAAATTTATGTTTTAACCATATTTCTAACCAAATTTGAAGTTATGCTCAATATAAATAAAAATAATGCTGTAATAATACATATATATATATATATATATATATATATATATATATATATATATATATATATATTATTTGCATTGTGGCTGAGTTTGTGCATATTTATAAGTTCATCACTATGTGTGTGTGTGTGTGTGTGTGTCACCTGTGAGTGTCTCTGTCATTCTAATGGATGCAGCAGCCTCGTGTCCTGACATCTGGCATCTTGCTGCCCACCACAATTCACCTCACATTTCCTCTACCCACTCTCTATCTTTCACTCTTCACTTTTCTTTATTATTCACCCCCCACGTTTGTCTAGCCCCACATAAACAGACCTAAGAGCTTATGACAACTGGAAATGAACTTGTGCCCCACTGTGACCCCCTCTCTAGAGTCCGGGACAAGAACCCCACACACACATCATGCCCCGCCACACCAAAGTCTCCGATCAGCATGGGGCCACAAGGGGTCAATGGATTTGCCAGGTCACCGTGGCAACTCTTGACAGGCTCAAATGTCAGAGAATTGGCCGGCCATGACAGTGCTGTCAGAGTCAAACGCCCCCCCTTCACACAATGGGTTATTGCTGGAGAATGAGGGGCAAGGAGGGACGTGGGATGCAGGGGTCCTGGAACCGTTAGCATTCAGTCTGGTCCGGTTGTGTCAGGGGCGTGCAGGCACACTGTCACTTTATGCTTAATTGGGGCGGGTCAAAGCCTTAGAGGCATGAAGGGTTACGCTCACCCTGTTCTGCTGCCCCCTTCGCTCTCGCTGTCTCAGTCTCTCAAAATATGGCTGCCTACCTGCACTTCTCATTTCTTTAAAGCTTATCAATTGTTTAAAAGCACAGTTCACCCAGAAATTAAACTTACTCACCCAAAATTCTCACTGTCTTATGTTACTTGAAACGTATATAATGATCTTTTTGCTTCGATTTACACAGAAGTAGATCAAATGTCATATTATTGTAGTCAAATAATTTGCACAAATGTCTGATGTTTTTTTCTTATTTATCCTTTTTCTCCAATGCATTGACTCTAAATTCATATATATATATATATATATATATATATTTAGAGTCAATGCATTTCTATATATATATATATATATATATAGATATAGATATAGATAGAAAATAGAAAATATATATTTATATATATATAGAAAAAACATCAGACATTTGTTTTTTCTTATTTATCCTTTTTCTCCAATGCATTGACTCTAAATTCATATACATATATATATATATATATATATATATATATATATATATATATATATATATATATATATATATATATATATATATAAACTATACACTACTGTTGAAAAGTTTTTAGTGTTTGAAAAAAGTTCTTCTACTGCACCTAAACTGCATTTATTTGATCAAAAATATGGCAAAACAGTAATATTGTGAAATACTGTATTATTACAGTTCAAAGCGGTCTTCTATTGTAACATATTATAAAATGTTATTTATTCCTGTGATCAAAGTTGAATTTTCAGTATCATTACTCCAGTCTTCAGTGTCACATGATCCTTCAGAAATCATTCTAATATGATGATTTGCTTTTTATTATTATTATTATTATTATTATTATCAATGTTGAAAACAGTTGTGCTGCTTAATATTGTTGTGGATTACATTTTTTTTCAGGATTCTTTACTCAATAGAAAGTTCAAAAGACAACAGCATTTATTTAAATGTTATTTTATATATCACTTTTAATTGATTCAACACGTCTTTGCTTAATTAAATCATTCATTTCCTTTAAAAAAATCGAAATGACCCCAAAATGGGACTGTACATCAGGGGTCAGGAAAATGTACTGAAAGAAAGAGAGATGGAGTTTACACAGTGACAAGAGACAGAGATGAAAAGCGATAGATCGGTAGAATGATAGAATATTTATGTGTTCGTTGCGTCAGTGATGTGAGGATGATTGCATTGATTGATCCAGGGGTCGCTTCGGGGTCAGTTCCCCTCAGAAGGGACGGATAATAAAGGTCATATTCACTCAACTCTCATTGCTTATGAACACACATTCAGAGCTCTACTAATATATATCACTGCAGAGATTATTTGACTTTGAAGTTTGTGTCTGTTCTGCACTGTAAGCCTGCATGCGGACTAGTGTGTTTATGTGAATTGTGAGCCTGTGCGTTTACCTCTGTGTATTTTGATACAGTGTTCATTTCCACATTAGCACTTCCATTTGTATGCATGTCCATGGCTGTGCCGTTTGTGTGTGGTGAACAGTGTCAAATGGGTTTGTTTGGCTGCTTGAACTAAAGAAGCTTATTCTGATTGGCTATGAAGCCAGAACTAATACCTGCATATTTATTTTGTGTCTACTTAAGCAAATGCTTCCTGACCTGCCAAATAAACACACACACACACACACACACACACACACACTTCACGTTCTGTGGAATAGCAAAATCAGCTTCCGTTAAGCAAAAAATATCTCAGCATTGAGCAGATGTTAATACTGTCATACTGAATGATTGCCATGTGAATACACTATGGTTCTGAAAAGGTACTGTAAGATATTTGTGGAAAACAAGGGCTTAGGAAGGTATTTAGGACAGGGTCTATATCTTTTTTCTGTGTGATTGTTCTTTACCTGTCCGTCAATATTTCAAAGTGCGCTGAAATGCGTCAGAGACATTATATGCAGATTTGTCAACTGAAGTCTCATTATTGCCGCACCGTGTAGAAACACTTCCGTGTCTTTTTGCAGGTTGTCACATCGCTCTCTCTCCGCTCTCATTACCACTCCATCACTGCAGTTTGTTTTATTAGGCCCCAGAGGTGGCTGCCAGGCAACTGTATGCGTGTGTGTGCGTGTATGTGTGTGTGTGTGTGTTGAGCGCTGTGCCGGTTCCCTAAAGTGGCATCTTTCTTCCTTCTGACCTACATACTTTTACAGCAATATTCAGTTGAGTTCATTTGTTTGATGTGTGCTGTGAGGTTAAACACAAACACACACTAACACACACTGTCCCAAAACAAATCTTGTTTGATTAGGCTCTGGGGAAGCCAGATATTGCTTGTACAGCAGTTGAATAGACAGTGACTTGAACAGGTGCTGAAACTCTTATTGTGAGAATCAACTGCAGAGATTTAAAGGGCTCGTTCACCCAAAAATGCATTATTAACCTAATGTTGTTCCAAACCTGTATGACTTACTTTTGAATGTGAAGATATGTATCAAAATGTTTAAGTTACTGAACACAAAAGTGCTTGGAAGAAAGTAGATCTTTTCCATGCAATGACAGTGCATGGGGATTGGGACTGTCAAGCTCACAAATTGACATAAAATGTTCCAAGTCATCTGAAGCTATTTAATCACATTTGAATTGAATTTGAAGTCCTTATTGACTAAAATCTTCCTCTTTGCCATAGCTCTTAAATCTAATTTGTGTTTGCCTTCATTTCTAACTTATTTCTTCAACGCTTATGGCATTTTTATGGTGCTTTGTCTTTTGTTGGTAACAAAAACCTGGCATAAAAATGTTCCATATGATTTGTGTGCTATATTTTGAGTCTTCTGAAGCCATTCAATAACGTTTTAATTGAAATTGAAGTCGTTTTTTGTTGAAAATCTTTGCACTTGAATTCAGTTTCAACCTAACATGCTTATTGTATTTTTTTGGTGCTTTGTCTTTTTTAGGGAGCCCAAAAATTAATTTACTCACCCTCATGTCATTCCTAAACTATATAACAGACTTTCTTTGTGTATTGTATTATATCTAAGATACACTCTAAAAAATGCTGGGTTAAAAACAACCCAAGTTGGGTTGAAAATGGACAAACCCAGCGACTGGGTTGTTTTAACCCAACTGTTGGGTTAAATGTTTGAAAATGACTATATGGCTGACTTAAAATGAATCTAAAATGAAATTAAAATGTTCATTTATTAAACATATTAATTTTAATTAATTTTGGGTTCATTTTAAGTAAGCAATACTGTAATTTTTAAACAATAGTTGAGTTAAGTAAAACTACCAGCAGGTTGGGCAAACATTTAACCCAACTGCTGGGTTAAAACAACCCAATCGCTGGGTTTGTCCATTTTCAACCCAACTTGGGTTGTTTTTAACCCAGCATTTTTTAGAGTGTACTGAACCCAAAAGGGCTTCTGTAGAAGAAAGTCCAGAGGGTTTTTTTTTTTCCCCCTGTACAATGATGGTGAATAGAGACTGGGACTTTCAAGCTCACAAATTGACCAAAAATAAGTGCCATAAAGTGGTCTATACACTCTAAAAAATGTTTGGTTAAAAACAAAGTTGGGTTGAAAATGGACAAACCCAGCAATTGGGTTGTTTTAACCCAGTGGTTGGGTTAAATGTTTGCCCAACCTGCTGGGTAATTTTATTTAACCCAACTACTGATTAAAAATTACTATATGGCTAGCTTAAAATGAATCCAAAATAGGTGAGAAATTAAAAATCAGACACATAATTACTAGAGGCAACAATAATAATCAAAAGGTGTACATTTATTAATAAGCAATTTAATAAATGTTTATTGTTTATTATTCATTATCTTATTAATAAATGCTCATTTATTAAACATATTAATAAATGTTAATTTCCAGCATATTTTGGGTTCATTTTAAGCAAGCAATACAGTAATTTTTATACAACAGTTGAGTTAAATAAAACTACCCAGCACGTTGGGCAAACATTTAACCCAACCGCTGGGTTAAAACAACCCAATTGCTGGGTTTGTCCATTTTCAACCCAACTTGGGTTGTTTTTAACCCAGCATTTTTTAAAGTGTATGATTTGTGCACTATATTTCAAGTATTTTCAATAGCTTTTGACGCTGGAAGTCTTCTCTTTTGCCATATAGCTCTCAAATCTGTAATTTGCACTTGCGTTCAATTACAACTTAACATGCTAATGCTAATTTTATGATGCTTTGTCTTTTGGGGGGAGCTTGACAACCCCTGTCTCCTTTTGCTGTATTACAAAACGTTTTTTAATTGTCCATTTAATCATTTCTTCAACTGTTGTCTATGTAAACATGCTACGTAAGCTGTTGCTAGCTCTTAAAAAACAAAAAACAAAACATGTGTTAAACATGGCCCTTCACACACCGAAGTAAAAATATTGGACTTGACAGTGCAAGTCTAAATAGATGACAAAATGTTCTATTTTTGAGGGTGCTGTCCCTTTAAAACAAGATGTCAACAGCTAAAGCTTTGTCCAGCACTGGCCTCTCAGTGTATATATATATGTGTGCGTGTGTCTAAAGTTCTCCTGCAGTGAGCTTTGTCTATTCTTTTTGTCTTCTCTCATCTGGCATCAGGTGGATAGACCCCGTCTGTGACTAAGTAGTCTCCAACTGTGTGTGTGTCTGTGTGTGTGTTATTTGAATAGTGTATAACAGCAATTTGAAACGTCCTGGTTTGTGGAGACAATCACACATGGGACCGTCTGTCTCCATCTCTATTTTTTTCTTTCTCATCATCTGTCTCACTGTCTCTCGGTATTCTATACACAATAGTTTCTGTGATTACGCCTTGTTGTGTGTATATGTTTAGCGGCAGCGTTACCACAGTCCTGTGTCCTTTAATATACGAACTTCTACACTTGAGCGCTCACAGCCTGCTTTAAATCCCTGTGTTTACTGTGGACTTTTGTTTGCGTGTCTTAATGTCACTGGAGGCCCGAGAGACGACTGTGTGTGTGTGTCTGTCACTCAGCTCCGCTCTTTAAAAACACAGGGCCATTTCCTCTCTGCTCAACAAAGCTTCCTCACAAACACACACACATACAGACTCCTAAAAGTCTCAGTGAGGCTGATTACAAAATGAATGCTTTCATCACCAGACTGCGAGGCACTGAAAACTGTTTTTCCTCCAGCTCTTCAAACGCACTAAATTCCCCACCAGTCTCGCTGTTGTTATCTGTGCATCTGCGTTTATAGAATATCCATACTGGAGCTATGAATTAATGTACTTCCTAGGAAACTAATAGGTGGAACATATCAGCTTTGTTTACATTGTACACGTAAAGCAAATAATTAGGGACTATTATAGTTGTCTTTCTTTGTATTCTGCTTGGACACAGATGGGCAATAGCTTTCTTCTTTTGGAATACAAACGACCATATTTTATAGATTTATTTATTTATTTTTTCACCTATACATTGGAAGTTACTGTGATTTAATACAGGTATGAAACAACACGTGGGTGAGTAAATGATGACAATTAAAATTTTTGCGGCGAACTATCCCTTTAAATGTCTGGATGTCGACTTTTCAATATCGGTGCTCGTTTTCCAAATCCCTGTGAATCTTTTCTCTTTGTTCGTAAGGTCCCCTGCGTTTCTCTAAGCCCTCTATCTCGTCCCCGTGCCGTTAACAGGCTAACCACCGGTGTTTATCCTGTTGAAATGATTGGATTTAAATCGTAGGAACGACGTCAGGGAGGCCGAAAAAGGAATAACAAACATAAGAAGAGTGCGAAGGGGGAGTATCGAAGTGATGTTAGAAGAGCGTCCCCCAGGACAATAAATCCCTTTCTCCCAAATCCCATTGTTAAGAAAGCATGAAACCGGATTCCTGTAACAAGGCCTCTGATCTGAGGAGGCACGGCCCAAAGGACTCAATTAGAGGTACAACAGGCCTGATCTTTCTACCTTTTCTTTTCTTCTCTGCATTCTCTCTTCCCTCCTGTCTCTACCTGCTGTGCCGTAGCGCCACAGCTGGGGTCTGGAAAGCAGAGCATGGTCTCGCAAACACACCAACCAATAAGTGGCACTGGGAGTCTGTTAACCTTAGCCATGACAGACTGGCAAATAGTGTTTGTTTGTGTATTTGTGCTTTCCTACTGTGAGGGTCTTTTTTTTAGGTTTTTGTGGTTCGGAATTTGGTTTACATTACATTTATGTGAAGCTTTCATGCTAATATGTAGGCCTCTAATTGGCTATGACTCAAAACTTGCATTCTTAAATAAATAAGTACACACATATCAGTGATATAACAAAAGCAGATTCTATATTCTTATATTCTTGAAGTATTAAAAGTGCATAGACTCATCCCTCTTTTCCCTGAAGCCATGATTTGATGAAATTATCATCCGTCCCTGACTATAGTTCCACCCTGCCATGTGCCTGGGGATAGTCATTTATGTGACGCATTGGCAGGAAATGGCAGACTCTGATTCGACTGAATCTGCAGCGTCAGATGTTTAATCTCATATATTGGTGTATAAATATTCATGCGAACAGCATGCAAGAGCTCTTAATTTCAATTTGGTTTGAAAATGACTGTTAAAAACTGATTTGGAATAGTGAAGAGTTCAAGGTTAACAGCCAGCAACCTTGAATTTATTGGATTTAAATTGCAAAATTAAATGTTAACATTTGTTTCTGTTATTAGTTGAGGTATGGTGTTACAGAACCTTTTGTGAAGTATTTTGTACGTTCACATAGTGGAAATAGTATTGTTAAAAATGTTAGCTAAAAC
Organism: Megalobrama amblycephala; assembly: GCF_018812025.1. Taxonomy (NCBI): domain Eukaryota; kingdom Metazoa; phylum Chordata; class Actinopteri; order Cypriniformes; family Xenocyprididae; genus Megalobrama; species Megalobrama amblycephala. The sequence goes on from NC_063059.1 coordinate 19,216,156, forward strand.
AAAACAAAAACATTCTCATTTTGAGGATGAATGAGGGTTATTATCGTTAAAGGACACATGAAAATCTGTTTTTTTTCCATGTTTAAGTGCTATGATCAGGTCCCCAGTGCATCTACCAACCCAGAAAACGTGAAAAAGGACAACCCAGTAACTTTGTTTTGGTAAGCCTTTCTCTGCAAGCATGTGAAAAAACAAGCCGCTCAGATTTCGCTCCCCTCGTGACGTAGGAAGGGAATCCTATTATAATATTACCGCCCCTTAATCTGCATGTTTCCACCCATGCTGCCACCATTTTGTTTTCACAAGCGAGGCAAAACTGCAGATGAAGAAAATGTAAGCATTTTTAGGTAATGCAATGTGTTTCTTGGGTTCTAGCAGCTCCACTTTCTGTGTGCTTTTCCTTAGCCTCCATACAATCTATTACTTAATGCTAGCACAAACAGAAGTTGTGTTTGACAGAAATGTATCGGTGTTACTTATGACTCACCCACAAAACAGCTTAGATTACTAATGTGATCTCATTTTACGCCAGACTGCCTCACAAACAACGCTGGATTTGCACAAAAGATTAACATGATGGCACATGCTAGTTGAATCAACTCCACAGCAACTACATAAATTTATCCACTAACCATTCAGAAACATCCAGTTGTATTCTAAAAGTTGATTCCTGAGTCATCAGTGTCCGACTCCGGTTTGAACAATGTAAGGCTGAACACCGTTACTGATAGTCGTCATTTTGACTGCATGAGATTCTCCAGCTTTGTTGTTGTTGAGCAAATGAAGCGCGAGCTGTTAAAGCTCCGCCCTCTTCTGGAAAGCGGGTCGGGAGCAGCAGCTCATTTGCATTTAAAGGTGCCCAAGAATGCTTTTTCACAAGATGTAATATAAGTCTTAAGTGTCCCCTGAATGTGTCTGTGAAGTTTCAGCTCAAAATACCCCATAGATTTTTTTTTAAATTAATTTTTTTAACTGCCTATTTTGGGGCATCATTAACTATGCACTGATTTTTTTCAGCGCGCCGCCCCTTTAATTCGCATGCTCCCTGCCACACGAGCTCTCGATTATATTACAGCACATTTACAAAGTTCACACAGCTAATATAACCCTCAAATGGATCTTTACAAGATGTTCGTCATGCATGCTGTGTGCATGCTTCGAATTATGTGAGTAAAGTATTTATTTTGATGTTTATATTTGATTCTCTATGAGTTTGAGGCTATGCTCCGTGGCTAACGGCTAATGCTACACTGTTGGAGAGATTTATAAAGAATGAAGTTGTGTTTATGAATTATACAGACTGCAAGTGTTTAAAAATGAAAATAGCGACGGCTCTTGTCTCCGTGAATTCAGTAAGAAACGATGGTAACTTTAACCTCATTTAACAGTACATTAGCAACATGCTAATGAAACATTTAGAAAGACAATTTACAAATATCAATAACAACATCATGCTATCATGGATCATGTCAGTTATTATTGCTCCATCTGCCATTTTCGCTATTGTTCTTGCTTACCTAGTCTGTTGATTCACCTGTGCAGATCCAGACGTTACTGGCTGCCCTTGTCTAATGCCTTTCATAATGTTGGAACATGGGCTGGCATATGCAAATATTGGGGGCGTACACCCCGACTGTTACGTAACAGTCGGTGTTATGTTGAGATTTTCCGGAAGTCTTTTAAACAAATGAGATTTACATAAGAAAGAGAAAGCAATGGAGTTTGAAACTCAATGTATGTCTTTTCCATGTACTGAACTCTTGTTATTCAACTATGCCAAGGTAAATTCAAATTTTGAATCTAGGGCACCTTTAAAGGGACACAAAAAAATGGCGTGGTTTTGCTCACACCAAATAGGGGCAAATTTGACAAATATAATAAATGATCTGTGGAGTATTTTGAGCTGAAACGTCACAGACACATTCTGGGTACACCAGAGACTTATATTACATCTTGTAAAAAGGGGCATTATAGGTCTCCTTTAAAGGATTAGTTCACTTTCAAATAAAATTTCCTGATAATTTACTCACCCCCATGCCATCCAAGATGTTCATGTCTTTCTTTCTTCAGTCAGAAAGAAATTAAGGTTTTTGAATAAATCATTCCAGGATTATTCTCCTTATAGTGGACTTCAACGGCCTCCAAACGGTTGAAGGTCAAAATTACAGTTTCAGTGCAGCTTCAAAGGGCTTTAAATGATACCAGATGAGGAATAAGGGTCTTATCTAGCGAAACGATTGGTCATTTCCGAAAAAAATGTAAATATATATGCTTTATATAAACAAATAATCGCCTTCCAAGTGGTTCTGCCAAAACCGCACTTTCGTATTCTTCAAAAAGCTTACGCTGTATGTCCTACGCCTTCCCTATTCAACTTACAGAAAAAATGGAACTAGCTCCGCATTCGTTCCGTAAGTTGAATAAGTCAAATATTAAAAACAATATATTCTGAAAATTAACATCAACAACAACAACAACAACAACAAAAATAATAGTATGTCAATGATACATGGATGAATAGACTAAACAATCTGTTTATTTACTGTTAAAAATGCCAAAAGTTGTATTTTGTGAAAAGGTATTCGGTTTAGTCTGTAATGATTGCAATTAGCTTAATGTGATAGCAAAGGAAGTCAATGGGAAGTTGTCATAAATAGCTAAGTAAATGTGTGTTTATGTTATGATCTAAAAAGGGACCTTAAGCTGCCAATTGTCCTCGACCAGCAAAAGTCAATTAGAGGCTCATTAAAGAAAAGAATTAGTTGTTATAGATTTGATAGGAGAGGTACGTGTGTAACGTTAGCGATCTAGCAGCAGGGAGGGCCAATCGTCGCTCCTGAGGGAAATGAGAGGATGTCTACAACAGACCAGCAGTTAATGGATTCTGTTTAGTCTTGATAATGTCTGATAATTAGTTAATCAAAGGCAGTGCCTACCCACGCCTGTTAGCTTCTTTTACATTAGCGGCTTTGTGCGGAAAACAGGTCAGTGAGCGACTCTTCGTGACAGACAATAGAAAGCCATCCGCTGTTCCCGTTCGAAGCGTTTTCCGAGTGAATTGCTTCAATTTCTCTGTTAATTATGTGTAAAAGGCCTCTTTGTTTGTTTTACTCTGGATCATTTTCATCAATTCGTTTAATGTGTTTTCACATCAGGATCGGTTGCAGGAGACAGCGTTTTAAAGTTTGATCCAAGTTTCTTCCCTTGTTTACACACCGTTCGACCACAACGACATTTATGGCTGAATGGCCAATGAAAAAACAGCGGGCATTGACAAACTGTCCCGCTAGTCCCTGGATCCCGCCACTGTTCCATGAGTAATATGCTGTTTTCTCCGCAATCAATTAGTAAACCTTCATTAGCGAGGCCATCAGTTATGTGAACCTGACAGGGAGAGGACAGACTACATGTCCAGAACGAGATGGTTGATTACACAGTGTGATAACACACTCACACCTAGCATAGTTCTAAGCAGTGTGTTTGTGTGTAATTGTGTGCGGAAACTACAAAAGTTGTTGATTCAGTTGATTCAGTTGTTGATTTTGACACATTTTTAATTGTATAAAAGGACCCAGTCAAACTCTGACACTTACATTTGCAGTTAAACCATAAAAGCTCTATAATGCTTCACATTTCTAATCATTTTGAGTTTCAAATCCATGTGCTGAAACAGTCGACCTTCACGTTCTCCGTTCTTTGATGAGAACTGTACGTGCAGGGCGAGTGTCTGTGAGCAACGGTTATGATTAGAGGCCCACGGAGATTAAAAGCGCCACATATTGGATCTCCTCATGATGGATGAGAGGATCAATTAAACAATATGAAATGTGTTCTGCTGCTGACATGCTCATTAGGGACATACTGAAAGAAGGAGGGAGGGAGGGAGGACTGGAGGTGTGCAGGGATATTTCTTGTCTTTCTCATCATTCTCTCGCCTTTCCCTCACTTCACGTCACTCTGGTGATTGAGAGAGGATAAATAACGGCACAATCGATCAGGACACAGATTTATTTACTTGTTTATAAGGGAATTTAGGGCCAGCCGTCACACAATGACAAGTTTCATTAATTTTTTTTTAGCATGGGAACTATTAAAAATGTTATTCCCTCAAAGGCTAAGCCCTGTTTCTCTGTCAGCTAAGAGAAGGCAGTCTTTTAGTTTCTAGCAAATGTGTTTTGCTGTGTGTGGGGTAATTTGATTCTTATGTAAGGTTATAGAAATGAGAAAACAGTTAAAATTAGATTTGCATTTCCTGAAGGAAATATCCAAATATGAAAATCATCATAAGATTGTTGTAAACTAGTTAAGTATGAAGCAGTGTAGAAAGTTTTAGGTAAATTGAGAGAGAAAAATTGATAGTGATAAGCAAATAAGGAATATGGCTGGATAAATAGATATGTGGTAGAAAAAAAAGTTTTTTTTTTTCTTATTTTTTAGGGAGCGCTATACATATTACCACATACAGTACAGTCCAAAAGTTTGGAACCACTAAGATTTTTAATGTTTTTAAAAGAAGTTTCGTCTGCTCACCAAGGCTACATTTATTTAATTAAAAATACAGTAAAAAACTGTAATATTGTGAAATATTATTACAATTTAAAATAACTGTTTTCTATTTGAATATATTTCACAAAGTAATTTATTCCTGTGATGGCAAAGCTGAATTTTCAGCATCGTTACTCCAGTCTTCAGTGTCACATGATCCTTCAGAAATCATTCTAATATGCTGATCTGCTGCTCAAGAAACATTTAATGTGTACAATTGTACAAAATATTTGTGTACAATATTTTTTTCAGGATTATTTGATGAATAGAAAGTTCAAAAGAACAGTGTTTATCTGAAATCTAATCTTTTGTAACATTATAAATGTCTTTACTGCCACTTTTGATTGATTTAATGCATCCTTGCTGAATAAAAGTATTAATTTCTTTAATTTCTTTTCAAAAAAATAAAAATAAAAATTCTTACTGAACCCTAACTTTTGAACGGTAGTGTATAATGCTACAGAAGCTTTGTATTTCAGATAAATGCTGTTCTTTTGAACTTTCTATTCATCAAGGAATCCTGAAAAAAAAAGTACACAACTGTTTTCAACATTGAAAATAATCATAAATGTTTCTTGAGCAGCAAATCAGCATATTAGAATGATTTCTGAAGGATCATGTGACACTGAAGACTGGAGTAACGATGCTGAAAATTCAGCTTTGCATCACAGGAATAAATTACTTTGTCAAATATATTTAAATAGTACACAGTTATTTTAAATTGTAATAATATTTCACAATATTACTGTTTTTTACTGTATTTTTAATTAAATAAATGTAGCCTTGGTGAGCAGACGAAACTTCTTTTAAAAACATTAAAAAATCTTAGTGGTTCCAAACTTTTGGACTGTACTGTATATATATATATATATATATATATATATATATATATATATATATATATATATATATATATATATATATATATATATATATACACATACATATGGTAATGTGTATAGCGCTCCCTAAAAAAAAAAAAAATATATATATATATATATATATATATATATATATATATATATATATATGATAATATATATATACGTGATAAAAAATAATACATTAAAACAGGAATTTTGTGAAATATGTTACTATTTAAAATCACTGTTTTCTGTTTTTATATATTGTCAAATATAATTTATTCTTATGATGGCAAAGCTGAATTAGTTCAGTCTTCAGTGTCACATGATCCTTCAGAAATCATTCTAATATGCTGATTTGGTTGCTTATGAAAGATTTCTCATTATTATCCATGTTGAAAACAGTTGTGCTGCCTAATATTTTTGTGGAAAGTGTATATTATATCAGAAGAGAAAGCAGGTTCGAGACAGATGTGCGACTATTCCAGAGAGACAAATGCTGACAGGAATTGTACATGATTGAAAATGACAGTGTCCGACCGAATCCCTCCATTCTTTCAGTCCCTAGTGTCAATGTGTCAGAATTCTCTCTTTCTGCCCTCTAAATATGACACGCCTCTCCTTTCCCTCCTCTGTGCTATACACTTCCTCATTAACCAGTCATTCAAGTTTGTGCTGATCAAAATTTCATAAACTGAATTAGAAATGTGTACATGTAAATATCACAAATCCAGAACAAAAACGAAACACAATTATGCTAATTGCTATTGTTTTGGTTAGCTTACATTTATCAGTTGTGGTTTCAATAGCCTTTGTAGTTTTCCCCCTCTGTTGTGTAAATGTTTGCGCTAGACTGTTTCCTCTTTGTTCTTGTTTTATCTGCTCATCCATCTCCAGATTTTCTCTTGCGGTTGAGGAAAACCGTACATAAAAAGATTGTAGCTAATCTCAAATCCACTCAGCTGATAATCTCTGAAGTGCTCTCTATTCTCAGCAGGGTTTTCCAGTGTACTTGAGATACAAGAATGCTGTCATCGTACCTGCACACATCAAAGATGAGGAAATATCTATTACGTAAATCAAAAGAATCAGTTGTTGAGGTTATTATCGGGGTGCTTCCAGATGTGTACTCTGTTCCGTTTGGCGTAAAAAGTTGTTAGCCTTCCGGGTGCTAGTGGGAATCTTCATAGATTGTCTGTCCGTCTGAGATGCCAAACCCAACTAATGATTCTAATACACAAATGCAAATCTAATCCAGCATACAATTAACACAGTGCTTTGCCTATTAACTCCTACATATTAATGAATTAGCACGGAGCCCCGCCTATTAACCCTACATATTCATGAATTAGTGTGTGCATATTAATACGTCTCGTATGGGTTGGTTTAGGGGGCGGTTAGAGACTTTGGAAAGGTGTTAGATGGGCACGTGCTGGTTCTTGGAAGTACCGTCTCATTGTCGGTGTCTGGCACCGCCGCTACACCCTTCATGCCAATGGAAACCCCTCCTCCCCAAGCAATAGAGAGTGTGTCTATGTGTGAAACTGCAAGGAGGGGCGACCCCCATTTACAGATGGGCCGCACAGACGGACAGGCGGCATTGTGGGCCAAGCTGGATGACACTTCTTCTGAATGCAGATGCCACTGCAACTGGAAAGCATGAAGTTGAGTCCGATGTGCAGTAGGGTGGAAGGACTTTCAGGAGGACGTTATGGGGACATTATGGGGATGTTTATGGAGCAGATGTTAGGGTCTCTGCGTTTGACATCTGGGCTTTTATGAGGATGGTGAAGGCCAATGTAATCACAGTGGAGTGGTTGTTTTGAGAGCCCAGATGTTTGTCCAGCCATGGTGCCAGAGGTGTTATTTGTGTGTGTTGCTTCTCTTGCAATAAATTTGCTTTGTTGCATGAAAATCCACTTTTCCCATGGACACTAAAACACTCGGACAGCAAACATACACAAGCACGCAGCTCAGCACATGGCCTTCACTGGACATCTCAGCTTGAGGTGATGCTTGATGGCAAGCTGTTGCTATTTTCATTTTGTCTCCTCCTTTGCTGGGTTTTTGTTCTTTCTTTAACTTCACCTCTTCTTGATTTTTTTCTCTCTATGTGCTTTACAGGATCTTGCTAATGAATTTCTATGGGAAAGTCTGAATTTCCCCAACCCCAATTTTAGGGATGCACCGATACCACTTTTTCCACAACTAGGCCGATACAGATACATTCATTTTTTTTTGGTACTGATACCGATATTTGTATTGTCATTGCATTTGTAATTTTTTAATATATTGGAGAAACCAAAAGAATATGAATCATACTCATTGGTTTAAATTGTTTAGCAAATATAAATTTCCTTCAGTTTCATGCTTAATTATGCCTGTTGAAATGTATTGTACAAGCCTTTGTTACTTTCTTTGTTCTTTTTATTGCTCTATCATATTTTATTATATCTTTGATTTAATTGCACAAGGCATATTTAGAGGTGCTTCAGTAGGGGTTGTTGTTTGATTAACATTTAAAAAACAGCAGCCGGTTTATTAGGCTGCTGTCACTTTAAGACCAAATGCACAGATCCAATATACGGTTACACAGCGTTTTATTTCTCAACTGTTTACATTCACTTAAAGGTGCCCTAGAACTAGTTTTTACAAGATGTAATATAAGTCTAAGGTGTCCCCTGAATGTGTCTGTGAAGTTTCAGCTCAAAATACCCCATAGATTTTTTTAAATTAATTTCTTTAACTGCCAAATGTGGGGCATCATTAAATATGCACCGATTCAGCACGTGGCCCCTTTAAATCGCACGCTCCAAATATCACTAAAATATCACGCAATCATGGATCATGTCAGATCATCCAGACGTTAATACTGGCTGCCCTTGTCTAATGCCTTGAACATGGGCTGGCATATGCAAATATTTGGGGTGTACATATTAATGATCCCGTTTTTCGGAGGTCTTTTAAACAAATGAGATTTATATAAGAAGGAGGAAGCAATGGAGTTTGAAACTCAATGTATGTCATTTTCCATGTACTGAACTCTTGTTATTAAACTATGCCAAGGTAAATTCAATTTTTGATTCTAGGGCACCTTTAAGACATTACCAGCTATGTTTAGGATACTCACCAAGACGAGCATTTTTACATAATTTGTGAGAATTCACATCGCTTAATCCACTATCGCACACCTCGCACACTCGCTTAATCCACTAACGCACACCATCTATATAGGTGTAAATATTAAATTTGTTAATAGACGTTAATAACATTAATAGAATGTCGTTACATTTACTTGACGTTTCCTTCTTTGATATATCCATTCTGCTCTCTGTTTGCTCTGTTGTTGTTGTTTCTTTGTCACAAGCACTGTACTGTTGTATCGGTTGTCGGTATCGGAACATTTTGAGTACGAGTAAGAGTACACGAGTGCAGTATCGGTGCACCCAATTTAGCAACCTCGATTTCATAACCTGAGATCTGCCTCTTAAAAACCTAAATTTCACAATCCTAAAGGAGGTAAAATATATTAGCCTTGGGGTAACATCTTCTAAAAGTCAAACAATGGTCATTCTCTTCTTCAAAAATGTTTTTGTTTTCAGAAATATCACTCATTTGAATATACAAAATTCTGTTGCTGTACATTTCACCTGATGAAAACAAGAAGGAAGCAGTTATCTGAGGCGTAATATGTATGATTAATGTTTTTCTTTCTCACCTCCCTCTTTCTCTTTTAAATTGCACATTTTCGCTTTTTCTTTCTGTCTGTCCAAGCAACAGTAGTCTATCAGGTGGAAAATTGCATTTGTCCAAGTGTCTTTACACAACGTCTGAATAAACAGAACAAATAACAGCGATCTAAAGCACCCTGCGGGCGTCACTCAGATCTCCCTCATCTACATTCATGCTCCATTTTAGGCCATTATAACTACAAAACACCGTCTTCACCAGGCAAGATGGCAGATGACTACTAAATCAAGTTCCTCATGATGGCTATCATCTCTACCTCTTTTTTTCTCTTCCTCCTCCCCTCTCATTCCCTCATCATTCACCATCTTCCCCCTTTTTTCCCTCCAATTTGATTTTTATGAAGTGACCGCGACCATGACAGCTGGTGAATCGTCCCTCCATTATTAGATCTCGCGAAAACAAGGAGGACTGAAAAGAGCGAGCAGTACGGACATAGAAATTAAATAAAAGCAAACGCTCTCTTCCTGGTCACAGCTCGGCAGTTTCTGATTAAATTGTAAATGCGTATGGTTGCTCAAAGGGGTGTGCTGTGGTCGCCCGCATTAGTAAGTTGGAAAATGAAACTTATCTTAGGTTCGAGGAGCCCCAAATGTTTCATTTTTTTTTTTCCAGCCGTAGGCAAAGAGGAAGGCTATTTTCCATCTATCAGTATAACAGTGCCACTGTCAAGCCCCGTTGAACATGATGAGAAAAAGAGAGTAGATATGAAGCCGCATGTGGTCTTTGAAGCAGATCGGAGTATCTGTGTATTTACTAAGAGACCCATAACCATTACGGCACAAACCCCCCTCACACCCTGCTGCGTCCCCACAACAGCTACACAGCCCGCGGAATAGATGAACTCTCTTCCCCCTTACCACCCCCTAAAAAACCTTCAGAAGCATAGGGACCCACTCTCCCTCATTAAAAAAACAACAGCCATTAATACTGGATGAGAAGCAGGGAAGCAGGGAGGAAGAGGGGACGAGAGGGGTGGTTGTAGCAAAAGGGCGTTGCGCTCCATCACTGAGCATGCGTGTCTTTCTCACATACTCTGGTTTGGCTTCTTTCATAAATAGGCTGATGCAGTCCACTGCAAAGCAGTTGTTCTTACACCTCGATCTCTTACACCTTTACAGATGGTACAGTTGTCCCCACCGTCCTCGAGTCTGTTGACCTGTAGAATTCAAGTTAATGTTCTGTTTACTCTAGAATTAATTAAGCAAAATTCCTCCGGTCAATGCACAGGTCTGCACCAACTCCTAAGAGACTCTTTCTTCAATTTCAACTTAGTCTGTGAAAAATTTTTAGTGACAGGACACTATAGATAATCAATGTCTTTGATAGCAAATTGATTCCAGTCATTGATGCACCAAAACTAATGATCCTAAAGTTCATCATTTTCACCACCTGAAATGGATTTTTTTTTCTTCTTTTTTTTTTTTGCTTTCTGTAAATAGCTTACATCTAGGCTATTTCATTAAATTGCTTTTTTATTTTTTTTTAATTAAATATTTATCTTTTATATTTTTTATATTCTTAATCAGTATTTAGGTTGTATTTAGTGAAAATATATATTCGGGTCATTGATGCATTGACGAGTAAGGTTTTTAAAAGTGTAAAAAAACATAATGGAGATTTGAAAATGACATAAAGGAGGAATGAAGTTTTATTAAGTGTTAACAATGAGATTATGTGGTTTTTATAATGAATTAACACTGCTTTTGTCATTGTTTTATGAGATGGAAAAAAAAAGTCATTTGGTTTATCCAAAATGTTGGTTTTACCAAATGACACTCTTGGTTATACAGAATGACGATATTTTCAAACAATGCTAACTGGCTGATATCTAGCTAGCTGGCAAAAGGAGAATCAAACATGTTATATTTAGTACAAGTTTGTAAAATATTACAACATTCTCCATGTTTTATAGCGGTTGTACCGAATGACCTGATGTTTCGGGACATGCGTATGAGCAAGTAAAAAACATGACTTTTTCAAATAGTTAAGAGAGAGTTAGTTACTTTACTTCATGACCATGTAGTCCTTTGCAGGTGTCTAAATGATGTCACATCCTGTCACATGATATTGACCGCATGACTTGATCCAAAATGTTCCCTTTATATGGGTTACTCCAAATGACATCAATGAAATTCATCTTTCCTGACATACTTTCTCATAACAAAGCAACGATTTCACATAATTGTAATACCATTTTGCACTATGTTGAAATATTATGTTATAATATCATGCCAGAATAAAAAAATATATACATTTATTACATTTTCAGATATTTTAATCACAAGTGAAGTGGCCGTATTGGCCTTTGGACGGTTAAACCGAATAACGTTTTGACACTTCAAAATCTTTAAAATACCTTTATATGTAGCAAAATATCATTAAAACCTTTTGGATTCAAATAAAAGAGATCTAGTTGTACTACCTTACATACTTTGGATGTCATATATTTGTTTTTTGTTATTATTGAATCCTTTGAACAAAAAAAAAAAAAAAAAGACCCGTCATGTCATTGACCCATTCATCCTTAACACAAGACAAATGTACCTAGGAAAATATGTATTTTTTAAGAATAATAAGAATATTTTTACATAGTTATTTTTTAAACATAAACCACATTAAATGTTTTATTTCTCATTTTCTTGCAGTGTAGAAACTGTCAGCCTAAGGAGTTATTTGTCTGATCTGAGAGTTTGAATTTTTAAATAGCTGCTCAGAAGTATGCTTGTTTGTATGTGTGCATGTATTAGTGTTAGTATAATGCCATTATTTAGTGTGATGTGGAGCTCCAGGGGCAGCAGGGGTAGACGGTGGTGCTGTAGCCCTGTAGCAGGGCTCTGTCTGTGGGGATAGTGTTAGGCTGCAGGCCCTGTCTCTGTGTGGTGCTGTGGGATTCATAGAAGGGTAGCGGATGCATAATGAATGCTCTAGTCCACAGGCTCTGTACACAGCATAATTAGCCTCATCAAAGGATGAAGCCATAAGCAACAGAGCGTCTTCCTGCACGTCGAGTCTTAACTAAAACAAAGCCACCATTAGTCACCTACTTGGCATAAGTCATGCCCATTCCATTGGGATTCTTGCAGTGGTATTGTTTACTTGTTCCTAGAAATTCTTCCTAAAATTGTCAGGAAGAAAATCATCAAGACACAAAGGGTAGGAACGCCAGAATAACTGTATAATGAGGTGAATAATGTGCACTTTTCTGTCTCATTGGTAGTGAAAAATGGCATACAGTAGAATTTTGTCACACCACCAATGGTTTTAGTTTCTCATGTTTAGTTTCTCATTCTTTCCCTAAACCTTAACTCAGGGCAAGATTGTCCAATATTGCTCCTGGAGGGCCAATGTCTTGCAGAGTTTAGCTCCAACTTGTTCCAACAAACCCTAGAAAAAAAAACAAGGTTCTAGTAAACCTAAAGACCTTAATTAGCTGGTTCAGATGTGATTAATTTGGATTGGAGCTAGAGTCTGGAGGATAGGAGCAGGATTGGACACTCCTGTTCTTAAGTTAGGCAAAGCCAAAATGTTTTTGTATGTGCAGTTGAGTCCAAAAATCTCTGTCCAGGGAAACGTCCCATGAAAATCTAGAAATTTGGACAAGCAAGATGAGTGTGATGAAAGACAAGGAAATGTCTTTTGTACCTCTCCATCTGTAAATGTTTGACCTCTCTGTAGCAGTTAGCAATTTTGGTATTGGCTAGAGACAGAGTCCTAAAATGCAAGACCACGTCTCTCTCCCTCTCTCATCTTCTCCTCACCTAGCCGCCAAGTCTTCAAGAAAAAGGTCAAGGTTGCACCAGAGCACCTTAGCGATTTGCTTCTCACTGAAATATACACATTATATTGTGTGTATCTTCAAGGGTCTACGTGTGTGTGTGTACATGCAACTTGCCCCATTTCAGACCAAAGCACCAGCACAAAATTTCAGAAAACAGATCCTCCCTTGTTGTTCTGATGTGTCTTTGACAATGATACATTAGTTGTGTACCTTGAGCCAGCTTTAAATCTTTCCAATCCCCTTTTCTTTTCTTCTTTCCTAAGTGTGAGACGATGGTTCCTCATTATATTTTCTGTGGGCTAATGACTGCTGTCTCTGCTGAAAAGGTTCCAGTATGGATCGGCTGTGTCCTCTATTGAAAGCCCCAGGGCTCTGGACCATGTGCTGTCCTGACACCAGTAACTCCCCTGAGGGAGGACAGCTCAGCGACTGACCTGGCCTTCCTGTCAGAAGCTGGAACCACCTCACACATTTGCCTACTTTAGCAGATAATTCACCTTTAATGCACATATAAGTCACCTATAAGACATCTATTCGATTGTTCATCTGCATAAAATTGCTAAAACTTGCTGTACATTTATGATTCTTAAAGGTAGAATGCAATGCTTTCCAGATTATGCTGGAGATGTATGCATGCTTACTTGGCAATCATACTTTAATTTAATTCATAGTGTGTCTTCAGCAGAAATATAAGAAATTTAGTTCTCATTAAGCTCTGATGATGGACATAATGTGCCACCTATGTGCAGTACCTGTCATATTAATTAATATCCTATCTCTTTGTGTAATGGTGTGCAAGTGTATACAATATGCCAAATGATGACACACATCAGGGATTAACTTCTTCGTAAGGGTTAAATGCTGTAGTTTATCGTGCATGTGAGACTCTGTCTGACTGTCGTTGTGAGTGAAATCACTATTGACAGTGGCACAGGGCTGATAAGAGAGGCTTAGTCGCTAATTACTGCACTGCAATGTCTGTTCCAGTCAATGAAGACATCCCTCTGTCTCCCTCTCTCTGGACTGGACCCTCTGTTTTTTGGGGAATTGTAGATTAGCCAGTGTTCTTTGCCTCTCTCTGTCCTCTTCGCTCACTCATCAACTCGTTAAATGCAAATGCGCTCATTTGTTTGTAAGGATGGCAGGCTTTAGCATCTCTCCAGTGTGTTGTGTTTGGTTATCTGTGCTACAGTGTCTCTGCTTTCACTAATCTCCAAACATTAGATTACTCTCTGCTAATTAAAGTGACTACAGAGCCAAGTAGGTGATGGAAAGAGAGGCAGCAGTGAAGTGATTGAAAATACCTTTTTTTTTTCTCTCTCTCTCTCTCTCTCTCTCTCTCTCAAAATTAGCCTTAGGACTTATTGTGGATAGGTTGGTATGGCTAGGAAAAGGGGTCTGATTGTGACTGTAGTTGTATTTCTGTCTTTAACAGTAGATAATAGTGGTTGTTTCTCATCTGCCACTTCTGGGAACACGAATCATTGAGTTGCTCATGGGTTTACATCTTTTAGTCAAGCCTTCTCTGCAAACCCTGCTAGGTAGTGTTGTCAAAAGTACCGACTTCGATAAAACTAAGTCGGTACTGAAATTTAAAAAGATGTGATGCTTTGAGCGGATTCTTAAACACCTCTTATTGGCCATTGTGTTCACATGCTCATCAGATATGTCCGTGGTTGGCTCCAATGATCAACTCTTCAAAAATATGTTGTAAATACACATCAACGACACTCTTCACCAAGTGCTTACACAGATACACACGGGAGCGTTTGTATCCTGCTTTCAAATTCAAACACTTCCGTGTGCTTTCAAATGCTCCCGTGTGTTGATCATTGTAGAAAATATCTGGTGAGCGTGTGAACTCAAAGGCCAATCAGAGGTGTTACAAATCCACTCAGTAGCACTCAAAGTGTCACATTTTTCAGTACCGACTTGATATCGAAGTCAGTACTTTTGACAACTATAGTATAGTTTCATATTGTGTTTAGCTTTTGTTCATCCAAGCCAAAGAAGCCTAGGTCAGTTTGGTTTGCACAGGTAGACTACCTTGACTTCCGTGTTTCGAAACAGCTTGACCACCTTCATCTGATGTAATGGCGATTCATCCCTTTTTTTTTTTCCAACAGGGAACTTATCTGGAGCTCAATTTTAGCATATGAGACAATGAAAATACTTCTCACCATGTACCACAGTGTTTTGTTGGAGCAGGTGTACCATTAACAGAACTTGCAGATTTAATAAACTGCAGATGAGGGAGTTTTAGTTCAAGCTGCTGTTGTGGAGCTTACAACTAGAAATGGTGCGTTTCTATGGGACTGTTACCAGCTCAAGCTTAGCTCACATTTCTAGCAAGCCGGGGGGGAGAGAGAAAGAGACTGCTGAGATCAGCAGCACAGAGTCACTATAAGTGAGAGGAAAGGAGAGAGCTGTGCAGAAATTGCTTATAGATTTATTTTTGTCAAAATTGGAAATGGCCCCTATGTGTTTTTCTCCCTTCATCCTCTCTCCTTCAGGTTTCACACCCTCTGCATTTTTAGTATTATGCCTAAACCTATAAACCGTATGTGTGTGTGCTACTTTCAGCAGAAAGTGTTAAATAGAGGGTAAATGGCAGTGTGTGCACACACCCTTATGTTTGACAGCAACGGGGATAAATGTCACTCATGACAATGTGTGTGTCGTGCCAGAGAGATGCCCTTTTCCGCAACGTCCCCCTACGACCCCTCCAGCACGCTCAGGTCTCAATATGGTGTCAAGTGCTGGGACCTGCACATCTATATGCATGTTCACACCTTTGTGCACACATACAGATACGCAAGCAGGTGGAGGAGGGCTTCTGGAGCTCAGAGACCCAGAACAGAGAAGTGCTGACAGAGTAGGATGTGATATCAGGATCACTGTGTGATCAGAGATGCCCAGTGTGATGCCTGCTAACCAAACTCTCCTCCTGTGCAGTTTAGATTCTACAACGTATGGCTCGCGCTACAATATATTTCTGTTCATGTACCATGTCTGGAGTAGTTTCTTCGCCTCAATATTTTGTTTTTGTTCATTTTGTTGATATAATTGTTAGCGTGAAATAAAATGAGTCATATCGTGATATAACATTTTGGATATATAGCGCACCCCTAGTATTCTCCATGTTTTGTAAATAAACAGCACCTAAATAATGATGCCATATAACCCATTAACATGGGCCTTTAGCCATAATAAAAGGTGCAATCCATATTGCAAATGGCCACAGCGAACACTTAATTAATCTTAATTGCCTGCCAGTCGGAACAGCCTGCAGAGTTCACGTCATTAGTCTAAATGACTTCTCCCAGCAAAATTGCACACACAAGTTTTTTCTTTCCTCATCTGTTCACCCTGCTTGACGTGATGAAATGCAAACCCTCCCCTTTAGCCTTCTATCAGTCTACTTCTTATCCTAGCAATTCCGCCACATGGAGGACCAGGAAAACCTTTCGTAAGCTGCCAAACAGCTTTGGCTTTTGGTGGGGAGGCTGTTTGCCATTGTGGTCCAGGCGGAAGAGGGGTGGGGGTGGGGGGACAATCGGGTTGAGAAATGGTTTCTCCGCCGTCCTTATCACTGTGCCGCACACCTGCAGTCCTTATGGTGCAGTGCTCCTAATTGCTTTCCTCCCTCAACCTCACTCCGCAAGGCCTGCTCCCAATATCTGCCCATGCCTCAAGTTCCTGGATAACTGCCTCTCTTGTCTATTAATGCAGCTGAAGACATGGATTTATGGGTCTTGCCATGTGGCTTGCCGGAAAGGGTCTAAAGAATTGGCTGTGCCCCTTCTGTAGCTGCCATGTTGTTGCTGCCCTAGTCTGGATGGACAGTTATCTTTTAGTGTACCATTTTGGAGAAACATATTGTTGTGTACCATAGTGTATCAACAACTCACAGGTCCAGAGAAATGGTTTATAGGAGTCCTTAACCTGCAGGAAAGATTCACTCATAGGTGAAAGCTACTGGTTCCCCAAATCAAAAACATAAAACAGTCTCTTTCTTACTAAGTGAAACAGTAAGGTAGACTTGCAAATAAACAGTAGGAACACGGGAAGATAAGCAAGCGAGGTGACTACAAGCTGTAAGCTCTCTTCTTCATACAAGGTTAATGCAGAAGATTTCAGATCAATGCTTTTTAAAGTTGCCCTCAGAACATGCAACATTTGCCCAGTCATAATGACACCTTTGTGATATTTTCCTTCCAAACAGAAGCAAAACCCATTATTGGTCCCTTAGCTACTTACGTCAGGCTAGTCATTGAGAGGTAATTTGGAAACACTATGGGGCCTGAAGATGGATAATTCTCAGGATCTCTCTCTGGTCTGATAGCGTCGTAATAGTCCTGTCTCTGTCTGGGCGTCTGTGGGAGGCTTCTGTAATGTGTAGGGTTCATCCCTGGTGTGCATTGAAAAGCACTTCCTCCCTTTAGGGTGAGACATAGGGACAACGACTGTTTCCACTCTGGCTAGAGAAGATTGGAGAGGTAGGGTACTGTGGGCTTTCAGGAATGCTTATTTGTCAGGGCTGGAGAAAATGCCTGACCCCTCCATTCTTTTTCTCTTGCCTTTCTCTCACAAAAGCACTCTCCAAGTGCACTCATTTTTTTTTTCCAAAGAATATTTCTATATGAAGCAAGAAAGGGGAAAAAGAGAACAAGATGAGAGGGTGTCTTTAATGAGAGCTACTTCCAGGGTCCAACCAGGCACAGCTGAGAACATTAAGCATGGCACACAGTGAGTGACCGCGGCATCCTCGTCCGCAGTGTGTAACCGTATCCCTGCTATTTTAGGCACTTGGCCTAGGCTTACGTACCACTCCCAGTGGCACAGCTGGACAGGGTGAAGCAGCGGAAACGGCAGCAATTGGAGTGGCTTCTTCGTGATCTTGCTTCTGGAGTCAGTAGGGGTCTAAGATCCACCACTTGGCAGGACCCCTCTGTGGTGATGAATGTTTGGGAACTTGTTGGTTGACGCCAAATTTCTCATCATTAATCCAGGCCATTATAAGGCTTTTTCCACTGTCATTGATCCCACAGTTTCTATCCCCCCAGCTGACACAGCCCCTTGAAGAAGGGTGGGGGGTGGCTTGGGTCATTGGTTATCGAGGAAAGAGGATGGAGATCAAGCCCCTGGCAGTGTGTCAGCAGCAGCCGGAAGGTACAGCAGATGTTGTGAAGTACAGATCTCCCATTCGCATACAAATTCAAGCTTGCTGACAGTAGAAGCAAACGTCAGCAGGGTGTTGTTCTGTAAAGCTGGGTTTGTGGATGGGAAAGCTTTTGGAGCTTTACCAGATGTCACCAGAATGTAAAGGTCACCCTTTACACTTGTGTGACTGCAAGGGAAAGTTCATTGTGTTGAATATTAGCATGTTTGTATATGATTTTAAGGAAACATATGATTTGATGTTGAGAACATTCTTTATCTTCCTTCCTTCCTTCCTTCCTTCCTTCCTTCCGACCTACCTATCTACCATCAATCCATTGATCCACCCATTCATACGAGCAGCCTTGAAAGACCTCAGCACATTTTCTCTCTCTCCTTATCCGTTTCTTTCCCTCTCTTTCACTATCTTATTCACTCTACTGCTGCACTTACAAATGATATCAAATAAAGTAAAGGAAATCTATCAGCTGTGAAATTGCTGATCATCAAGGACCTTCATGTCTCCACCCACTACAGTAGGTAGAAAGGTTTCAGTGAGGTGTGGGAAGAAAACAAAGAGAAAAGTGGATGATTTTTATCCCTCAAGGCCTGTCTGCTACTCAACAGTGTCTCTTGATCAAGAGTAGCCTCTTGTAATTGCCCAGCTTCCAGGACAGATGGAAGGTTTCCTCTGCCCTGCAGGGGACAGACTGTATTTAGCACTGTTAACTGTTGCTTCAGTTTTCTTCTAAATGCAGATTTCTTGTACCTAAATTAAGACATTTTCTAAAAGAAACATTATTAATTAGTGGTTTAAATGCATCTTTCATCTCTATAAGGCTTAAAACAGTGTTGAAATTGCATTTTATCCTTTTTAACAAGCGAAAGTAATGTTGTGTGGTGTTAAGTCAAAACAAAGCAAAACCAAACCTTGTGTGATCTGTCGACAAGTCCAGCAGCAATGCAGGAATGGACTCACAGTGCAGGTGTTTTTTGAAATGGAATGTGTCTGTTTGTGTGCACGTGTGTGTGTGGGTCAGCTAGACGGTGTAATTACTCGGATCACTGAGCATGAAGGTGGGGCCATGCTCTCCTGTCAGTAGTAGGTCGTGGCCGGCAGCTGGGGAGCTAATACTCCTATCAACAGCTGTGTAATCACAATCCTGTAGTCCAGCCAGCCTGGACTCGCTTACCTGCCAACACGCAGCATACACCGCCCCTGGACTCTAACTCCCATGATCCTTTGGTGCATTTGCAGGTGCACACTCAATAGACAGAGCAGGGAGCTCTAATTAGAGGCCTGCACATGAATTGCTTGACTGTTGTTGAAGCATTTGCTGGAAGCACAACTCCAGGTGGAGAGGTCATGGTATTTTCCTGAAAATGGATGCAGACAGAGGGTCTTTGATTAGCATTAATTTGCACTATTCACATTTATATATTTTCAAATTCAGAATCTCAATATTCTCTAGAAAACCAGCTACAGAACTAGCTAGGGACATATTATCTGGAGTTATTGCCATATAATGGTTGATCCCATCTTTTCATTTGTTGGCAGAGGCAACGGTCACGGTAGCTGGTGGGTTCTGTGGTCTCGGGGAAGATGAAGACATTAAGGGGAGGTGTTGCTTTATTACTTCACTGTTTCCCTAATGGAAGAAAAAAAATTAAATTAGCTGCTAATTTGCACTGATGTCTCTGGTGGCAGGAAGTTGCATGTCGTGTCAGTTTCTATTAGAAGAAGCTCTGTCACTTTTTTCATGTGATATTTCCTTCTGACTGAACAGCGAATAGCGCATGCTGCGATTGACCTTTTAAGAAGACACCATGATGTTTGCAATTTTAAGTATATTATCAGTATGTTAAATGGCAGAAAGTAATTAAAACGCTTTTGTTCTGTTCATCATGTTCATGTAATATTTATTTAAAATAAATAGATTTTGATTGCCAATTTTTTCAGTCGCTTTCTTTGCCTTTTCCAGACCGCTGTCTCTTTGATCTCAGACCACAAAAAGCCCATGTTTCTCATCAGCAAATCTCACCATTTCATTAATTGACTGTCTGCGGGTGCCTTACCGTGCTGAATGCAATGACTGACACTTTTCACTACGATGAGTATCATAAAGATAATTGCGCCTGTGTTTAATAAGATTAGCCGCATCCTATTTCCGCTAACAAATGTCCCACATTTAATTCCTTGAATGCAAGCACTCGCAATTTGTGTTTAATCTTTATGCATTTGTATAGTTATGTTAAAGACGTAGGGGAGTTGATATGGGGTTCGGGCGTCTTTCACTCAAAAGTATCTTGATAAAAACAATTACCTATGATTGGATGTCGAGGTGGATGAAAAGTAAAGATTGATTTCCATTTACCCCCCATTAAGAGTCAGACATCTGGAATATTGCCTGCATATCAGGCGCTTGTCATCTGTTTTACATTCAGGAGCCTTAACGGAGGCCTTTCCTTCATTCGCCCTGTCAGAATAACTTTGCTTGCTCGCATCTGGAATGTGAGCCCTCAGCCTGCCTTTGACAGATGAATAGAAATCAAGCTGCATTGTTTGATAGGTGCTTGGAATTGTTTCCCCTCATTGCTAATAGAGGTTCTGCATAGTGAATCTGTCTTTGTGTAGGTTTCTTATGTGTGCATGTGGTGTATTTCTCTGTCTGTCTGTAGTGTTTATTTCTGTGTGCAGTTTTTGTGTTGCAAGTTCCCCTCTGTGTGCGTTTTCTCTCGGGTCGTCGGGCCGCCCCGTGTCATGTCGTTGTCAGTCAGGAGCTGCAGGCCAAGCGTGGAGACAAGGCAGGAGACAGAGGAAAGCATGAAAAATACATGATAATCATGCCGCCACACTGAGCACAAAGGCCTAATTGGGAAAGAGGCTCTTTTCCCCTGTTTGCGCTGCTGTAGCAGCCTACGGGCTCCAAAGCTCAGTCTCCGCAGAGAGACACCACACTGTGACTCTATTACAATCCTTTACTTTATCTTATTTATTCAGACACCGCTTTTTTACAACATTGTGTTTTGAAAAAAAAAAAAAAAAAAATTAAAAACAACAACAAAAAGCAAAGCCAAGCAATCAGAAAGCATCCAAACAAAATGTTTTGCACACTGATGTTTTGTCTGGTTCGCTTTTTTCCTCGTAAATATTCTGGTTTGTTATGTCTGCATTCGGGCTGCAATGAACAGCTCTTCTGATAGCCAATTACTTAGATTATTTCTTTGATTAATTGGAAATTCAAAATAACATATGGAATACATTTTCAACAATGAGTTAAAATAAAATTTAAAATGGTTTCAAGTAAACCCCAGACTAAGTATTAACTGTTAAGTTGTTCTCCATGCACAGCACAAAGGCTAATCAATAATGAAATTCTTTGTGGATTATTTCCATTATTGATTATTATCAGTTTGACTGATGTTGTTGTTGCAGCCCTAGTTTGCATGCCCAACTTGTTTGTAGATTTATGCCAAAATGAAAAAAATTGGAGCCTCATGTTTTAGCCTGTACCACTGATGTACTGAATGTATAAATGAGGAGTAAAAGAATGAAGGACATTGTCGTTTACCCTCCTCCTCTGTCTCTACCCCTCCATTCTTTCATCCATTAAACCCGGCCAGGCCCAGACGGCTGTCCCTGCACTGCCTGATTATAAAACAATGCCTTATCAGAAGCGCATTCTCCTGCCATAAATCAATTAGAGGCTGTGTGCGGATCTGCCAAGCTGCATGCAAAACTTACCGCCTACTGACAAACACACAAGCACGCGTCCCCTGCAGCCCCCCGAGAGCAGCCAAATTAATAACAGTAAGTGGATAAAACCCTGGGTCACACCAGCATCACAGTGCAATTCCTGCATGTGGATTAAAGTGCAGCTGGACAGGGATGACTGAACCGATTCCACTCTCCCTTGATTCCATCTGATTCACATGCTAATGGGAACCAAAAATAAAAATAATTGGCATTTGAACCCCAAGCATGTGATCTCAGCACTGCTCCTGGAAAATCTAGGTAGATGTGTTTAGAGTTAGCAGAAATTTGAGCCCAAAAGATTTGTTTTTCAAGTGGACTAGCACAGTAGATGTGCTTTTATTTTCTTTAAATCTTAATGTTTAATATGATGGTTGTGTGCTTTGGTCATAACAATGTCCTTTATTTGTCCTGCAGGAGACGGGCAGGTCATGGTACCTGATTAAGTGTGCTTGTGGTCTAGAGACCTTGGGTTCCTGTGGTCCTCCAAGGCTTTATGTCATGCTTTATTCCTCGTCATAAATCCTGTTGAAGGATGGCTCAGACTCTCAGATAGGCTTTTTCATCTCCAATAACCTTCTATTCCACTTTTTTTTTTTCTCATCATTTTGAAATTAAGACGTGGTTCTTCCAAGGTCAGTGGTAAGCTTTCTCTGCTTCTTCATGTTGGGAGTATTCTAGCTGTCCATTTCTGTGTCTCTTTTGTTATCGGGCTATTCTTTTTCCCTTTGAGTGGCCGATCCTATGTTTTTGCCGCTTGTGGCTGTTGTCGTCAGCTCTCCGGGGAGCTTGATGGCCCTCGGAATCGCCACAGGAAAAGAGAAGAGGTTGTTACTTTAATTTTCTCGGGCAATGTCAACAAAGGGCAAAGAATAAGAGTGGGGGGTGGATGCTGAAGCTTTGGCATTGCATGATTTCCAGACCTCAGTGTTCCTCAAGTTCTTTTTAATGGCTTTTCCAAGCTGTCCGTTGGACAGAGGGCCATCTAGTCTGACAGACAGGACAAACGATATCGGGGATGAGTTTAAAACAGTTCAACCTCTCACCCCTGTTTGTCACCCCGTGAGACACACAGTTTCGGGGGCCGGTGTGAAGACGGGCGATTGATATGATGCGTGTTGAAGGGTTGGGGGTCAGCTAATCCAGCAGCCCAGCATGCCAGCAGTCTCTCACGCACGACTGCCTTTCAATAAATAAAAAATGGAGAATGTGTCTCGCAAATGTAATATTAACCTCCCCATCTCCAGAGAGAGAAAGGCAGGGTTTGGTTTATGAGCACATCTCTGGTTTGGGGCGAAGACACACTGTGCTAATGGAAACACACGCTCTTAGTGTTTGAGGATTACCTTTAAGGACTTTGGTCTCTAGAGAGGTAGGGGGAGGGAATTGGAGCACCAAAGGCATTCTGTTTGAACCCGACAACTACCTATTGCATCTTATTCCTGAAGCAATTACGCATTTTTGCAATCCACTGCCCAATGCAATCGAAAAGGTCGTTTTCTGACGGAGGAGGTTGAAAGGTTTGAGATGCAGCCTTCACCTGGAGTTGACAGACCACAGTTGCACGGCTGTCTCCTGCATCGCTGCTCAACCATCCACATCCCCTTGCACACCTATCTGCCTTTTTTTTTTTAGGAAATAGCCAATTGGTTATGGTCTCTGGGAGAAAGCAACTGACCTCTGGAACTGAATTTTTATTATTCTATTTTTCAATAAGCCAGAACCGTTCCTCTTCACTGTCTCCTAGAATGAAGCCATAAAAAAATATTCCAGTCCCTGCTGGATTTCATGTTAATATTATAATTGTGAGAGATAAAATGCTCTGGCATTTCAGAAATAATATTAATGGAGACCTTCAAGTTAAAAAAAAGAAATAAAGAACAAATCAAAAGAACAAAAAGAAGACCGTTCCAGTCTTTATCTTCAACTTTCATTACCGTGCAAGTTAATGGAAGGATGGCTTGGAGGGAATGTTAATTACCAATTCACTGGCTTTGACAGAAAGAGAATTTAACAATGTATTTAACATTATAAGAAGTTATTTTCTCATTGTTTTTTCCCATCCATCTGTAAGCAGTGATTTGCTCTGTCGAAATTAGCTGTTCTTCATGATTTCCTATCAAACAAGATGAGTGACGCACGACTGTCACATTCTGCATTTTAATTTCATCATAATAATCCTAGCGCCTACAGCTATTTTTTAAAGAGAAACAAAATCAATAACATTTATTATTTAACATTTAATTACTGTTATTTAGCCTTATTTCTAAACTTTAAAACACACTGCTGTTAGCTTTGTATTTTCGTTGTCATCATCATGTGTATATAATATATATTATATGAAATATATATATGAAAGATGTTTAACCACTGAAGCACTGGCTGAGATGAGATAAAGCTGTTCTCAGCGGGTACACGAGCACTGAACTGGAGCTCACATGTCAGAAAATGTCTAAAGTTGTAAAATAGGCGCTATGATTAAATATGAGTCACGTATTTCAGGTCTAAACAACTACATTATTGCCTAAAAAAACTCTTAAAGCCACAGTTCGTACAACAAGTGTAGTATTTGTAAAACATGCAGTTGATTTGCTCAACCTCCATGACAGTCGCTTCAAGCGGAGTGATACGAAGAGTGAAAGGGTAGGAGTGCTTGTTATCACTAGAATATCGCATGGCTCTCAGCCAATCAGACTTGAGAACCAGAAAGAACTGTCGTGTAAATACTATAAATGTAATATTTGATATATATAATTAGAATAAATATATGTTTTATGTTAATATTATTGCTTTCACAATATGCAAACACCTCTAATCCTGTTGACTGTATGAATACCAGCAAAATTGATAACTCTTTGACCTATAATTCTATAGAGCTGTAGACAAAGTCTTTGTCTTGATGTATCTGTTTTCTGTGTCTCTCTGTGATTCTCCACATCAATTATTTAATCTTTCTTCAATAATGAAGAGCAAACACACCATCTTCATTAACTTACTCTCCAAATGTGCAGACTGCAGACTAACCGACTACGCCCTAATTGCATCTGGCCCAGAAATACATTTGACGTGCTTTCCAATTGTTCGCATTGAAAGTGCAAACTCTGCAGAAGTCATAAGCGGCTTCAAAGCTTCCAGACCGAAGATCAAAGACTCGCTGCTTTGCTGACTAACTAGCTTGCCTCTCGCCATGCATATATTTAAAATCAATGTTATTGAAGCAATACGAAATTAAATAAATAAATGCAAAGTCATTACACCCACGCAAATCCATTTGCATCAACAAACCATTCCCATGATTGGTGTCAAAGAGCGATCAGGCGAACCGTACGACAGTGCTATATACCCTGGTGCATGTTAAAATGGAATTGTTTGTGAGCGCACTTCGATGTGTAGTTTGAGCACCGCTCGTCAAAGTCGCCGTATCGGGTTGACCTTGTATGTGTTATGAACGCTTTACAGACCCATATGGCGCATACGGAGAGAAATCATTATGAATCCAGTGTAATTTCTAAGATGCACACAGGTATAGAAAGAAACTATAAAGAAGTCCTTCAGGCTGGAATACGGTTTTCAGTGCCAGGGCTTTAATGGCGGATCATGCTTGAATATGCAATCTCTCTCCCGCTCTCTTTCATTCTCGTCTCCCATCTCTTCCCCTTCATTCAACTTCAGACAGATATTTTCTGCCTCGCTGACATTCCTACAGCAAAAAGCCTAAGCGAGGAGTTATTCAAGGTCAAAAGAGGAGGAGAGAGCGAGAAGGAAAGAATTACACATTCGCTGAAAACTGCAGGCTTTGTTGTCAAAAAATTCCTTCAAAATAATTCACAATGAGAGTTCAATCTCTCATTGAATATCATTCTCTCAAATTAAACCCACTCCAGACGTTTCAGTGTTTATTTTCTACCTGACTCCCCCTCGTGCTAATCTGCTTGGATTTAGCATGATATATCAGCCTGAGCTTTTCTGTTCATGCAGCGAACAACTTTTAAATCCCTCTTAAAGACTTGGGAATTCCTTGGGCTTAGCTTGATTAAAGCAGATAATACCGATAATGGCGGCCAACCTCGTAATTATTACGAACAGCACATATGTTTGTCCACCGCCATCTGAGAGGCTCTCATTTCGACTTCATCTCGGGCTGTATTTTAGACCGTGTCTTTGGTTTTAAGAATGGGATTGTTCTGGGAATCCCCTAGTTGTCTTAAAGAGGAGCCTGGCTTTTCATTTATTCATTCGTTCCAGTCATCCATCCATCCGTACCTGTCTTTTCTTTTCATATCCTCTCATTTGAAGTAGGTCACACAGGGAATGAAAAAAAGGTCAATGCATTTCTCTCTCTCTCTCTCTCTCTCTCTCTCTCTGATGCCTCGTCCTTCATATCCATTCCTGTCATTGACCGGGTTGCCGAATATTGATTGGATGGAGAGGAAAGGGTTACTTCAGAGAGAGAGGCTGTTTTGGAGAGCTCGGGCTAATATGCAGATAATGTCATTAGCACAGTGCCGCTGCTCTCCGGGGCCCATCGAGTTCCTGTCGGAGGCTGTTAGCTTGAGTCGCCGTGCTGACAGCTCTTGTCCAGAGTCCATGTAGAGCCCAGCGTAAGTCCGTTAGGTTTTCAGCACCCTGCCTGAGCCGTGTGTATGTATGTGTGTGTGTTGCCATTAATAGGCCATTCTTCCATAAATACACATGAACACACTCTCAGAGGCGATAACATGACTAAGTCTGTGATGAAAAACTTCTTGACACGTAGTTGACACTAGGCTAATACTGCATGCTTTGTCATGGTGGAGTTTCAGCAGGCCTGTCGCACGTGGGATCAATGCTGGTGTTTGGTCTCCGGTGCTGAGCATTAAGGGATTTCCGAAGAACATTTCTTCCTAGAAGACAATTTTCAGAATGTTTCTTCCTGTGAAAATCCATTGTGGACATTAATAACAAAGCAGTTATGGATAGAAGACACAGTCTGAAAAAAAAAAAAAAAAGATATTTTGAGAACACAGATTTAAGCAGAAAAAAACAATAATAGTGATACAAGAACACCTGCTTGATTCAGCCCTGAACAACTCCTGATATATGTAGCTACATTAATATCTCTCTTTCCATGAGTGTGTAACCACAGACTCTGTTGGAGAGTTTGTCTGCGATTAGTCCTCAGATCAAGATGAGATTAAGCTCTGCTGAGTAAACCGTATCTGACTGTGTGCACTGACCTTCCCTCAGCTCCATTAAGCTCGTACTCTACCCCAGAATTCACTGCAGTTTTCACACATGTGGCTGAAATGTAATTTAAAGACCTTGAATTGTGTTTCATTTCATTTGTTTTTTGCTGTCAAATCTCTAATTAGTTTTCTTCTTCTCTTTTTCCCTTCCACATGCTGTTGCTGTCCACCTCTTTGTAAAATGGCTGGTACAGGTGAGTAGAATATTCATTTATTTATTTAAATTTTATTTGAAAGGTGGCACTGTATTGACATTGCTCTTACTTTATTTGTATTTCATTTAAATACTTTCTTACTGAATTGTAATTGGTCCCCAGTGGCCCCAACAAGTAGTTGGATACTTTTACACCCTTAAAGGGCTAGTTCACCCAAAAATGAAATTTCTGTCATTGATTACTCACCCTCATTCTGGCTCAGTACTGGCCGACACTGTTCACGTGATACTGACGCAGGAGCTGGCCAATAATGAGTCGGCGTTCTGACTTAGAACCCGGAAGCGCTGCTATGTGTCTACAACGTAAACAGCGTAGGAGACTTGGCAGGGAAGAGAAAAAGTATTCCCATCGCTTCATAACATTAAAGGTCCCGTTCTTCGTGATCCCATGTTTCAAACTTTAGTTAGTGTGTAATGTTGTTGTTAGAGTATAAATAAAATCTGTAAAATTTTAAAGCTCAAAGTTCAATGCCAAGCGAGATATTTTATTTAACAGAAGTCGCCTACATCGAACGGCCAGTTTGGACTACATCCCTCTACTTCCTTCTTTAATGACGTCACTAAAACAGTTTTTTGACTAACCTCCGCCCACAGGAATACACAAGAGTTGCGTTTGTAGAGTGTGTTTGTCGCCATGTCGTCGAAACGCTGTTATTTTCATCCCGCAGTCCAATCACCGGGTCTGATTCCGGCTCAAATTGATAGGGTAAAATTAAAGACATGTTTACAATAACACTGAGCGCGTGCATCTCCACGTTATGGTAAGAGGCGTGACCTTTCCGGGCAAGGTTCGCTAAGCTGCTGTCGAATCACAACACAGGAACCGCTGGCACAATCAGAACTCGTTACGTATTTCTGAAGGAGGGACTTCATAGAACAAGGAAGTCATCAGCCCGTTTTTATGACAGTGGAAACAGCGGTATACAGATAAGTAAATTATGTGAAAAATACTGTGTTTTTTTTTACACGTGAAACATGAACACATGTTATATTGCACACTATAAACACAATCAAAGCTTCAAAAAACCATGAAAAACGGGACCTTTAAAGGGCTAGTTCACCCAAAAATGAAATTTCTGTCATTGATTACTCACCCTCATTCTGGCTCAGTACTGGCCGACACTGTTCACGTGATACTGACGCAGGAGCTGGCCAATAATGAGTCGGCGTTCTGACTTAGAACCCGGAAGCGCTGCTATGTGTCTACAACGTAAACAGCGTAGGAGACTTGGCAGGGAAGAGAAAAAGTATTCCCATCGCTTCATAACATTAACACCATGTCCTAACCAGACTCGATGCAATAAGATTCCAACAACAAACAATTTGTCTGTCCACACCATACGCAACATGACAGCCAATCAGAAGAATGTGTGGGCGGGCTCTCTCACCAAGCTCCTGGCACTTGCAACAAAATGAATAAGTAGGCTACATAATCAAATATTTTTTTTTTAATAGAATACACCTTTCTGTTCACAATGAGTTGACAGTTTGAATGTTCTTATTTCCTTTCATTTATTTTGAAGATCTAAGGTGAATTGTCCATTGTTGCTTTCAGTACGATTATAAAAGACACACATATTCAAACTTACATTAGACGCTTTTAACATTAAATAAAGCACATTTATCATTTCCATACTTTGTGTTGTTGTTCCAGCCACGACGTTGCAGAAAATTAGAAAAAATAGTTTCTAAAATAGAATAGAATAGATTGTCATCGTCATGGCTAGTTAGAACAAAACGTCTGAATAACATGTAAAAGATACCTTTTATCCCATGTCGCGGCATCGCGTTGCATCTGGTTAGGACATTGTGTGAAGTTGAACCAATGTAGTCACATGGACTATTTTAACAATGTCTTAACTGCTTTTCTGGACTTTGAATGTGGTACTTGCGTTGCTTTCTTTGGGGGAACAGAAACCTCTCCGATTTCATCAAAAATATTTTTTATATGAATAAATATTTGTGTTCTGAAGATGTCTTACGGGTTTGGAACGACACGAGGGTGAGTACTGAATGACAGAAATTTCATTTTTGGGTGAACTAACCCTTTAAGTCACATTAAAAAAAAAAAAAAATCTTTAAAATGCATTCATTACATTAACGTTGGACATGTTCCACTAATGTTTGACAGAAAGTATTAAAATACTTTTTTAAACAATATATATTATCATTTAAATCTCACAAACAACTCATTTTCCGTATGAGCTCATGCATTTGTGATGTTGTTTTGTCTGAAATGTGTGCTTGTGTGTGTGATATTTTGTTGTACTATGCAAAGTCAAGTATCCCAGTAGTTTTGGAGCCTTTGTATATTGCATAGTACCATCAATCTCTTTTCCCTTTTGTTCTTCTTTCTGTATTTCTCCAATTTATCTAAACTTCAACTCTTTTATTTTGCTGCCTTGCCAGCACAGCTATTTCCTTCAGGTAAATTCAAAACTAGTTTTATTTTCTCTTGTACCTAGAAGAAAGGGTGAAAGGAGAGAGGATAGAATAGTTTTTTTCTCTCAATTAAACTGGCAGACTTTATCGAATCAAGCAGAACTTTGCCCTGGAGAAGTACACTCTCAAATTCAGCTGTTTTTCCACACAAACACACACGCGCCCGGCAGCTTTCATCGCGTTTGCAAACACGAGCGTTGCGGCGGCTGATCGCCTGTCTCTCGTTTCACGGCCGTGTGCTGCTGTAGATAATTCTGTCAGCTCGAACCGACCACACGCTGTTTGTTAGAAGAGCCCATCCTGCCCCGTTCCACCCACACAAGGTGGGTTAATTAGGGACAAATTCTCACCCAAGACATCTCCAGGAGAGCATATGTGTGCAGGCCCTGCGGGACGCGTGCGTGTGTGTCTATGTGAGAGTGACAGGGACATTTACATGCTTTAATGATGAGTATGGAACGGGTGCTGTCAGCCCACCTAATGAGTGTGTGTGTGTGTGTGTGTGTTTAGCCCAGGGGCAAAAGGGGGTTGCGTCCTACGTGATCCCCAGGCTGGCATCTGTCTGTCCCTGCACACACACACACACACACAGACACACACCATTACGGATTCGGCACAAGGCTAACGGCACAATCCTGTCGCCCGCATGCCACCACACACCCCATAATGATCACACACCGCCTGTCTGCTTGTCTCCTGAAGGCTGAATTTAAATAAACACGCATTCCAGACAGTTTATTTTATAACACCTGTTTTAGATGCAGTATTGTTATAATGCATATTTTCAGCACTGATTGTCAGGAGGAAATTGTTCTGAATTTTGTGGAATGGATTTATGGGTAAAGTTTGTAATTTTTGGATGGTTCTCAGCTGAATATGCAAAGCCATTTCCAGGTTGATCCCCATAAAATTGTAAAAACTGCCTATCAAAACATGTTCCAAAACATCCCAACCAGCCAGACAGAGTAACACTGGCTCAACCAATGCACTGCAAATATGATTTTCTTACTTTGTATTTTTGTCTTGTTTTCCAGTACTGAAAATCCTTTAAAGGGTTAGTTCACCCAAAAATGAAAATTCTGCCATTTATTACTTACCCTCATGCCGTTCCACACCCGTAACACCTTCGTTGATCTTCGGAACACAAATTAAGATATTTTAGTTGAAATCCATGATGGCTCCGTGAGGCCTTCATAGGGAGCAATGACATTTCCTCTCTCAAGATCCATTAATGTACTAAAAAACATATTTAAATCAGTTCATGTGAGTACAGTGGCTCAATATTAATATTATAAAGTGACGAGAATATTTTTGGTGCGCCAAAAAAACAAAAAAACGACTTATTTAGTGATGGCCGATTTCAAAACACTGCTTCAGGAAGCATCGGACCACAAATGAATCAGTGTATCGAATCATGATTCAGATCGTGTGTCAAACTGCCAACGGCTGAAATCACGTGACTTTGGCGCTCCGAACAGTAGATTCGATACACTGATTCATTTGTGCTCTGAATCTAACTGAAGCAGTGTTTTGAAATCGGCCATCACTAAATAAGTCGTTTTTTTTTTTTTTTTTTGGCGCACCAAAAATATTCTCGTCGCTTTATAATATTAATATTGAACCACTGTACTCACATGAACCGATTTAAATATGTTTTTAGTACCTTTATGGATCTTGAGAGAGGAAATGTCATTGCTCCCTATGCAGGCCTCACAGAGCCATTGGATT
Source organism: Megalobrama amblycephala (assembly GCF_018812025.1). NCBI lineage: Eukaryota > Metazoa > Chordata > Actinopteri > Cypriniformes > Xenocyprididae > Megalobrama > Megalobrama amblycephala. Next base: position 19,247,615 of record NC_063059.1, read on the forward strand.
TCAACTAAAATATCTTAATTTGTGTTCCGAAGATTAACGAAGGTCTTACGGGTGTGGAACGGCATGAGGGTGAGTAATAAATGACAGAATTTTTAATTTTAGTGTGAACTAACCCTTTAAATCAAGATACTGTACATTTACTTAAGAAGCAAAATTGCTTGGAATTTTGATTTAAGAATGTATTTACTGGAAAACAAGACAACAATACTGAGGAGTGAGTTTGGGGCGGGGCTATCCGTTTGTCTGACCAATGGCAAATGGGGGAGTGTCTTTTTAATTATCATCATTATAATTATTTTTTGCCAATTCTGTTTTTGGACATTAGTGGTTCAGAATTTACACACTTTGTCTTTAAATATGCTGAAATGTGCTACAATGGATCTGATAGTAGGTTCTTTGGCTTGTTGAAGTCCTCCATGTGTTTTCCTTCTCAGGCTCCCTCTCGGTGTCTGTGAGTAATTGCTTTGTGTTTAGCTGTAGGGGTTTTTCTGTCTCTGTGTATGTGTCTGTGAGACAGCTCGAGGTGTGAAGAAGTATTGGAGTCTTAGATGAGCGGTAATGGCTTCCCTGTTGACCGGTCGACTCTCGCAGGAGTCAAACCGGCACACTGCAGACAAAAGAGGGCTTGATTTTTAGGAGAGGGTGAAATAATACTGCAAATGAGTGAAGCGCATATACACCTCTTCCTGTCTTAAATGCACATTCTGACAAGGGCCTCCCATTGATTTCTATTGTGAGTAAATTAGCTAATTATAATTATTATAGATTTAATTTTTAGATATGAGATTAGATAATAATCACTCTAAACTCTTAAATTGCTGTGAAATTGCTCGATTATCTTGTCTGGTAAAGGTACCACAGTGATTTTCTCTGCTTTATCCATAACTCCCTGCTGAGAAAAATTGCTTAAGCCGAACTTAGGCTGGTTTGCTGGTCTTAGGCCCTGTTTACACCTGGTATTAAGATGCATTTTAGGTCGATTAGATCACAAATAGACGAGGGAGACACATACCTGTTTACACCTGGTAATTTAATCTGTCTCTTTTGTCCACTTTCAACCACTTCTGTCCTGATTTCTTTGAGGGGAAGGTCTATGGCGGGTAAATATATGTTTTTTTTCTTTTTAGATCTTTGGATCTAATAAACAAAATAATCTTGCGCAATTTACATATCAATGAGGCCAGAGATGACGGAAAAATTTGGAGAGCAGCAGCATTTGTTTCTGCCCTGATAGCTGCAAGACTACGCCGAACGCTGTGAGTGTGTGTTTGAAATCAGGAATGGTGAGAGAACATTGTGCTTGGTACATTTTTTGTCTTCAAACCAAACTTGGGTCTTCAAAGTTTAAATCCCATCTGACTGCATGCTTAATGTTTACGCATTAGGTCAGTAGGTGGAGAATAGGCATCTTTTGAGCATCTACACTACGAAAGCAATCCTTTTGAATGCATTTTCGACTACCTCTGGAAGTGGTCGAAAGTGGACAAGCTCAAAACGTTTTAGACACCGATTACACCTGTATTTAGTGTCGTCCACTAGTAATCCAGTCGAAAATGCATCTTAACTCCCTGAGGTCTGAAAACGCGCCGGCGCGTTTTGCAGGATTTTTTTCACATTGCAGCAAAACAGACTTAAAATACTCCGTCATTTCTTGTCATAGAGACATAAGTAATATATCAATTGAAACTATAGAATGTCTTCTTTTATTTGTGTACACTCAGAGTAAAAACACAATGTTGTGCTTTTTGTAAAATAAAGAAAACTAACATGATGCGTGATCTCTCCTCTCCCTCTGAACGAAGTCCAATCTGATAGTTCTCAGAAAATGAACTGTAACTTATGAATACTAATGACAAAAAAAATGACACTTACGTCTAAAGAAACGTTGAAATGTCAGGTTTTAAATCGTGCAAGTCAAATCAAAAACAAACATTCTGGGTTTATGTAATCTGTATGAAAAGAGAGCCATGTCAGAAGTCTGTGATTCAGCTCATTATCCGCTAATGCGGCCACGCCCACGGAGCCAGCGCTATTCAGACGCAAATTCAGAGGCAATACATGCATTCATCGTCTCAATCGTGTATTTATTGTCTTGCAAAGTGTTTATTTGGATGTTAAAGCAATGGTTAGCGATCTCTAGAAGACATGCCGTTAGTTCCTAGTTCCTTTTCTTCTTTATATGAATTTGTGGCCTAAAGGTGTACAGAGAGCGCCCTCCGGCTGCAAGTATGAATTAAAAACACCATTCCTGAAATGTCCTCTTCTTCTTTAGAATAATTTGTGGACTAAAGGTGTACAGAGAGCGCCCTCCGGCTGCAAGTATGAATTGAAAAAACAGTATCCAGCACTCATAGTGATGACAATAAATATTACTTCTCAGTATAGAAAATTGACATAAATATATAAGAATCCATCAATATTTCTCCAAATGTGCATGCTTTTAAGCTAAAAGCCTATATGAAATGCCATAGAGGTAACATAATTGTTCAGACACTTTGCATCACAGAAATACATTTTATTTTAAAGAATATAATAGAATACCATTATTTTAAATTGTAATAATATTTCACAGTATTGCTGTTTATGATGAGCTGAGACATTATTACAGAGGTTTTTTTTCACAGCCTACCTGACTGAAAGGCCTCATTAATATGCAAGTCATTTCAGGTCATTATTATGTGATTCTTTTGTCTTCTCAGGTGTAAATGGCCCATTATTCATGCAGATTCACGCCTCCACGCATACTGTGTTTCTTGACAAAAAGTGTTTTACAAAAACTAAATCAATATATTGTTTTATATGAAGGAGTAGGCAGCATAATTTTTATATAATTCTGAAGCAAAAACTCTAGTCTACAACCTCCAATACCCAAAAGTCTTGTGAACACAGATTTAATATATATTTTTTGGCCTTATTTCAGTGACTTAAGTTTTTTGTTTTTTCAATAACCACACATAAACATTATTCCTTCAAAAATACAAACATGTACATACATGTTCCTCACATATTATTGTAGCCTATTTTGTGCTGAATACAGTGTAATGACACTTTTGTCATTAATATGTTTATGAACAACTGAAAAAAGCACAAATGTCAGGGCATGTCAAAACTTCTCCAAGCCCCAAATCAGCCTCAGACTCCAGAGGGTTAATACCAGGTGTAAACAGTGCCTTAGCTGGTTCAAAGTTGGTCTACCAGCCTGGTCAAAATGGGGGTTAACTGAAAAGTGCCCAAAACCTCTTTAAAACCAGACCAACTCGAACAGACTGGTAGGCCTACTAAGTCCAGCAAATGGGCTTAGGCTAGTTTAAGTGTGTTTTTAGCAGTGTGTTTACACCACTGCCAATATGACATTTAGGACTTTTAGGGTTTACACGTCAACCTTGTACTAAAAATAGAAAAGTTTTTCCGGTGTGTTTTTCGCTCTCAGACAACAGTGTTGTCAAAGAAATCCTGTATTGACAAACAAACCATGTATTCTGCTGCCAGGCCAGTAGATGTCACTTTGTAAAGAAACACTACGCGCCTATACACTGAACATGTAATACACGTGCACATGACGTCACTGTTTTCACAAATTCACGTTTTTGTAGTTCACGCTGATACAATAACGGTATCGTTTTCAGAAACGTGCACTTTGAAACACATTTTCAAAGTTTGCGTTTTCAGGCCCCCCCAAAAAAGTTGAGAGTTAGTTGAAAACGGTGTCGTGTTAACGTCACATTAGATGTGCTTTGTTTCTTAATAACATCCTAAACTGCGTGTGTTCACGATTCTAATATTTTATTTTTCACATATAGCATCAATTTTACAATTACTTTTTAGCTATTTACCTATAGTTTACCTTTTTGTAGATATTTCACCTACAGTTAGTGATCACTTGTGAGCTTTAAACAGAAACTTGCTGTTAAATCTCTGCTGAAGTCTTTATATGTGAAAGTCCCTACCATTTTGTCCTTAAAAATCTACTGCAAACCATCCTTACAAGTTGTACTGTATTTCTGAGGACATTCTTTGAGTTTAGCAGAACAAGTGCACACTCAGCCTCGTGAGGAATAGGTGCACCCTGCGCTCTGAATGAAAGCTCTTGTAAAAGCTCTAGATTGGCAGCCCTTCTATCAGACAGCAGTATTGATTCCAGAGTGAGTGCTGTCCATTGAGTTAAACTCTGTCTTAGCGTTCTGCGGGGAGGTTAAAGCTGCTCAATATGGAGCATCATTAGTAGATCTATCAGTGTCCTAAAGGACATTCAAACTGCAGTGTGCTCGGACAGAAAGGGGTCCTGCTGATGGCCCCATTTGCCCCGGGCTGTGTCCCTAAAGGTCAGAGGTCAAGCCACTAACCTGCCTAAATGCACTTTCTATCATTATATGCATTAGTGAAGGGGTTTGGTCAGATTTATATTGTCTTTTTATGGGATGCCACCCATGATGTGAGTGTGTGTGTATGAATGTGTTTGCTGTCCACTGCATTTTCAAGGTCAGATATCTGACCTTTAAGCATTTGCATGATGCCTCTATATATCTATATATATTTCATGTAACAAACTCAGTATAAATAGTATAAATAACTCAATATTTATAAATATCATGACATTTCCATTGGATACCGTTATTCTACCATGGTACCAGGATATTATTATCAGGTTATTGTATTTTTATGGTCATTTTTGTAAGGAAAATTGGAGGGGCTAGAAGTGCTTAGGCTTTTCATATATACGCTGTGTGTTTTCTGTACACATTCTCTCGCTCGTCAAACGCTCGCCCCCGCAGCACTATGTCATCCTATAGCGGGTGTATTCCGGGTCCCCCACCACATCAAGATCCCACATCAGAGCTCAGATCTCCACAGAGCCGCTCTCTCTCCCGCCGTCCTTCCCTCCTTCCATCAGCCTCTGCTTCTCCTGCCTTAATTATACCACTCCAGTCCGCCAGGCTGTCATTTATAAAGCCCAAAACACTGTAATTAAGTGCTGTTTTTACAGTACCTCATAAATAATCCCAGCCCTTCTGTAGCTCGGCTCTTTACAGACCTCTGCTCTTCCGTACGGCAGCGTTTGTGGACGTACCTCCCAAAATAATCCAGTCACACTTATTTTAGTCCTTGGCTTTAAAGGGTCACGCTTTACTGTGCTCTCTCCTGATTGGCCAGATTTTGTGTAGCGCTTGTACTTTCCTGCCATGAGGAAATATTTCCATCCATGGTGAACATGTTCTGGTTCCTATTCTCAATCTGTTGAGCAGTGATGTAATTAATGACTTTACCAGTCAAAGCCACAGAATCAAGGAAAATATAACCATATGGTCAAAGAGATTGTAGAATTAGATGATATTTCCTAATTCCCTATTGGCAATCTGTTGTAACTCTCTGTAACACTTTTTGTACTTTTTTTTTTTTTTGGATCGTTCAAGCTCTGAACTCTGATTGGATGGTTGTGTTCGCCTTCATATGAACCTGAGTGTAATCGCACATCCTTGACTGTGTTTGTGCGTTCCGACGGCACGACTCGCAGTACCTCAAACATTCTTTGATCTGGTTTTCTGAGCTTTGAGACAAGCCGCTACCTGCTAGAATCCAAAACATAAAGTCACCTTTGATTTTCATGTCTGGCTTCTGAAGCTTTTATTTATAATTGATTCATTCTTCCAAGAACTTTTCAGTGTCTTTCCAAAAAAAACAATACATGCTGTTTAATGTATAATTTGTATTTCATGTTTAACATTTATGCAGTGTGTTTTGAAATATCAGCCAGTACTTTGATTAGTTGATTTATTACCTGTAAAGATCGATGTAGATTATGATTTGACATAAATTTGTGAGGGGTTGTAGTGTTTGTGTGTGTGTGTGTGTGTGTGTGTGTGTTTTTTTTTTTTTTTTTTTTTTTTTACTTTAAAAGAAAACATGATACATGATTTAAAGTATATATATATATATAATATATGAAGTATATATATATATATAAGTAATAATAATATGTTTTATTTATTTAGCGCCTTTCAGGAACCCAAGGACGCTTAATTATATATAATATAATTATATATAAGTATATATATAAAGTATTTAAAGTAAATATATATATATATATATATATATATATATATATATATATATATATATATATATATATGTTGTTATTATATTGGGTCTCTACTGATGATTAGACTAATTCAAAACAAAATAATAAATTCCATAAAAAAAAAAAAAAAAAAAAAAAAAATTAATAATGGTAATAATAATAGAAAGAAATCTATGGTTTGTCCTCATTTAGACAGCCAAATACATGTGTGTTCTTTTAGGACAGATGCATATCAGTGACTTGTATGAGAGATTTCCTTTAATCAGTGGCATCTCTCTCTCTCTCCTCTCTTTCCCTGTTCATGTTGAGAATATCCATACTCAGCGTTCCGCCTCTTTTGTGAGACCTGGTGTCCAGCAACATGTCACAGACAAAAGGAGTGAAAATAAATGTTTTTCTTTTCTTTCTGGCAGTGATGAAAAGATTACAAAAGCGGGGGGATACTGTGAAGCCCCTTGATAAGAGGAACTTCAGTTCAGAAGGGTAAAAGAGGGATGGAGAGGTGGAGAAAAGAAATAAAGAGGGAAACAGGAGAGCCCTGTTTCTGAGACCCTCACAGACAATTGTTCATCTGCCTGGAACATAGAGGCATGAACACACACACACACACACACACAAACCTAACCATCACCCTTTCCCAGCCTATGTTTGATTGCCTTGAGTTTAGACCACCCAGAAACTCCTTCAGCCCCATTTACCCCAAATAGAGAGAGAAAAGGAGTAGGAGGCAGAAACAACTCATACAGTCAGTGTTGTCGTCTTCTCATGCAGTGAGATTTTTATTTTTTCCCCCCAAATGTTAAAATGTTTTCTTTTTTCCTAGCATAATTCAAAGTCAAAAAATGACATGATTTTGGGGCAGGGCTATCTGTTTTTTTTTTTTTTTTGTTGTTGTTGTTTTGTTTGTTTTTTTTTTTTTTTTTTTTTTATTCTTCCAACCAATGGCAGACAGTATTCAGGAAGTCTGTTTGAAAAGTCAATAATTATAATAATAATCATCATCAATATATATATATATATATATATATATATATTATGATTATGATTATGATGATGATGATTATTATTAGCATTATTGTTGTTGCCAATGTATTTTAATAAAATAATAAATGGATAAACATTATTATTATTATTATTATTATTATTATTATTATTATTATTATCGATCACGGGATGTGTTAGCACATATGAGCTGCAGGGGTGTGTAGAGAAATCACTAGATTCCTGTAATGTTCAATGTCTAATCCAGAAAAGCAAAACATCTGTCTCCCTGTGTGTGCTCTGTCTGTACGTTTGTGCTCATGTCAGTCTTTTACAGGTACACACACTGTTTTGAATGCATTTTTGGTGGAAGTGTGTGTGAGAGAGAGGGCCGTCATTGTGAGATAAATAAATGGCACTCCAGAGGGCTACAGCAGAGCTCTTGAGATGAACCTTAGAGACATTAGACCTCCCTTCGCCAAGCTGTTCTCCTTAATGACAATATGCTTACCAGCTCCCCACCTCACCAGAGAGCCTAAAAGAAGCTCTGTGTGTGTGTGTTTGTGACAGTTGTTGCTCTGTTGGTCGTTTGCATGCACTGACATGTCCTCGTCAAAGAGGAGGAGGGGGCGGGGTCACTGCGGGATGATTACTGAAACATCTAAAAGCTTTAGTCCCCCTGAGATTAACCCTACCCACCCACAGACTCACAGCACGGAGGCCACACTGACCCACAAAAGCATCACAGATTGATATTATGTGAAATAATGATGTGAGGGTTGATTAATTACATTAAGTTATTTAGTTACGCAAGCTGTCCGTGCAACATTTTATTTCCACGTGATTATGGGTAATCACCCTAGAGAAAGTAATCTTCTTAAAGAAATTAATACTCACAGATGGGGATAGATAGATAGTACGATTGATGGATGGATGGATGGATGGATGGATGGATGGATGGATGGATGGATGGATGGATGGATGGTACAGCAGATGGGTAGATGATAGATAGATGGGTTGGTAGATTGGTAAACATAGGTTTGGATTGGGTTGTATGGTAGATAGATTGGTTGGTGGTTGATGGATAGATGGATGGATGGATGGATGGATGGATGGATGGATGGATGGTGGTTGGTACAGTAGATGGGTTGTTAGATGGTACATAGATGGGTTGGTGGATGGAGGGATGGATGGTACAGTAGATGGTTGGTAGATTGGTAGACATGGTTTGGTTTGGGTTGGTGTGGTTGATGGAAGGATGGATGGATGGATGGATGGATGGATGGATGGATGGATGGATGGATGGATGGATGGATGGATGGATGGAGAGATGGATGGTGGTTGGTGCAGTAGATGGGTTGGTAGATGGTACATAGATGGGTTAGTTGGTGGAAGGATGGATGGATGGATGGATGGATGAGATGGAGAGATGGATGGTGGTTGGTGCAGTAGATGGGTTGGTAGATGGTACATAGATGGGTTAGTTGGTGGAAGGATGGATGGATGGATGGATGGATGGATGGATGGATGGATGGATGGATGGTGGTTGGTGCAGTAGATGGGTTGGTAGATGGTACATAGATGGGTTAGTTGGTGGAAGGATGGATGGATGGATGGATGGATGGATGGTGGTTGGTGCAGTAGATGGGTTGGTAGATGGTACATAGATGGGTTAGTAGGTGGAAGGATGGATGGATAGATGGATGGATGGATGGATGGATGGATGGATGGATGGTTGGATGGATGGTGGTTGGTGCAGTAGATGGGTTGGTAGATGGTACATAGATGGGTTAGTTGGTGAAAGGATGGATGGATGGATGGATGGATGGATGGATGGATGGTACAGTAGATGGTTGGTAGATTGGTAGACATATGTTTGGTTTGGTTTGGTTTGGTTTGGGTTGGTATGGTAGATAGATCGGTTGATGGTTTATGGATGGATGGATGGATGGTGGTTGGTACAGTAGATGGGTTGGTAGATGGTACATAGATGGGTTGGTGGATGGATGGATGGATGGATGGATGGATGGATGGTGGCTGGTACAGATGGGTTGGTAGAGGGTACATGGATGGATGGATGGATGGTACAGTAGATGGGTTGGTAGATTGGTAGACATGGTTTGGGTTAGTATGGTAGATAGATCGGTTGGTGGTTTATGGATGGATGGATGGATGGATGGTACATAGATGGGTTGATGGATGGATGGATGGATGGATGGATGGATGGATGGATGGATGGTACAGTAGATGGGTTGGTAGATTGGTAGACATGGTTTGGGTTAGTATGGTAGATAGATCGGTTGGTGGTTTATGGATGGATGGATGGATGGTACATAGATGGGTTGATGGATGGATGGATGGATGGATGGATGGATGGATGGATGGATGGATGGTACAGTAGATGGTTGGTAGATTGGTAGACGTTTGGTTTGGTTTGGTTTGGGTTGGGTTGGTATGGTAGATAGATCGGTTGATGGTTTATGGATGGATGGATGGTGGTTGGTACAGTAGATGGGTTGGTAGATGGTACATAGATGGGTTGGTGGATGGATGGATGGATGGATGGATGGTGGCTGGTACAGATGGGTTGGTAGAGGGTACATGGATGGATGGATGGATGGTACAGTAGATGGGTTGGTAGATTGGTAGACATGGTTTGGGTTAGTATGGTAGATAGATCGGTTGGTGGTTTATGGATGGATGGATGGATGGATGGTACATAGATGGGTTGATGGATGGATGGATGGATGGATGGATGGTACAGTAGATGGGTTGGTAGATTGGTAGACATGGTTTGGGTTAGTATGGTAGATAGATCGGTTGGTGGTTTATGGATGGATGGATGGATGGTACATAGATGGGTTGATGGATGGATGGATGGATGGATGGATGGATGGTACAGTAGATGGGTTGGTAGATTGGTAGACATGGTTTGGGTTGGTATGGTAGATAGATTGGTTGGTGGTTTATGGATGGATGGTACATGGATGGATTGATGGATAGATGGAAGGTACAGTAGATGGGTTGGTAGATTGGTAGGCATATGGTTTGGTTTGTGTTGGTATGGTAGATAGATGGGTTGGTGGTTTATGGAAGGATGGATGGATGGATGGAAACCTCTTTCTTTTGTTTTATCATACTTGTATTAATAAGTTATGGTTTGATTGGTGCAGTGACCATAAATTCCAGTTTGGCAGTTTAATTCTCAATGTAATTAAGGCTGAACAGGAAGGGCTTTGATTGTGGTGAGATGTGTTATTAAAGGGAAAGTAGGGTGATTTATTTCCAGAGGAGAAAGCTGTCATGTCAACTCCACTCCCTCAGCCACTGGAAGTGCCCAGCGGACCAATTAGACCCGAGAGATGGAGAGAAATAGCTCACCAAAGAGAAGAGAAAAAAAGAGGGAGAGAGGGAGGGATCCTGAGCTGTCATATACCACAGATAGACACTAGCTGGTCTGTTTTTTTTGTTTGTTTTTTGTTTTTCTCTCCTATTCCCCTCTTTGGCATCACAATAGCACTGACACTTGAAAGATTTATTTATGCATAGTTTATACACTGCTGTAGCTGTGAGTTTAGACTAAATATGACATGATTGATCATCTTATAATTTGTCTGTCTGAAGTTGGTCCACATCCTCTCACAGTAAACGTCATACCATTGTCCTGTCTCACACACATGTCTCTGTCCGTATGGCTGGTGTCATGCACAGGTAATTAGTGCTCATTATTATTCTGTGTGTGCTACACTAATTAAGGGCCCTGTTGTGTGAGTCTCCTCCGTCCCTCTATTCAGTCTCTGGTCTCTTGGCCTCTCACCTCAGGGGACCCACTCACCATTCAGGCCTTTGTACTACTGAAAACACACTCAACCTGGGTGGGGCAATGTGTGTGTGTGTTGTTGGTACATCCTTCTTTTTGTATCATTCACAAAGACTACAGTGAATCACACTGCTTGTAGAAGGTCGACATTTTTTTTTCTTTTTTTTTTTTTTAGTATAACTATTACTTTGGTGATTATTTGGGTAGGGTCTTGAAAAACTATTCACACTTTTCACAAGTAGCCTACAATGCGACAAGTTTGGACTCTCAAAATGTTCAAACTTTGAACAATTAGGGGAAAAAAAGGCTACTAAAACAACACATGCAATGAATTGTTTGGTATTTGAACAACAGAAAAAAAACATGTTTGCTGAGATGCATTGTTTCATTTTGAAATCTTGTTTTGAGTGCTTTTTGTGCTTAATATTCAAATTTGGTTTGAAAAGACCGCAACAAGCGGCACAATATGCTAAATGTCTCCCTCCATAGAGGAAGAATCATGCCTCTTTTTTCTGTCTTCAATGCAGATTCTCTGCCTCTCTGTATAAGCCCGTTTTCTGACCCTGGCCCGACAGCCCTAATGGTTCCAGGCGGGCAGCTGGAGTCTAGCGGATTAGCCCAGAGACAGTTAACAACCTCTGTACTGTTTACAGAGTACAAAGAGCCCTCCTCATCCGCCTCTCGCTCTGCAAAGCATGTGCATATTTAACCAGGATGCAACAGAAGGGGTCTCGGCATCCTCTTGTAGCCGGCGGCGCGCCTTCAGAAGCAGGTCCCATTAGCAACCGGTGTCAGGGCGAGAGCTGGAGAGAGAGCGAGAGAAAGGGGGCTGATGGGATGGGATGGGGGTCCCCGGGGAGGACGGAGGCTACCGCAGGGGTGGAGGGAGGTCTCGGTGAGGGAGGAGAGGGGGAACTTCATATAGAGGATTGTCAAACAAAAGCAATGAGATTAGAGGCAGAGGAGGACTTTAATATCGGACCTCAGATATTGGCCAGCACGGCTTCTGTGTCTACCTTTAAAATGTCAAATGTGATTTAGGAGGTTATTACGCTGCTTAGTAGCAGAGGCATTCTCCGTCTCTCTCGGTCCCTCTCGCTCTTTTGCTTGGCTGTCACTATTTCATAATAAATCTCTCAATGTAATCAGTTTCGACCTTGCCATCTGTGTCACAGTCTCAATTATCCAGACAGTTGGTTAAAGATGCTCACTCTTAAAATAAGAGAGAGCCAGAGACGGAGAGGGAGAGTGAAAATGGCTTATAATGTTGTTGAACAAAAATCAATGAATCTCCAATTCAAGTGGGTTTGATGTTGAAGTTTCCTCCATTGATCCTTGTAGGTTCTTTGAAATTATGTGTGCTTGCTTAAGAGGGTTAGGCTCTACTTTGATGTTTGTTTTGGAAAACTGCACGTTTAGATGACTAGTTGCAGGTTTAGACTTAAGACCAGGCCCATTTGAAATATTCTGACTGTTTTATATGTAACATTTTCTTCTCTGATTTTAGTATTTATCAGCAGAGTTGTATAGAATGATGAGTACATTTTTATTTCATGCATATGCTGTTGAAACGACAAGTTCTGGCAAGACATATCGATGGATTCTTCCCTTTTGGCCAGTAATTTTTAGTTGTCAACTATAAACATGATTGTACTTGCCAGTTGGTTGCAGATGGTATTGGGGGGGAGGGGCATTTGCAGTGTGAAGAGCATTTGATTGGACAAAAATCTATGCAGTGCAATATGAGTCATCAATATTACAGTATATGGAAATAATATCTAATTTGTTTAGTATTTTATAATATATCGATTATAGTGCATATTCTATTTTATATACTATTTAAACATTATTTTATATACTTTTTTTGTCACTACTGTTTGAAAGTTTCGGGTTGGTAAGATTATTCATTGTTTTTTAAAACAATGATGTTTATTTGATCAAAAAACAGTAATGTTGTGAAGTATTATTGCAATTTAAAAATTGTAATTTATAGGGCAAAACTAGATTTTCAGCATCATTACTCCAGTCTTCAGTGTCACATGACCCTTCAGAAATCATTCTAATATGCTGATTTGATGCACAAGAAACATTGTTTAATGTTATCAATGTTGAAAACAGTTGTGCTGCTTATATTACTTTATGGAAACTTCTATGCATTTTTTTTCAGGATTCATTGATAAATAGAAAGATGTACAGAACCACATTTATTTAATACTGAAAACTTTTGCAACCTTAAAAATGTGTTTACTGTAATTTTGATCACTTTAATGCATCCTTGCAGAATAAAAGTAATAAATTGGAGAAAAAAGAAAAAAAAAAAAAACTCACTGACTTCGAACTTTTGAACAGTAGTGTATGTATATTTATATATCAATGCTAAACAAGAAAAAGAACACTTCATTAAAATGGTCCCATGATTCCACATCCTTAACCTCTCACCCTCAGCTCGGGGCTATTTTGCCAATGAATCCCACCTCCCACCTTTCTCCTGCCCCATCCCCAGACTTCCTCCGCCCCTCCTGGCGGACTATGGGTGCATCTATCATCATTCAACCCCTAGTCTCACAGTTGCTGGCATGCATAATGCAATGAGATCTGGATTCCATTGCACCTGCTGCCTTCTCTTCTTCCACTGTTCCATCTCTTCAGTTTCTACCCCTCAGGGACCAAGGGGAGGGATAGATACCCCCTTCCCTCCTCATCCATCCCACTCTCTCCATCCATCCGCTGTAAGCCCTGCAGGTCTGAGCGCCAGGCCTCGGGTGTGAGATAAATGGCGGATGGGGTGTAATTCTATAATCAGAGGAGATGGCTGGGAGGCTGATTAACCTATCAGCTGCTGCCCCGTGACCAGCTGATCTGCTCCTCACTCAGATGGGCCGCAGCTCTTTCAGCTCCCCTCGAACGGGGAAGGGATTGTGGGTTGTTGCCCCAAGCCAAGATGAAAGATGGATCCTGATCATTCTGTTGGGATCTGTAGGAGTGTGTTAATCGTTTGTTCTGGCTCTTTTTTCTGTTTTTTAATGGCTTTTCTTGTCTCCTGTGGGTTATTTGCAACTTTATAAATAATATTTTGTAATATTATAAATGAATTTTGAGTATTGTAGTAATTTATGTTTTTATAATATAATATAATATAATATAATATAATATAATATAATATAATATAATATAATATATCAGTTATATTTTTAGTCACCATCATAGACATTAGAGGGCCTTTTTTTTCATTCTTTATTTTGTCTGGTTTTCATTTTTCTTCACATCCTGTTGTTGCCAATCTGTTGTTGCTCTTTCTTTCTACTCACCCAAATCCTCTACCACCCGCCCCGTCTTTCTCCCAAATCCTAGGCAGATAAGCACCAGGCGCTCCTTTCTGGCATTGGTCGACAGACTGCCAGTGCGTGCCAGTGGTCATGCCAGGCTCTTATGAGGGTGGCATTGTCTGTGTCTCCCACCCGTGCCGGGCTGCATAGCTCAGGCTAATTACCTGTCATCTGGCTCACGGAGAGAAGCCCAGAGATGAATCTTTTTGTCTTTTTGGGGGGATACTACACCACACTTTCAGTCTTGTTAGTTTTGTTGTGAACATGGCCTAGAAGTTAGTAATTATACTCTGACACTTTGGATCTTGGTGCTCATGTGGGTTCAAATATTGTTCAAATTCAAGGGTTTTCTTGACATTATGACAAACAGGTCCAATTGAGCTTTCAGAAATCCAATTTACTGCATTAACATTAGATTTTTAATTGATCCTATTTCTTTCTGCACTCTCAAAATGTGACAGAACAATTACTAAAAAAATTTGAATTTTTTAATATGAATATTTACACCATTTTTTTTATTTTTTATTTTTTTTACATTTACAACATTTTTTTTTTTTGTCTAAAATTCAAATAAAATTACATTTTTTGTTCATTTATCTAGCCACATACTAATTAAGTTTGTAAAACATTTTATATTTCTTATTTGTATTTTGTTCGGTGGGACCATTTAAAGGTGCAATGTGCACATTTTAGGAGGATCCATAGACAAAAATGCAATATAATATACATAACTATGTTTTCAGTGGTGTATAAAGACCTTACATAATGAACCGTTATATTTGTATTACCTTAGAATGAGCCATTTCTATCTACATACACTTCGGGTCCCCTTACATGTTAAGTCGCCATTTTGCGCCGACATGTTTCTACAGCAGCCCTAAACGGACAAACTGCTCTACAGAGTGCGTTTGCTTGACTGACTACCCTCTGCTGTCTCAGACGACAACATCTTTGACCTGTGTTGGCCACCATAGCCTCTCTGTATTGCAATGCGTAACCTCGCCGCTAGATGCCGCTAAAATTTACACACTGCACCTGTAAAAAATAAAAACCTTGTAATGTAACGTAACGCTCCCTGTCCACACTAGCATTTTCAAGCGTTTTCCAAACGTTTCTCACACGTAAACGTCTGAAAATGCTTAAATAACCTTACTGCGCATACATAAAAAGAAATAAAAGCCTACGAGATGATACAGAGAGAACGGGCATAAAGTTCTCATGCACATTTTATTAGCAAAATATCCCACCACTCACTGTTGCGTCAATGTCGCACTCAAAATCAAATAGTCTAAAATGCAATTATCATCATGTTTTTCCGCAGGACAGCAATTGCGAGGTAAATTTTCTGTCATCTTTGTTGGAATGTAATATGAAGATTCCAAACAGGAACATTTCTCTTTTGCAACACCGGTATAACCATAGATATCTATGGGTATAATATGCATCATGTGACTAAACATGCGTTATGGTTTTCAAATACCTCCGTTTTCACAGTTCACTCTACTCAAAAACGCAGTCTTCAAATTTATCCACTTGAGAGCATTTTCAAAAAGCCTTTTTTGGATGGAAGGCCAAAATGGAGAGAAAAATATTTGATTAATGTGGACAAGGCCTTAAATTGGATATCACTTCAATTGTTCCTAGATCTTTTAAAGAATCATATTCAGCATGGTGCAATACTTTGATTGCTGTTGCACTTGTAGTTTTTTTTAGCTTCATTGGCACTTTTAATAAGTGTTTCATTCCAAACTCATTAAAACTCATTCCAAACAGATTAAAGTCTTTATATTAAAGTCGACTACTGAAATGTTGAGTAGCAGTGAATGGTTCATTGTGCACAGCTAAGAAAGAGTAAGAACACAAAAAAACGAGAAATGCTAAATGCAAGTGCTATCCAAAAAAGCAAGAGAGAAAAAGAGAGGTGGATTGATAACACTCTCTCTCTCTCTCTCTCTCTCTCTCTCTCTCTCTCTCTTGCTGGCAGGCTGCCATGTGTAGCGTTTGGGCAGGATTGAGAAGAATAGCAAAACAGGGGCCCTGGATGCCAGCCAGCGAGTTTTCAGTATTTCTCTTTTACTTTTCTTCTCCTCTGTGTGAATATGTATTGCTTCTGCCAAGATCTTTAGCCAGAAAGTAAGGAAATCTCCGGCTCACTAGCAGGAGGTAACGTGATTGCGCCTTATCATCTGACTATTTTGCTATAGTCCCTTTGTTATGGTTTATCTTTGCACCTTTTAGCACTGGCTGTGACTTACTAGCTTGGAAAGCTGCAGCAAGTCACTGATCATGATGTTATCAGGCTGTGTGACACATGAGTAGGCATTAA
Source organism: Megalobrama amblycephala (assembly GCF_018812025.1). Lineage (NCBI taxonomy): Eukaryota > Metazoa > Chordata > Actinopteri > Cypriniformes > Xenocyprididae > Megalobrama > Megalobrama amblycephala. Next base: position 19,264,144 of record NC_063059.1, read on the forward strand.
GTGTAAGTTAGCGGTGTGGAAAGTTGGAGCAAGTCACAAACTGTCGTGTTTTCAGACCATGTGATGCTAGTAAAATGTCTAGAGTGTAACAGTGGACATTTTCTCATTGACCAAACCCTAAGGGCAAAAAAAAAAAAAAAGAAAAAAAAAAATCTGCTGAACTTTTAACATGGCACGTCAAGTTTATCACTCATTACCAGCACTAAAATTGATTTTGTAAGCATAGAAAAATTGCAGGAATGGTGGATATCTGTTTTTCCTTTCCCCTGCCCCAGGCTAACAGACATCCACCGGGCCGAGGTGAAGCCAGGGCCTTGATTTGATGAGCTGCCCCAGTTTGACACTTGCTTGTTGGTTAACGAGCTCCTGGTTGGACCCTCTTTGCCCGAGGCCTCCAAACCTGTCAGTTTGTGAACATGAAACAGCTGAGACTTGCTAAAGGTGGAGACAGAATAGGACGGACTTCACTGAAATCTATGCTGCGTTTTTGAATGGTTTTGACACATGGCAGAGTCAGACCTGACTTCACAGGCGTATAGCAGGAGACTGGCAGTCCTGAGTTAGCCGCAGATGTCATGTTCCTGCTTTGCATTTAAAATGAAGCCTGTTTTCTCAGCATTATCCTCTCCCTTTTGTATTAGCTGAGGATGAAACTACTCGTCCAGTGCTTGGCCTTAAAAATCTGTGTGTTTGCAGCAGTGGTGTAGCAAACAACTTATTGGTTTGTTTATTGGTTTGATTATTTAACGTGTTGCGCGTAGCCTCTGCTGTTATTATCTTTGTGCGTGAGAGTTCGTTATTACATGTGAAGTGGCACCTGAGGCTTCCCATTTCCAGGACGCGCATCTCAATGCAGTGAAATCTGGTGAGTGCTCGGGCTCAGATACTCTCCTTTCATTTTAACCAATAAAAAGCCGTTAGAGGACGGGTGGTCACCCTACGCTCAGATATTGCGTGTGCGGCTGTGCGCGCTCAAACTTTGTTCCGTGTAAATCAAACATGCTTTTTCTCTCCTGGATTTAATGGTGCTAGACGCTATCAACCATCAAACTTACATAACTCACTGTTAAAATAACGCCTATAAATTGTAAAGAAATTAAGTATCTTTTTATATAATAACTCCATGTACAAATGATATCATTTTCAAACTTAGCCTACTTTAGTCAGCCAGCTCTCTAGATATTTTTATTACCTATTTAATATATAGTTTAGTGCTTATTGTAGCCTAAATAGAATGCTTATTGAATTATTATATTTTGCGAACCACTACTGATCATCAAATAGGACTATATCAGCATGAGAGTAATCAAAATGGCTCGGGGAATTTATGACTCTGGATAATCTGTATTTTTTTAGAATAGAGATCACAGTTTTTCCATGATTCAAAAAGCAAATTACACAAACAAACAAAATAATATGTACAATTTATTGAGGTTCTGACAAAACGTTATATTTAATGATTCAAAATTAATTTATAAATGTCTAAACTGTAGATGAGTCTAAAACATTTTTTTATTATTATTAATTTAAAGAATTCATCATGTAAAAAAAATTAAATTAATGAACGAAATACATTTTAAAAGTCACTGGTCGCCACCTACTGGCATAAAAATATATAACAGATACAATGTTTATTTAAAGCTTAGTTTCAAAGGTCGTCTACTCATTTTGATCGCGGCTACCGCAGCATCTGTATAAAGTTTACTTTCACATAAAAATACAGATAAAAATTGTATGTGTATATATATATATATATATATATATATATATATATATATATATATATATATATATTTAAAAAGTTAAAAAGATATTGAAAGAGGTATTCATATATCTGACTTTTGAATTTACATTCATTTAGCAGGTGTTTTTATTCAAAGTAATTTGCAAGTCACAACTTTTGAGTCATTGGTATCTTAAACTGTTTTAAAATTTTAGAGATCCCTTCTGGATCAATTGATTGAGCATTTAAGCGATTGATTGAGCGATTGATTGTTTGAGGTAGCGATTAATTGATTAGCTGATTGATTGATTGATTGATTGATTGAGCGATTGATTGATTTAGCAATTGATTGGTTGGTTGATTGATTGAGTGAGTGAGTGAGTGAGTGAGTGAGTGAGTGAGTGAGTGAGTGAGTGAGTGAGTGATTGATTGATTGATTGATTGATTGATTGATTGATTGATTGATTGATTGATTGATTGATTGATTGATTGATTGATTGATTGAGTGAGTGAGTGAGTGATTGGGTGATTGGGTGATTGGTTGATTGAGCGATTGGTTGATTGGTTGATTGGTTGATTGAGTGATCGATCGATTTTAATACATGGGGTTAGGGCTGGGCGATATATCGCATGAGATTGTCACGCGCATTTCGTCAGTAAAGCCGGTTCCCTGATTACCGCTAAATCGCCATCACCTGCTTTCAAATGGAGCGGCATCTAATAGACAGAGCCGTAGTTCACTGTCAAGCTATGCAATAACGCGTTCATTATCTCAGATGAATCGCCTTCGATAATTTGAAAGCAGGTGATGGCGATTTAGCGGTAATCAGGGAACCGGCTTTACTGACGAAATGCGTGTGACAATCGCATGCGATATATCGCCCAGCCCTACAATGGGGTTATGAATTAAAAAAATATTATATGCTCACCAAATATAAACCTTTGAGATTATTTGAGATCTATTATAGCATTTGTGATCCATGGTCATTTTTCTCAAAAATGTACCTTTTTTTTTTTCTAGGTTTTTGATTTTACCTTTGCCTCTCAGTGCGATAGTGAATAATACCGGACATGCTTCCCCACTCTATCCATTTACAGTAAGAGGCTTTATCCCAGAAATGAAAGACAATGAATGTTTTTACCCTTCAAGACTCCCATATTTGAATGAGGAAAGACTCCCTGTTGTGGAATGTAGGAGCTGGTGCAGTCCTCAGAGAGGCTGGAGTGAGTGGGTCCTCAGCTAGCCTGAGCAGTGGGGAGCGTTTATCTGTTATTAGAGCAGATTGGATGAAATAATCCTTAGCAGTAAGCTGCATCAAGAGTCCCGGTCAACTCCCCGGGGTAGAGAGAGCCTCCCCGCATGAGTCATTCTAATACGCTTTTAAACGCTCACATACTCGCTTATAAAAGCTATGCACTTTACACGCTGTTTTTTTTTTTTTTTTTTTTTTTTTTTTAACGCTTCTGCATTTTCCAACAGACCTTCATGCTTTTGCTGCGAAAACACACAATACTCATACATCATTACGACACAGAGAACAGCAAAACAACAAGCTCCGTGTACAGGGTGTTTACTTTCAAAACAGCGTGCGCACACACACATACAGATGCACATATGCCAGCAAGCCAATGCCACATGCATCACCCACCCCACTGTAACACACACACACACACACACACACACAAGCACACCACCTGCTAGCGTACACACACATAATGTATTCCTTTCTCCAGTGGCTCATCGGGGATTAGGCAAATGGTTCGGGAATGGAGGAAATATCCACTTTGATAGCCCTTTTTATTTACACTGGAAAAGCACAAGGCATCTGGAATATGTTTACATACGGGGGGGAGAAATGTTCCATCTAGACTGAGAAATGCAACACAGTCACCTCGAAACAAAAGCACTCAGTGCTTAAATTCATTACGATTTTATGGAAATATTTGCAAATGTCAGACAGGAAACAACAAAATCTTGATTTAATGTTGACTAAAGACCCTTAATTTTAAACTACATTAAAATTTTAATTTAATAAATAAATTAATTAATAATACTAATTATTATTATTGTTACTCAGTGGAGGCTAATACATTCTTAAATAATAATGGTATGGTCAACATTTTTTTTTTAAGTTTGAACTTATCATTTTAATCACGTTTATACATTCACTAGTTCATTTTAAAGGTTATTTGGTGCCACATTATTTTTATTTATTTTTATTATTATGTTCTGTACAGTCTCTCAATTAATATGGTTATAAAAACAAAGTATTATAATTAAAAAAAAAAAACCAACTATGCATTTTTTTAGCACAGTATTTGTATTTGTTTTAGCTCATTCATGTAATCAACGTCGCAGGATGTTGTTGCCTAAATTCTGTTTTCAGTTACGTTTATGAGATTTGTTTTGGTCCAATGAAAATCATATTACAATAGTTCATATTGTTATACAGACAGTCATTATGCATTACTGAGCTGAGTCAGACTCTTTACAGACCTCTTGTCCCATGTCTTTGGTACTTCCTGTCTGGTTTTTCTGTCCGCTCAGCCCTATGAGCTACAGATGTGAGGTTCAGATACACACATCCCTGCTTCACGTTACAGAGTGCCCAGCTGGATGCCAGGCAGATAGAATGGGGCAGAGGAAGGGATGATTTGTATTTAGGTGGAGCTGATCAGTGGGATGCTGCCCTGTAATTGCGCCCTACCATGACTTCAGCCAGGACCTGAACTCTGAGCCCTGAGATAGTCTCCTGAAGGTCTGTAGAAGATATCTATGGAGGAGAGAGAGAAAGCTAAGGCTTATGGGTAATTGTAGGGTTGCTAGAGCCGTGCCTCACTGCCATGCAGTGAGAGGAGTTTTATCACCACAGATAGCACAATCCTCTTGTGACCCAATGGTAATTCCATATGAGGGACTGGGCTACTCACTCCTCTGTTTGCAGGTTATAATGATGATTTTTATAATTTTATAATTTAATCAATATACATTCGATGGGTGGATTCATTGATTGATTCATTGATGTGCATGTATTAATAGAATTTGTACATGTTCAAAGCTTCTTTTTTTAAAAAAAATTTGAACTAACCAACTATAGCTAATAAAATCTGGCATAAATGGTGTGCTTTATGGCCAAGAGATGTTCTGAAAGAGAAGGAGCGTTGAGTAGTAGATGTGGGATGTCAGTATAGATCATCTTAAGTGCTGTATACTCTCCCACACAGGTCAAAGGTCAGTACAGGTCATCAGTTTTCCCAGCACGCAGCTGTGAGTGACCAGAGGTGATAATTCTGTGTTTGTCGCGAATCACACCTCTGGATCTTATCATACAAGCACACATATGAAGGCTTTCCACAGGTCTTTCTGAGTGCAGTTTCAATGCTTTTGCCTTGATGCTTTTAGAGTTTTATAGCACAGGAGCACTAAAAGAATCAATCATGGTCTTTATTTCATTGTTTTGTTGCCTTTTAAACCTTCCAATGTTGTTTTATAGAGAGTTTTAGATGTGTACCTTTCGTATGCACTTGTGTTGTTCATAGAATAAAACTAGATTTTATGAAATGCAAGTGGTGTTTGTCCACCGCCACAATGCTGTTTACTTGCTAAAATGTTCTAGCTGATTTTAACAGTGCTGGGTTGTAACTGATTATATGTAATCTGGATTAAGTAATCAGATTCTAAAAATGAATGTAATGTTTAGTGCACTTCTTGTTGTTAGCAAAAAATGGAATACAATTTCTCTTTATATTTTTATATCAATATGGTATACGATTATCCTATTAAAATCAATGCGTTTAGTCAAAAGTAATCTAAAAGTAATCAAAAAATGTAGTCCGATTATATTACCTAAAATGTGTAATGTAATGGATTTCGTTACTAAGTCAATTTTTCATTTTGTATTCAATAATGAACTACAATTTGTAAGTAATCTATTCAGCACAGTTTTTAAGTGCATTGCTGTGTGGTTGCTAGGGTTATCTGATTGGTTGCTAAGTGGTTTTTCTTACTGACCCAAGCCGAAGAGGTCGACTTATTATGAAAAGTGTTAAATATTGTAAGTTCAGTTTCTTCGAAAAGTAATCCCACATGTTCATAGCAAGCCCTAATTAGACCTTCCTCATCTCAACAGATGACGTTCTATCGTTCATTTTCTTTACGAGTGTGTGTTTAACACATTTTGACCGTCCCTCGCGCACAGTAACGTGTTTGTTTTAACCGCTGAGTCTTTATTTATAATTAATTCACCCCACACGTGTCTTCGCTTTATTACGCGATCGCAAACACACCTGTGTCACACACACCACGGACCATCTAAGGTTTGTATGCATTTGGAACGAGCTCGAAGAGCGAGGCGTGACTGGTCGAGTCTGGGGAAAAGACCCATTATATAAGAAAGATCCGGAAGGAACAGGACGTCAAGAAAGCAAACAGGGGACAACAAAGAGTGCAGTGCATTACTCTCTGCAAAGCTAATGCACCATGAGGTTGAGATTTAGACTTCCAGTCCTCAGGGATCCCAGCCAAGAACCACAGCCAGGCTGGGCCGCTCCCCCCCTTGGGCCCTGACAGCGACGTTTCAGCCCTGGCTAGCGGCCGATGGCACCAAAAATAACATCAGGCAACGAAAAGGAAGTAATTATGACTGCCTCAAAATTGGCATCCACATATTGAATTATTACCAACCCGATTCCAAAATAAACACCCAATCCCAGCCGGAGATTGGTCAAAGTCTGCCTGGCCTGGACAGTGTTGCCAAGGAGATGGAAATAATCAACAGAATGAAATGGAACAGAGCAACAGATTACATCACAGCGAATGAGTGCACTTCAAAGGGCTCACTGTATGTTGTTTAAACTAAGACAAATGAGGGTTTCTAGAGATTGTTCGAATGCACCGTTCCCATGTTTTGAACACAGGCCCACTGTGCATGATTTCCGCCACCCCCACATAAAAGGTTTTATGCTGACGATTTGGCTTCAGAGGTTAATATTTCAAGTAATGTTTGTTCTGTTGAAATAAATGCAGCATAGGCTGCCAATCAGGCTGCTGACGTGTGCTGTATGTGTGATTAACTCTCTTCATGAGATGTGTCTTTTAAAACCTTTTTGGCCTACTCCTGTGTATTACTGTTTCTTTTTGAGTTCAGCTCCAGATATGTATTTAAATAACTTTTGTATCAACATTCGAAGTGAGCTTCTATAGGGTCACTATGGGTAGTCTGGGAATCTTGGGTGTTTTCTAGGGAAAGCAGCACTCTGTGGTAAATTGTGGTACTACAGTGTATATATGGTGTATATGGCTCATTGATGCACGTGGGGAGCGAAGGCTGGCCTGTGTGGTCCGATCCAACAGACGAACTACTGTAGCTCAAGAAGTTAATGCTGGTTCTGATAGAAAGGTGTCAGAATACACAGTGCATCTCAGTTTGTTGCGTATGGGGCAGTCCAGTCAGGGTGCCCATGCTGTCAGGGCCCCCTGCCCACCGCCAAAAGCGGCAACGGTGGTCACATGAGCATCAGAACTGGACCACGGAGCAAAGGAAGAAGGTGGCTTGGTCTGCTGAATCACGTTTTCTTTTACATCACGTGGATGTGCATCGCTTACCTGGAGAACACATGGCACCAGGATGCACTATGGCAGGGATGGGCAACTTCGGTCCTGAAGGGCCACTGTCCTGCATGGTTTAGCTCCAACCATGATTAAACTCACCTGCCTGTAGCTTTCTAGTAATCCTAAGACATTGATTAGCTTGTTCAGGTGTGTTTGATTAGGGTTGGAGCTAAACTCTGCAGGACAGTGGCCCTCCAGGACCGAAGTTGCCCATCCCTGCACTATGGGAAGAAGGCAAGCCGGCCATTGTTTTGGACAATGTTCTCCTGGGAATCCTTGTGTCCTGCCATCCATGTGGATGTTACTTTGACACGTACCATCCTACCTAAGCATTGTTGCAGACCATGTACACCCTTTCATGGAAACGGTATTCCCTGGTGGCTCTGGCCTCTTTCAGCAGGATAATGCGCTCTGCCACAAAGCAAAAATGGTTCAGGAATGGATTGAGGAGCACAAAAACAAGTTTGGAGTGTTGACTTGGCCTCCAAATTCCCCAAATCTCAATCCTATATAGGTTGCAGCAATTATAATTAGCATAATAATTAGCTTATATAGTAGAAGTCTATGGTATGTCCATTTTTTGAAGTGTGTGTTTACAGTATGTGTGTGTTAGAAGGCCGTGTTGCACTAGCAAAAGAAATGAATGAAACATAAGAGAAGATGAATAATAAATGTCTGATTGCACCGTATGTCACAGTGTCAGTGGCCAGTGGGGGCGCTTTGGCACATCCTATTACCCCACTGGTAAAGTTCACCAGCTCATTCGCATTCATGTGTGTGATTTTGCCATAGCAGGAGGCCCGAAACAAGGACCTGCAGCTCGCTGCACTAGATGCCTCTCCTCTTTCTTTTTGTCTTTCGCCTTGTCCTTCTGTTCACATCGGAGCCATCTTTCTTTCATTCTGCTCTATTTTGTCGCACTTGGCAACAAAATCCCTTCCTGAAAGATTTGGCTTGTTCTGATGCATTGTTTATTCATGATTGATGCTGTGTGCTAGTCTAAACAAAACAACTACATCCTGACACGAGATACAGGCACTTACACCGCACACTCTTCAGTTCGGCTGTACAACTGCCTTAAGTGCTGAGATCACATTGTGCCTCGTATGCAGGTTGTTCCTGTACTGTCTGTCTGCTAATGATCAGATCTATCCATCTTTTTCCCTACGCTTCCATGATGCTTTGAACAAATTATGGGAGTAACTTCCGTTAAACTGTAAACAATCAGCAAAAGGTTCGCTCTGTGAACGCAATAATAATCATTTTCAAAAACTGGGTATATTGAGATGACATTAATCTAGTCACCCTTCAACCATCAAACATTAAAAGGACATTTAAAAGTGTAAAATAATTAACAAATTACTACCACAGACCATGAATAACTCCCGATTATTTCCGCAGCAATGTTACGGTTGTGTTAAATAGCACTGCAGTAATATATGTCTGCATTATGTAACACATTGCCGTAATCAAAAATGTTCATTAACTTGAGTGATAATATTTTACATTTTGACAGACAATAAATACTGTATTTACCTGCTTTAGAAACATTGCAGTAAACACTGCTAATTGGGATTAGAAGCATTTTAAAGCGTTCATGTGAAAACAAACCTGGAAAGAGACGTGAGGATTTGGGGAGAAAAACAAGAGATTCTTAGTGCATTCCAGTGAATTATTAATGTGATATACTGACAATTAAATCAGGCAGAGCAGACCACAAATGCGCAGTAGGGCCTATTTACTGTGCTTTTTTTCTACTGTTACAGCAGAATACAAACAAAAAAAGAAAATAATCAGGAGAAAATTAATGCCTATAAAGTTTTATATTTTGTTTTAATCATTAATATTACCATTTCAAGTATGACTTGCAGTTTGTCATCTTGTAAATTAGCAGAATTTGCACACAGCCATTATACATACATATATATATATATAAACAATGACCCACAATCTCTGATTCCCCTCCATGTTCAGGGGAAAGTGAATATTTACAATGACAACAACAAAAAAAACAAAACTTCAGTTACATTTTAACGTTTCCGACAAAGAACAGGATCGACTTCTTTCGGCTTGTTGAACACATATTTTTCAAGGCAGAAACGAAACAAAAGTTAAGCAGGGATCAGTATTAATTTCAGTATCAGTAGCAGGGCGATCCTCTTAAGATGGCGGCGGCGGCGCCCAGCATGCAACACGGCGTGACATAGCTTCACACTGAAGCTGCATCACAGATTGTAAGTTAATAATTTCATAATGCTTTGTCTGTAAATGACGGTTTTATATGGTTAATGTTTTCAAAACATTAGGAAACAGGTGTTAATACTGTTTCCTATGCAATGATGTTAGCTAATCATAACAGTATCATAACATAAAATGTTAGCTAATCATAAGAGTATCATAACACAATAAAAAGAATGCATTTGCTAGTAGAGACATGCGATTGGATCAAGTCATAAATATCAGCCAATCACAAATCTTGTTTTTGTTGTGTATTTAGATTTCTTGCCTTTTAGTTCTGATATAATGTATATTAAAAAAATGTATTTCTTAACTGTACAAATGTGCAGTTAATAAATAGACAAGATTTTATATATATATATATAATGTATTCTAACATAATATATAACATATAATCTAATTGTGCTATATTGACATCTTTTTAAGAAAGAATGAGAAAACATCTAATTTAAAGCAAACAAGTCTGTAATCGCGCCTCATGTAGTATCCTGAATTTACAGTTTTTCAAAAATCCATAGAGTGAGACGTGATCGTCTCAACCACTTGTCGTTGGTTCAGCAGGGCGTCTGTAAATCTGCCTGAATCATTTCAGAGCAGGTGCTGTAATGCTCCAATCAGCACGGCACAATGGCCGGAGATTTCCACTGCAGAATCTAAAGACAGACTCAGCTGAGTTTATCTCTGCAAGCAGCAGTCATTGCCTTCTGGATGTGTCTTTAATGCCGCCACTTATGAAGTCTCTTGCCTCTGATTGCTTGTGACATTTTGGGGGCATTGACAAGCTCATTTAGTCACACCGAAGAACGCTTAGGAAAAAAAATATCTCTCGCTGGCTCGTTCTAGTTCTTGCTTTATTTAATGAGGGATGTGTTGTTTTTGTATGTGCGTCTTCCATCAGTGTTGTACTGTGATCATTTGGAATTCTGGGTAAGAGAAGTTCATGTATGTCAAACGCACGCACACAGTTTTCTGACCTGTGTTCTCATGTTCTGCTCTAGCCCAAAGGCTGATGCCTCCCCAGCAGAATATGGTTTGATTTTCTTTGCTGGAGAAATGGAATAATAATACACAACCATAAGACACCCAGCAGGCAAAACGAAACAGAGAGAGAGAGAGAGAGACGGTCAGTGAGAGAGTGAATTTCTCCTCCAGCCATAGGTCAAAGTCCTAGCAGCTGTTAGTGGGAGGGTGTGTGTATGTGTGTGTGTGTTTGTGTAAATGAAGATACTAAAGAAGCGTTTGCACATTCACATAGAGGGTCAGTCTCCATCGAAGTCTGAATTGCCTCCAATAAGATGTTGGTAAACAGGCAGTTCCCGTGTTAAGTGTTACTTTGTTTTGTTTCATTTTATTTATTTTACATATCTATGTATTATTCATAATCAAATCTAATAATACCTTTTATTTCTCTTTTCTCCATCTTGCTGGATCTCTGCTGTTCCTGAATGTGTTCTGATGTCTTCCTCTTGCCCACATTTATAGGTAAGTTTTGTAATTTGCACTCTCTCACACACATTGAATGTTTAGAATAGCATGCTAAATATGCTGTATACAACAGAGCACACTATTTGAGATAATGTATCCCACAATGCAATGCTCTCAACTTGACCTTCCATTTTCAGTATGACCAGCGAACCAGAATTAATTACAGATGTGACTTTTTTAAAACATTTTTGTTGGCTTATTTAATGGGATTGTACGGAAGAGGATTAGGGCCAATCAATAATAAAAAAATAAAACCATCTCGAGATTAAAGTTGTTAAATTTCGAAAAAAAACTCGTTAAATTTTGAGAAAAAAGTCGAAATAAAATGTTGAGAATAAACTCATTAAATTTCGAGAAATAGGTCGAGATAAAATGTTGAGAATAAACTCATTAAATTACGAGAAAAAACTCGATAAATTTCAAGAAAAAAGTCTAAATAAAATGTTGAGAATAAACTCGTTAAATTACGAGAAAAAACTTGTTAAATTTTGAGAAAAAAGTCTAAATAAAATGTTGAGAATAAAGTCATTAAATTACGAGAAAAAAATCATTAAATTTCAAGAAAAAAGTAGAAATAAAATGTTGAGAATAAACTCATTAAATTACGAAAAAAAACTCATTAAATTTAGAGAAAAAAGTCGAGATAAAATGTTGAGAATAAACTCATTAAATTACGAGAAAAAACTCGTTAAATTTCAAGAAAAAAGTCTAAAAATGTTGAGAATAAACTCGTTAAATTACGAGAAAAAACTCGTTAAATTTCTAGAAAAAAGTCAAGATAAAATGTTGAGAATAAACTCATTAAATTACGAGAAAAAGCTCGTTAAATTTCAAGAAAAAATTCGAAATAAAATGTTGAGAATAAACTCATAAAATTTTGAGAAATAGGTTGAGATAAAATGTTGAGAATAAACTCATTAAATTACGAGAAAAAACTCGTTAAATTTCAAGAAAAAAGTCTAAATAAAATGTTGAGAATAAACTCATTAAATTATGAGAAAAAACTCGTTAAATTTCGAGAAATAGGTCGAGATAAAATATTGAGAATAAACTCATTAAATTACGAGAAAAAACTCTTTAAATGTCAAGAAAAAAGTCTAAAAATGTTGAGAATAAACTCGTTAAATTACGAGAAAAAACGTGTTAAATTTCGAGAAAAAAGTCGAAATAAAATGTTGAGAATAAACTCGTTAAATTACGAGAAAAAAATAGTTAAATTTCGAGAAATAGGTTGAGATAAAATGTTGAGAATAAAGTCATTAAATTACGAGAAAAAACTCTTTAAATTTCAAGAAAAAAGTCTAAAAATGTAAAAAATAAACTCGTTAAATTACGAGAAAAAAATTGTTAAATTTCGAGAAAAAAGTCGAAATAAAATGTTGAGAATAAACTCATAAAATTTTGAGAAATAGGTCGAGATAAAATGTTGAGAATAAACTCATTAAATTACGAGAAAAAACTCGTTAAATTTCAAGAAAAAAGTCTAAAAATGTTGAGAATAAACTCGTTAAATTACGAGAAAAAACTCGTTAAATTTCTAGAAAAAAGTCAAGATAAAATGTTGAGAATAAACTCATTAAATTACGAGAAAAAACTCGTTAAATTTCAAGAAAAAAGTCTAAATAAAATGTTGAGAATAAACTCATAAAATTTTGAGAAATAGGTTGAGATAAAATGTTGAGAATAAACTCATTAAATTACGAGAAAAACTCGTTAAATTTCAAGAAAAAAGTCTAAATAAAATGTTGAGAATAAACTCATTAAATTACGAGAAAAAACTCATTAAATTTAGAGAAAAAAGTCGAGATAAAATGTTGAGAATAAACTCATTAAATTACGAGAAAAAACTCGTTAAATTTCAAGAAAAAAGTCGAAATAAAATGTTGAGAATAAACTCATAAAATTTTGAGAAATAGGTTGAGATAAAATGTTGAGAATAAACTCATTAAATTACGAGAAAAAACTCGTTAAATTTCAAGAAAAAAGTCGAAATAAAATGTTGAGAATAAACTCATTAAATTACGAGAAAAAACTCATTAAATTTAGAAAAAAAAGTCGAGATAAAATGTTGAGAATAAACTCGTTAAATTACGAGAAAAAACTCGTTAAATTTCGAGAAATAGGTCGAGATAAAATATTGAGAACAAACTCATTAAATTACGAGAAAAAACTCTTTAAATTTCAAGAAAAAAGTCTAAAAATGTTGAGAATAAACTCGTTAAATTACGAGAAAAAACTCGTTAAATTTCAAGAAAAAAGTCTAAATAAAATGTTGAGAATAAACTCATTAAATTACGAGAAAAAACTCATTAAATTTAGAAAAAAAGTCGAGATAAAATGTTGAGAATAAACTCGTTAAATTACGAGAAAAAACTAGTTACATTTCGAGAAATAGGTTGAGATAAAATGTTGAGAATAAAGTCATTAAATTACGAGAAAAAACTCTTTAAATTTCAAGAAAAAAGTCTAAAAATGTTGAGAATAAACTCGTTAAATTACGAGAAAAAACTTGTTAAATTTCGCGAAAAAAGTCAAGATAAAATGTTGAGAATAAACTCGTTAAATTACGAGAAAAAACTCGTTAAATTTCGAGAACTAGGTTGAGATAAAATGTTGAGAATAAAGTCATTAAATTACGAGAAAAATTTTTTAACAACTTTAATCTCGAGATGGTTTTTTTATTATTGCTTGGCCCTAATCCTCTTCCGTAGGATTGCCTTCACTTAAGACATCTTTTTAAAATATAAAATGATTTAAAAAGTTTCAAAATTAAATGCCGTAAGTCATGTGGCACTAATGTAGTCATTGCATAATGCGTACTTTTTCACATACTATTTTTAAATAGAATGCAGTATATAGTATATATCTCACAGTAAGTTGCAAGTATTCCATTCCGAACTTTGCTATTAGCCGGTTTTCCACCACTGGGCCGAACACTTCTCATTGCGTAACTGTTCCATTCCATGCCAATCCAGGCCAGCTGGTACAGTTACGGTTTCATTCTCCACTGTGGGGCTGATAACGGCCGTGTCTCGGGTGCTATTGTCTCGGGCACACTACCACAAACCAAAAGCTTTTCTTTTGCTGTAGTTCCTTCAGAACCCTGTGTAATGACATCCATATTCCTAGCTGAGCCCTTATAGACGCCCTCTAAACATTCAACATTCAAATATTTTATATGTGTAGAGTGTCAGCATTAATTATGTTTGATAAACCGACTCATGAGGATTGTAAACAACACTTAAATTATAATGCGCTCTTTTTGTCATCGATTAGAATCTCGCAGGCTGAGCTTCAGTTGACTATGAGCCTTAATGAGATTACAGTGGTTTTAAATTGAATTTCCTCAAATATTAACATATTGGCTGCCATAATCCTGATAAAATGCCCAGCACTCAATACTCAAAAGCAACAGATGGTTCTTAACGCCAAAACAACAGTATCTTCCCCGCTACACTCATCGGTTTGTCAGTTAAGGGAAGTTCAATGAAAATAAAGTGAGACTGTGAGACTAAACCAAGAGCGCTAGATATAAATAAACATGTACGTTCTTGTCTAAAGCTCTTAACAGGATTTCCTAAATGTGTCCAAACTCTCTGAAAAAGTGCCCAGTCCCTGGCTGGGTAAATGTAGTCCGTTCTGTGAGTGTGTGAAGTTAATATTTGTTCGGGGAGGCCCGGTGTGTGTGTTTAAGGCCTGCTGGGATGACTGGAGACTGGAACGAGATGGAAGGATGGATAAAGGAGGAGAAGTAGGTCTAATTGGCTTAAATGGACCTGTCTCTGGCTCAGAGGAGCAGGGTGAATGACAAAGAGGAAATAGATGAATGTTTTGTTTGACATTGTGACCTGCACATATGTTTCCACAAACGCTAACACATTTATACCTAGCAAGCACATTACTGAGCTTTAGATTGGCTTATAGTTTAGCTCTGGATTCTTGACCGTCGTCCAGTTTTGCTGTAGCTCTCCTCTTCTCAATTTCAGTTTTTAAATTCTTCTGAGTTTCCTCAGTTTTTGGTTTCTACCTTTGTCTCAGTTCTTCTCTGTCCTGGTCTTGGCCTTTCTCTCTCTCCTTCTCTTCTTCTTCCTCTTACTCTGTCCTGTCAGTGTCACATTATATTGCTCATCCACTTCTTCTTCACTTTATCTTCTTTTTTCTCCTTCCCTTTCTTCCTCCTCTTCCTCTGCAATCTCTGCCTTTTACTGTCTTGATCTCTTCCTCTGATTCTGCTTCTCTCTCAATCTATTCTCAATTTCTCTCTCTCTATCTCTCTTTCTGCTTCTGTCTCAGTCTCTTCCTCTTGCTCCTTCTCTACCATGTTACTCCTTCCCTTCCTCTGGCCGTCTTTCTCAATCTCTCTCTCTTGACTCTATCCTCTTCCCCTTTTTGCCTCATTCAATTCAATTCAATTCAATTTGCTTTATTGGCATGATCTTCTTTGGGTAACCATGTCTTCTTGTGTCGCCCTCAGTAATTTTGAATGCTTTGTTTGTCAGTTCTGACACCATTGCACAAAGATGACTTTTCTGAGCACTCAGTTCTTGTGTTTTTAGTGCTTTAAAATGAAGTGTGTCTTCAGGACTAGATTTTAACTGTATCCAGAACTTTGAAGCTCTTTTTTTAATCATTAAATTGAAGGGAATCCGCCCTACAGGCATTATTAGGTGTGTTTCTCTGGACATGAAGGATGCTTCTACAGAACTCTACATGTAGACCTTCTAAAGGATGTTTGTCCCAAACCTTATGGCTGTAGTTACTCGCTGGACCCCAGACCTCACTTCCATATAAGGCAATAGGCAGTATAACACTATCAAAAATCTTTGTCCAAATTCTGATTGGAATGTTTATTTTGAATAATTTAGTATGGCATGCATTGCTCTGCGGGCTTTTATAAGTAATGTTTTAATAGCCAAGTTGAAATTTCCAGTGGGTGTTAAAACCAAACCAAGATAATTATATTGTAAAGAGTGCTGAAGAGTGGTGTTGTTTACAGTAAATGCATGTTTATGTTCCAGATTTCTGTTTTTTTTTTTTTTTCTCTGAAATATCATAATCTTAGTTTTCTGGATGTTGACTTCTAAGGCTCAGTCATGGCAGTATTTAGTTAAAATGTCTAGGTGGTTCTGGAGACCTTCCGCCGTTTTAGATAGAATTAGTAAGTCGTCTGCATACAGTAAATATTTGACTTCTGTGTCAAATAGTTGTAGTCCTGGACTCTCTGATTGGTCCAGTAGATCTGCCAATTCATTAATATAAATGTTAAATAAAGTTGGGCTGAGGCAGCAGCCTTGTCTGACCCCTCGCTCTTGGGAAAAATATTCTGTTCTCTGTTGACCAATTTTTATTGCACATTTATTTTGGTTATGCATGTTTTTAATTAAGTCCTATATTTTGCCCCCAATACCACTTTGAATGATTTTATAAAACAATCCTTTATGCCAAAT
This sequence comes from Megalobrama amblycephala, assembly GCF_018812025.1. Taxonomy (NCBI): domain Eukaryota; kingdom Metazoa; phylum Chordata; class Actinopteri; order Cypriniformes; family Xenocyprididae; genus Megalobrama; species Megalobrama amblycephala. The sequence goes on from NC_063059.1 coordinate 19,280,648, forward strand.
GGAGTCAAAAGCTTTCTTGAAATCTACGAAGCATGCAAATATTTTTCCGTCTTTCTTTTGGTGTGCATTTTTGTTTATTATTGTGTGTAGTGTGTGAATATGATCAGTGGGTCGATGTTTAGGGAGGAAGCCAATTTGAGATTTGCTGATGACATTGTGCTGCTTTAAGAAAAATGAAATCCGAGAGTTAATTATAGAACAAAATACTTTTCCCAAATTACTGGTTACACAGATTCCTCTGTAGTTATTAGGGTCATTCTCTTTCTCTACTTTTTCCTTTTATTCGATCCCAATCTCAGCCTCTTCCTCTGCTTCCTCTTTATTGCTTCTTTTTCTTCCTCTTCAATCTCTGCCTCTTCCCTGTCATGGTCTCAATTTCACCCTATTCCTCTTCCTCTGTCTCTGCCCCTGTCTTGATCTCTTCCCTGTCTCTGTCTCTTCCTTTTCTTCTGCCATGCCTGTCTCAATCTCTCTCTCTCTCTCTCTCTCTCTCTCTCTCTCTCTCCTTCTTGTCTTCTTTTCCCTCATTTTCTGTCTTAATCACCACCTTTTCCTGTGCTTCCCTTTGATTGCTTCCCTTTTTTCCTGTTCTTCTTCCTCTTCTCCTGTCACTGTCTCAATGTCTTCCTCTGACTCCTCCTTTTCTTCTTTCTCTGCCTCTCCTTAATTTCTTCCTCTTTTGCATCTCTGTCTTGATCTCTTCTTTTTCCTCACCCATTGCCCTATTTCTTTCTGTTTCTGTCTTGATCTCCTTCTCTTCATCTGCCCCTGTTTGTGTCTTTCTCTGCCTGTGTCATGGTCTCAATCTCTGTGTAACTGGTCCTATTCGACCCACTCCGAGCGGGATTCAAACTGGTGTCTCTGGCATGGGAGGCGAGCACACTAACAAGGGCACTAAATACCACAGTCTCTAGCGTCAGCCGGTAGCATGCCTCTTGAGGCAAGAGGAGTGCAGGTTTACCTGCACAACTCTTATTAGCTTGCCTCCGTTACACTCACCCCCCTAAAACCCACTCCCATCTGGGTCATGGCACCAAATGTAACCGGTCCTACTAGACACTCTCCGAACAGAATTCGAACCAGTGTCTCCGGCACTGAGGCAGGCACAAACAAGGACGCTAAAGATCACAGTCTCTAGCGTCAGTTGCTAGCGCTCCTTTTGAGGCCAAGGGAGTGAGGTTTACATGCACAGCTTTTACTAGCTTGCCTCTATTACACTCACCCTCTGAACCTTACTCCCATCCGGGTCACGGCACCAAATGTAACCTGTCCCATTCGACACTCTCCAAGCGGAATTCGAACCAGTGTCTCCGGCATTGAGGCGGGCACTAACAAGGATGCTAAAGTCTGCAGTCGCTAGCGCTGCTTTTGTGGCCAGGGGAGTGAGATTTACTTGCACAGCTCTTGCTAACTTGCCTCCGTTACATCTGCCACCACCTCTTCCACTGACTCTACCTTTGTCTTAATCACTTTCTCTCCCATTTCTATCTCAGTCGCTTTCTCATCCTCATCTTCATTCTCTTTCTTTTATTTTACCTCTTTTTCTGTCTCAATCTCCACCTCTTCCTCTGCTTCCTTCTGATCACTTCTTTCCTTCCTCTGCCTCGATCTCTTTCGTCTTAGTCTCTTCATCTGACTCTGCCTATGTTTTGATCTCTTCCTCTTTCCTGTGTCTCGATCTCCTTCCTCTTCCTCTGCCCTCTCTGTCTCAAACTCTCTCTGAATCTGTCTCGATCTCCTCTTCCTCTGCCCTTACATCCTGTTTCTAGGCTTCCGTGCCCGTCTCTCTGACTGTCTAATTAGAGAGCTACATTACCTCCATCCTTTGGCTGCTGTACGTGACATTGCTATATAAATTTGAATCTCACAGACCTCACAGTTTGACCAGCTGTCAAACAAATGTCTCAGTGAGGAACGGCCGTTAACAGCCTGTAATTTATTGCCCTGTAAAGATGACAGTGATTGATTCTCTCTACTTTCTCATATTTCATTGTGCTGATGTGACAGAACGATAATTGGACAGAATTTAAATGAATTTGGTTGTTTTAACTCATTCCCGAAGTCACATTGGTTTGTTTGTGTGAGCTCACAATTTGCTTAACTCTTAGTTACAAAACTACATTATATTGAGGTCAAGTCCTCTTCTGTCTCTATCATCTTTTCCTCCCACTTTCTCTCGACAAACCACACTCACAGACTTATCTCTCTTCAGGGTTGTTGCCAGGGGTTACCAGGGATGATTGAGACACACTCTTTAACGTTTATCCAGCAGTCTGATAGCAGTTGCTGAGGGCCCTCTTTGTTCTCAACACACACACTGCGTTTATCTGCCATTGGAAGTGCCAGCAGAGGGTCTGTGTCCACTGGTACACAAAGACTGTTCAGCGTTCAGTGCGTAAATCTCTTAGCAGAGCCTCGGTCCATATGGTCTGATTGCTGCTTTGTGTGAGTGTGTATTCTCCTAAGACTGACTCTGATTTACGTTCCTCTTCTGTATCTAAGTGCGATTGGCGTTCACTTAGCGAGACTTGTTTGGTTCCCTCTGGCATGTGTGTTTTGATGGGTTAACCATAGCAACAGGTGGGTCATACAGTCATTTTGCTGTTTAGATGGATAATGCAAATTCTGTTCAAAGGAAACTAGATGCAATGCAACAGAATGGACCCATTGTTTTGTGCTTTGTTTTGTTGTTGAATTTTTGACTTTATTTTATTGGACTATAAAGTTACAGACAAGAAAGCAGTGGCTTGAGAGAGAGGGAGTGATATCAGGATATACCCAGGTCAGATTCAAACCTGAGGCAACAGCTCTTATATGTCATGTGCCCCTCTGCGCCCCTGTGACATAATTTGATTATGTGGCGTATAATTAATTCAATGAAATTCGAATTAATTTATGCAGCCCTAATAGAAAAAAAAAATGTGATATGCACTGTAACTATAAAGCAGTGGTGCCATATATATATATTTTGGAAATTGTGCTTGAATGTTTGTATCACTATACAGAGAAAGACGCTGAAAGTGTGAAAACTCATGCGTGACTAGAGGAGCCCTTTTTAAAGCAGAGTGCTAATTATTGTCAGCCGGGTCAGGCCGTGTTTGTTTGCACCTGCGGTTTGCATGCTTACCGAGTTTTGAGGGCGCTTTGAAGTGCACTAACTAAGGAGTTCACCAGAGCACACTAACCTCATAATATCCACCCTGGATATTGTTAAATTACTGAACGTGTCTGGAATTGACATTTATGCTGATCTCCTCCCCTCAGAGTTTTAGATGTGGACTAGATGCGGTATGTAATACGTCTCTCTTGTTTTGAGGTGAATAAGAGGCCAGTGGAAGAACATTGTATTCCCAATAGTCCAGCTAAAAGCAGAACAAAGTTAGATTGACTACTTTTCTCATTGTTGACTCAGTCAGCAAACATCTGAGTGGCTTCAGAGGTGCATGCTGGGAACATGGCATGTAACAGTCGGAATCATTAATATGTATGACCCCAATATTTGCATATGCCAGCCCATGTTCAAGGCATTAGACAAGGGCAGCCAGTATTAACGTCTGGATCTGTGCACAGCTGAATCATCAGACTAGGTAAGCAAGCAAGGACAATAGCGAAAAATGGCAGATGGAGCAATAATAACTGACATGATCCATGATTACATGATATTTTTAGTAATATTTGTAAATTGTCTTTTTAAATGTTTCGTTAGCATGCTGCTAATGTACTGTTAAATGTGGTTAAATTTACCATTGTTTATTACTATATTCACGGAGACAAGAGAGCCGTCGCTATTTTCATTTTTAAACACTTGTCTGTATAATTCATAAACACAACTTCATTCTTTATAAATCTCTCCAACAGTGTAGCATTAGCCCGTTAGCCACAGAGTATATAGCCTCAAACTCATTCAGAATCAAATGTAAACATCCAAATAAATACTATACTCACAGGAATCGATGCATGCATACAGCATGAATGACGAACATCTTGTAAAGATCCATTTGAGGGTTATATTAGCTGTGTCAAATTTGTTTATGCGCTGTATAACTGCACTTATAGTCGAGAGCTCGGGAGGGCCGGGAGCGTGAGATTTAAAGGGGCTGCGCAGCCTGAATCGGTGCATAGTTAATGATGCCCCAAAATAGGCAGTTAAAAAAATTAATTAAAAAAAATCTATGGGGTATTTTGAGCTGAAACTTCACAAACACATTCAGGGGACACCTTAGACTTATAGTACATCTTTTGAAAAGACATTCTACGGCACCTTTAAAGGAATGAAATGCATAATTAAAAAACATTTCCTTAGAAATAATGTACAATCATCCGGTCATTATCGCAAAATAAAACCAACATAAACCACAGGATCTTGTACTGTATCACACTAAAGTGGTTTATTTTGCAATATTGACTTGTTGGCTGTATATCGAATAAGTAAATAGGTATAAAATATTGGTTTGAGTTGAAAATACTGTATTAATACTCAAATATTTTACCACATGATGCAGTCATTGGCCAATCAGAATCAAGTATTCTGTAGAGCTGTGTAATAAATAATGCAGGCACAGTCACAACCTAAACAGACACAGATTTGCTCACCTTTTATTTTCTATTACAGTGTTTTCATTACAACTTCATGTGAACTGCTGTAAGCTTTTGCGTTCAGCTGTCAAGTTGCAAGACACCCATGGATGACCCTTCAGACGCCATGCTGTGACTTTTTATGAAACGTCTTGCTCGTTTTATGTTCGGCATCTTTGCTTTTCTCTGCAGTACAATGTGGTGACATGCTGTGCCTAGCCGTAAATATTCTGCCTCACGGTAAGAGAAGGTAATCGTTCATTGTAATATTCTGGCCCTCGACAGATTCACAGTTTAGATTGTTGGCTGTGCAAACAGCAGTAACCAGAGAGAGAGAGGCTGGTAAATGAGGAGGAAAATCCCTGCGCACGGCGTTTGGCCGAGCTTCAAGACATGTCTTTCACACGCCGATAGAGCTCTGACACTCTCTCGTCTCACCTTAATGGAAGCATTTCTGCTTTTCATTCAATTTCTGTTAAGATCTGTTATGTATGATGGTGCGTTCACAAAATTAACTTGTGGAAAAATAAATATCCATTTCCCATTTCCTTCCCTCATTCGCTGGAGTTCCATCTGCAAAAACTCTTGCTGACTTTTCCCTGTCGAACTTGAGAGAAACACTAGCCTAATGCTTCTTTATTGCCTTTTTACAACAACCAACACCCCCACCTCACGAGAGCCAGCCGGCCAATTACAGCGCAGGGCCGTCGAGCAGTGAGTCTCTGATGGCGTTTGTGTTGGAGAGCGCTGTTATTGTTCATTAGGTGAAAGAGAGGAGCTCCTGCACTAATGAGAAACGTGCTGCAGCCGAGCCGCGTGTACCAACAGGACCACAATTCAATTAATTAGAACATATTGCCTAATAATGTGTGGAGAGGCCTGAATAATCCTGATGTGCACTCCCAGTCCTGTCTTTTTCCTCTTTCTCTGTCTCTCTCTTGTTCTGCGGCGCGCTGTGTTTGTTTGACCATGCTTTCGGGGTTGGAGCACAAGGTTTTGAGAGAGTGTGCTGTGTGTTTTGGCAGATGGAGGGACTTACAAAAGGAAGGCAAGTGCCAACAGGCTGCAGTGAAGAGAAAAAGACCTCTTGTGCTTCAATTTTTTTGGTGTTTTTCTCTCTGTTTTTCTGCATTGGTTTGTGGAAGTCAGTGTAGATGCATGAAGCATCAGGTGCGAAACGTGACCGATCGATCCCCAGGTAACAGCCCCACCCTTCTCGTCTCATAGACCCACTCATCACGGCTCTCCAAATGATAATTAGGTCATTCTCAAAGGATGCCAACCAGTGGTTTTTGTTGGGACTTTGCTTAGCAACTGCATCTTGTAAACATGGTGAAAAATCACATTCTCTATTTGCATCTTTGATTTAGATCCATCGCTATTTAATCTGTGTTAGTCGTCCATAAAATGTATTGCAGTTTCTGTTATGTGGCAACATCTGAAATTAGGACGTTTAATTAGGACAATTTTTGTAGACAATGGGTAAATACTCATGTGTTTGAGTGCTTAAAGACGATTGTGAGTTATTGATGGATAGAAATGTGTATTGTAGAAGTGAAAGGACAAAAAGAGAGAAAACCCTTGTATTTTCATCTACATCCTTGCAATATACCATTGCAATGCTCTCTGACTGAACTAATGTGTACAGAGGTTACAATTTATTTTAAGTTGTCCTTGTTACAGTTATACATTTAAGTACTGAGTAATTAACTATTACTACTAATGATTAACTATTAGTACTACTACTAATGTACTTACAATAGGGTTAGGATTAAGGTTTAGTTTAGAGTTAGTTGCGTGTAATTATGCAAAATTTATAGTTATTCCTACAGTAACTACATGTAACTTGTAACAAGGACACTGTATGTAGAGTATGTTTACACAACAACAATATACTAAAAACAGATTTTTTTTTTTTCCTTTACAGACAACAGCATTATCAAAACTATCTCCTTTCTCACAGATCTGTGAAAATGACTAAAAACGCTGTATTCTGCTGCCAGGCCAGTAGTTGGTGACCTTTTAAAGAACTATACGTGCCTGTATAGACTGAACACATAATGATCACCATTTTCACAAATTCGAGTTTTACACAGAGACGATAACAATATTGTTTTAAAAAACTTGCACTTTGAAACCTGTTTTCAAAATTTTGCCTTTTCAGGCCCCCAAAATGCCATTGTCGTGTAAATAAATGGCCAAAACGCATTAAAAAGTTTTAGTTTTTAGCCCCTTAGACACATTCCAATTCAAAGCTAGGCCAAAAAAAAAAACTGTTTCCCCACTGTGAGATTTGTGATGTAGACAGATTTTCTCCACACTTTGAGAAAAGCTCACCATTTCTTAGTTTGTGTTTGCAGTGGAGATGCACACCCTTAAACGCTTGGTCTTTGATAGATCAAACAGGCTGGCAGGACTCATTTATGAAATAAATGGTGAGGTGATTCACTTCCCCTGGAGACAACAGTATTTAGCACCGTCACCTGGGGCCGAGGGAGATAAAGAGCAAACGAGAGAGAGAGAGAGAGAGCTGCCCAAATGGACCCATCTAAACTCCACCATCCTTCATTCTGATGACTGGTGATTTGGGACTAGGAAGGGCGGGTGAGTTGCTCATGGAGAGCCTTGGCCCACAATTCCCATCATGATGGATAGAAGGTGTTTGGAGAAGAAAAAGAGACCGGTTTACCCTGTAGCAATAGTGAGCGGGAATTAATTAGACGGATTGAAGGAGAGTGTGGAGATGATGGATGATGGAGAGAAAGCGATAGATTCTAGTTTTAAATAAAAAAATATAATTCAAATCAATGTGTTACTGTCCTGGAGATTAGACCTGACGTGGCTTTGATATTCACCCAAACAGCCAGATGATACCCTTGATAACTGTGTCTAAACTAAACAAAGCACAAACAAAGTGCTTCATTTTGAAGTAAATGGCAGCTTTAAAGTGTCCGTTTGAAGCTGCTGGTCCTGTAGCAGCGGGTGTTAGGCAGGGTTATATCCACACTGGAGGTTACGATCAATCAGTGTCTTTTTCTCTAACTAGATCATCTTTACCATTCCCTCATGGCAGCGTTAGATAAACCTTCTTACTGCCATTTGAAAGAGAGTCCTTTGTGCCGTCCGCTTTATTTTGCTCAGATTTTCAAAGCAAAAGAGGGATATCTTGAACTCAAGGCACAATCGATAAAGGGAAGGGTAGAACAAGGACAGATGTGGTGTTTTGGTTTCGTTTACAGGTTTAGCGCCTAATTAGAGGTGATGAAAGAGTAATAATCCACATTCGTACCTTATTAATTGTGTTTTGATTTGTTCTGCTTTGTTCATTCTCAGGGTAAGCTATTAAAAGGTCTGTATGCTTGTATATTTATGTTTCAAACCCACACGTTCATATCACACACAGAGACGCACACAAAGAATAATATTTCTCTCTCTGTCTGTTGCCAAGGTAGCAAATGACAGGGTTGGCGGCGGAGAATTTTGTGTCCCCCTCAAATGTTCAGTCCCCCTTTATTTGGACCAATCAGATGGTGCCATCATTTACCTCAATCTACGTGCTACACTCGGTTCAGTCCTCGTGTAGCAACAGCCCCGAGCCGCAGGTACTTATTTGTTATTTTGACTTGATTGCATCACAAAGCTTCGTCTGCGTATTTCATCATGCCTACCGATGGAGACGGAATCTGATTTGTCAAGGTCCAGAGTTGAATTAATTCATTCCTGTTTTTAATAACTCAAGTAAATATTGAAATAAGCTTAAATAAACATCAATTGCCTACATTAAGTCGAGTGTTTTTAAAGGTCATGGATCATAGCTGGAATCGTTCGGCAGCTCTGAATTTTTTTTAGACCTCTCATTCTCTGAAAATAATGACTTTCCACAGTCATTGAAATGTTAAAGAGGTAAAACTGTTGAATAATTCCATCTCTAATGTGTTGTCCTGATGCCTAGACCTGGCTCTAGGACTCGACGCAAAAGTAAACCCTCTCCCTGATTAGATATTCACCCGGCTTCCTGATCGATCTCTCCTCAGCTGTTCCACGGGCCAGAGAGCACAGCGTTGGCCCGGACTGCCCTCTCAAATCCTTCCAGGGATTATTCTTCTAAACTATATTTTTCTCTTTGCTTTCTTGTTTTTCTTTCTCCTTCCTCTCAGTTTAAGACACACTGAACCAGAGCGTATACTGTTAGACAAAGGACCATTCTTGCACCGCTCTTTATTTAAGCTGCCTTGTGACCTTCTAAGACTTTGCTTATTATTTTATTTATGAGAAATTCATTCTGGGATTGCTTTTATTTACACTGTCTGTCTTAATATGCTACCTATGTATGTAGGAAGCTCACTTGTTGTATCTAAATCCTGTCAGAATCCATAATCTCTAATGATCTCGTCAATATTTACAAACAATTCCATAGCATAATGAAATTTCATTGGTTTCACAAAAAGAATCAACACATGGCTCTTAAATTTCAGGTTGAGAGGTCGCCGTTCTCATTGACGTAGCATCTCGCTAATGACTGTTTGCGTCTCTCTGTCACCGCTGAGGCACTTTGCCGTCTAATCACCGTCCGGCTCATTTGAAGCTCCTTGTTGTGTCTCTGTTTGCCTCCGTCTCCCTCTTCTGCTGTTGTAATGTCTTTCTACATGAGCACTGAAGCTTTAAGTGCCGCTAATTGACAGCCATTAGCTTTGACCTCTGTCCCTTTTGTGTCTCTGTCTCTGTGAGGACAGGACAGACTGTCCCGATAAGCAGATGTGGTTGAGATAGCATCCCTGTCCCGTCCACCGGCTGATAGCACAACCTTTGACCTTTAGGTCAGGATGGATTGACTTTGTAGTCAGTCCATCGTTAGGAGGGAACATGTCATCGTTTAAAATGCGCCCGCACTCCTTTAACCCAACCGATGTCCTCTGGCTACATCTGTGATTTCTATTTGTCTTCATCTATGTCTAGCCTAGGTGAGTTTAGTCCGGGTAAATGCATGGATGACCTTTCTGAACCTGATGGCCCTTCAGTCACCCCTCCTGAAAACATTTCTCCCCTGGTTTTACCCCTCGGGTCAATTACTCACGACATATAGTCATAGAGAGACATCCTAGATGTAGGCCTGTTTGATTCTGAAATTTTTGGAATTGTGTTAGATTCGATTCCTCACTGTCATTTTTCATTCTTTTTCAAATTTTTTCAAAAGTATACCCTGGCATTTATTAATTGATTCTGATCAGCATCTATTATCTTATCATAGTCCAGAGCGGCACTCAAAACCTTTCATTGTGGACAACAGAACAAGCTGGTTATACCCTTAAAGCTAAATCATGGACTAGTTTATTAATTTTATATACTGTAGACACCTAGAACAAATCTGCATTTGTGCATCTATGTCTGTATTGTGTGTTTTAGATGCAAAAACTTTAGTGTAGGAAACTTGGCTAATGAATATTTGTCAGCCGTATGCTATTTGACATGCAGAATCACAGAATGAAACATTGACAGCTGCAACCGATTCATTTAAACAAACCGTCCAAAAGAATCAGTTCATGGAAATTAATCGGATTTTGCTTCACTATTAGCAAGTGATCGAGAGACTATTTAATGATCAACTCTATTGAACTGAAAAAAGCTATTACACATGAGTCAATTCCCTTTGATGGAATCGAATCCAACCTTTGGAATTGATTCTCGAATCCTAACACTTCGGAATCAAGGAATCAATTCTTTTTGGTATCGATTCTCAGCCCTACCTAGATGTAGATTTAGTCCCCAGATTAGCTAGCAATGACGGTCACACTTTAGATTAGAGTCCAATTCTCACTATTAACTAACTATTAACAACAACTTTTGCCTCAATAATCTCCTAATTACTGCTTAGTAATAGTTAGTAAGAATAAGGCATTGATATATGCTTTGTAAGTACTAATATACATCCAATATCCTAGTAATATAATAAGCAACTTGTTAATAGTGAGAATTGGACCTTAAACTAAAGTGTTACTGCAATGACTTATCTGAATGCATTTGATGACGACATAAAAACAAGGAAATATGCATATTGTTTTCAGTTTGTGTGTATGAAATATGTTCTATTTGTAGAGCTGGACTCTCTAAGAGAGAACCAATTTCACATCAGTTTGAGGTTATGAAATAACTGAGAGAGGCCCCGTTAATGGGTCTGTCAACACTTCAGGCCGGCGTATGTCTGTGTGAGACTCTTAGTGAGTGTGTTCCAGTACTTTTGTCCTCTTTTGAGAGATTGTGTGTGTGTGTCATATTACAGGAAAGGCTTGTCTCTCTCATCAGGCTGTCAACTATATGACTGCCAGTGAAACAGTAGAGTAAGTGTATCGTCCTGTCGTATAAGTCTGTCAGCACGAGTGCGGTAACGCTAACCCCCTCTCTTACGTTCGAAAGCATTTCGAGTTCATCTCACACTGTCAAAACACGATGACCTATAAAACACAGACTCATTCTTTGAAAAATGGCCTGAGCTCGACCCACAGGGGCAATGACATCACGAACACACCTACTCATACACACACAAAAGAAAGTCGACTCGCCTTTGTGCTTCATCTGAATGTTTCTTTGGCCTGTGTTCAGATTGGTTAGTGTACTTGGTTCCAGTAAGTCTATTGATTAGGCCTCTCAGAACAATAGCTTGGCAGATCCCAGAGGTTTATTCATCTGAAGTGATTCACAATTAATGTGAAGTATTTGTGGCGTTATTCGTACTGATGATGAAGTCATAGTACTGCCCGTTGACTGTTTATTTAAAAACAAAATGAAGTCATTGGACCCTGTTTACTTTGTTCCTGGTCGAATTGCCTACGATTCATTAGTGCATGATATTTTAAAGGAAAAAAAAGGATAAAATGTGTAAAAGATACTGCAGCCTTTAGTCTTGTTGTTCGGTGCCCGACTCCCATGCCGGCGGACCCGGGTTCGAGTCCCACTTAAAGCGGGTGGTTTGAACAAGAGGGGTTTTATACACACATATATATATATATATATATATATATATATATATATATGTATGTATATGTATGTATATGTGACCCTGGACCACAAAACCTTAAGTTGCAATAACCAACAATACATTGTAGTGGTCAAAATTATCGATTTTTCTTTTATGCAAAAAATCATTAGGATATTTAGTAAAGATCATGTTCCACGAAGATATTTAGTAAATTTCCTACCATAAACATATAAAAAATTGATTTTTGTGAGTGGATATGCATTACTAAGGACTTCATTTGGACAACTTTGAAGGCAATTTTCGCAATATTTTGATTTTTTTGCACCCTTAGATTCAGGATTTTCACATAGTTGTATCTCGACAAATATTGTCCTATCCTAACAAATCACACATCACTGGAAAACTTATTTATTCAGGATGTGTACATCTCAATTTAAAAAAATTGACCCTTATGACTGGTTTTGTTGTCCAGGGTCACATACTGATTCCTGCTTGAGCAAGAAAAAATATATTAACCAGTAATATCAGAGCCTTACAATCCAAATTCCATCAGATATGATTATGTCCCGCCCTAATTTATTTCCCACTGAATATTCTTTTTCACTCAAACATTTCACATCACATGTTCTTAATTTCCTTATGTGTTAGGGTTAGTATTTAAAAGAACTGAAATAGTTTTCAGAAATTAACAAAAATAAATTTGACATTTTACTGTTTGTTGTCACAGTAGATCCTCTATATATGTTGATGTGCATGAGACAAAATGTCTATGATGGACACTTGGAATAAGTGTGCATGTATGTGTGTGTGCACATGTTCTCACTGAGGGCGGCCCCTGAGGCCCCAGGGTTCTTTATGTGCAGACATCATGCTGCAGGGCCGTCTATAGCACTCCGCTGTGCCATCTCACTCAGCACAGACGTTATTGCAAGGATTACCCAGCGTGACATAGCAGGCTGTCTGTGATCAACTGCTCCTTCAAACACACATATATATTATAGCCCTCCACTGGTCAAACTTGCCATGTCTTTTATTGTTTTGGTAGCTGTACCATGAAATGAGAATCATGCAAATAGAGGCAGCTTTGCATGAAGAACTGCACTGGCCCCAAAAAGCGTTTGGACACTTCTTCTACACTTATGATGAATATCAAAACTTTTAGAACAATAAATTATTGTTTCACCATTTAACCCTTAAATGCATGACTGTTTCGCCAATCATTCTTACATTTTCGGGTCTTTATCGACCCGGAACTATATCTAACACGGAAGGATCTCTACCTGTCGTGATAATATAAAACTCCTCTGATATTAGAGTAACAATTACAGAAGAATAAAATAAAGCATATTTTGTTACCTTTTGGAGCTTGAAAGGGCTCAGTTTGAGCAGATGTTTTATGCCATCACCACTGTCCTCGTCAGAGCTCATTTCCCAGTAAATTCAGCAAATAATTGGCTAGTTTTATGTTTGAGGTCATGAATATGAGCCCATTCGCGATCTCAAACATATTCTCAAAACTATATAATTTTCAACATCTTCAAAATCAATATTTCGATCGCTAACAGCTTCACCAGATTCATCCTGTAACAGTTACAGTCATATTTGATGCCGTTTAGTACTTGCTCTGCAGTAAATCGCTGAGCCATTTCATGTTTCTCTTATTATTTCGTTTTCTGTCTGAATGAGTCGTCACTTCAGCATTGTGTATCAGACATTGCCACCTTGTGGAATAAAGGTGAATTGCACTTATTCCGTCATCTAAGATTCAATTATTGTTGTGCAGAAAAAATATACGTACACTCTTACACACCTCGGGTCGTTTGCGACCCTATACAATTTTTACAAAAAATGAATACAAAAATAGGCATTCTTTTATATGATTTTTTTCTTGTTATATTCTTTATAATGAATTAATTAAGGAATACCAAGAAGGTTGAAGTCTAACTTTAAAAAATGAATGAGGAGGAGGGTAGTGAATGACATCCCGGGTCACTAAAGACCCGAGGTATGCATTTAAGGTTTAAAGTTGGCATGAAACGGATGTTGCAACAAGCGCTTCTACCCTATTGTGATGTATATCCAAGTGTAGAGCCAGACTTGATTTTGTCCATTGGGGAATTGATTGGATGGTTGTGGTTTGCTATTGGTCGATCTCATGTGAGTGACAGGTTGTCCCTCCTTCGCGCAAAATTACACGTCATTAGAGAAGAGATGTCGCTGCAGAAGTGAGGGAAAGTTATTTTGATTAAATATTATGAAGGCACAAATAATGATATGTGCACAGATAAATCATTGATTATAAATACTTCATTATTCCATAAAAAAGCAAGAATTGTTCATTTTGATTTCATGGTGACTTTAAAATCTAACAAATATCTCTAATGCAATGACATTTAGTCATTAAGTGTTACCAACCATGTTCAAATACAGTGCTGTTTGGTGCCACAATAAAGTATGTAGTTATAGTGAATATTAACTTTACATCTCACTATAGACTTTAGTTTGGGTATAAATTATTGGAATTTAATTAATGTTTTACTATATAAGCCTGTTTTAGTGTTGGATCACATGCATGTTTTTAACTGCCAGCTTTTTCATATGAACCATAAAACGACTCTGAATCCCACTCAGAAGCAAGAGAGAGAGAGAGATGTATATATTGGTTTCTCTCCCTCTCAGACATTAGAGGTTAGCATCTACAGCTCCCTTGCCACCATGCTTAAACATTTAAAAGCTTCCCCCCACTTTTTACTGTCTGTTTGTTTATATATTTTTATTTTACTGGCGACCTTGATTTTCCGAGTCTCAGCAGAGAGCAGCATCACACAGGGACTCAGGCGAGTCACCGATACTATTCATTCAATGGCATCAATCTTTAGCTCTGAAAAACACATTGAAATGATTATTGCTCAATAAAATAGCCACTCTGCCTCTCTGTAATCACTTAGAGCAAGGAAGCTGTAGATGCTAAATGAGCCAAACAAAACTCACTGAGATAGATTTCTTGTGTTTTGAGTTTCATTTGTGCGTCATTTAAGTGTATTGGGTGTCTTTTGATGTTTTAAGTTTAATACAATTACACAACACGGCACTGGTTGTGATCTCAACATGGCTCAACCAACAGGGGGCGACTTTCTGTAAGTGGATCAAAATACCCTTTTCTAGGTCACTAATATTAAGTCTTCAGCTGCATCCAAAATCAGGTACTTATAGTAATTACTTTGTGGCTGCTAAAAAGTATGTTCTATATAGTATGAAAGTGATCCAGGCGTACTACATTTGTCATGTTTGTCATTATCATGTGACATAAATCCTCTCCTGTGGCCTCATGGGAAAGAAAAGCGACCCATTAAATCATTTGTATGCACACTTCAGAATCTCGCCAGAAGTAGAAGGTCATCCGGGTACTTTCTGCCTACTGTTTTATTAGTTCGGACATAGTACTTCTTTTGTCACATACTGTTTTCACCTACTATATAGTAGGGAAGTATGCGATTTCAGATGCAGCCTTCATCTCATTTTAGTGTACTATTCTACATACTATTCTTTAAGTGGCAAAAATGGTTTAGTTCATCTCTCCTGGTTTGCTGGTAGTACTTTTGATGACTCCATGTTACATGTGTGCTGTTGCAGGTTGCATTGCCAGATGTTGGCAGCTGTACGATCCATAGGGATAGTCAGAGGAGTGTCTCATTAGCATGGACTGTACCTCAGTAAGGTTCACACATCAAAAGAGTGTAGAGAATCCATCCAAGCATGCAAAAACTTTGATTTGATCCAGTGACGCAGTCTTTCAAGAGCATATTTGTCATAGGAATTAGAAACACATGGTGTTGGTTTAAATGTAGATCTTGGAAATAAAGATTCCTTTGTTTGAAACAAATCTACAGAGCTAAATTACTCTATTTTGGGCTTTCATAACATCTGCTTTGATTATTGGAATGGATTATTTGACAAAATATGATTTCATCAAATTGGTGTTGAAAATAGTTGACAGGTCCAATGTTGGAAGTGCCATTAAGTCAATATGATCCAGTTTCAACAAGCTCATCACCAAGTTAGCTTTTCATTGTCTGTTTCAGTTATTTTATGTAATATAAAAAATGGATCTCTCCTTAGACAAATTAGTTTTTCTTCTGATTAAGATTTAATTAAAGAATGTAACTTTATTTAGTACCCTGTCATGTTTTCCCTCTGAACGGTGAAGCAGATGTTGAAGGCCTCTGGGAATTGTAAGCATTTGTAGCGGGAAACGTCTACAGACAAAAGGCGCTTGTTATTTGTGGATTAATATTCATTACGTTAATGCATCATTCAAAGCACAACATCCCTTCTCTAGTATATACTACAGTATTTATTTAGATGAGACTTGCCATTATTTCAGAGCAAGTATACACTGCCAAATACATTTTCTCAGTCATTTTTGTCTCGTTTTTCACTAAAAATGTGTAAACATCCTTAATCGAGAAACAGAAGAGAAGTGAAATTGTCAAAGATAATATGACCTTTTATCAGTACATTTGACACACATTTAGGTTATGCATAATTACATCAAGATGTGTTTTATGAAAACAATTAAATTAAGTAATGTTTACACATTTTTACTGGAAAGCCAGTAAAAATGTGAGTTTGTGTCCAGTGTGCATCATTTCCTGAACCTTTTACCCCCCTTCCTCATCAATGTACAATATATTCAGCAAATAAATAAATAAATGTTGTGACAGGCCACAGCTGAGCATTTGCACAGTCAGAATATCCATATATTTGAGTCATAAGTTTACCACGTGTGGGCCGCTGACGTATATCTGGATTCCATCGAGATCCATCAGGAGGATCTGCTCTCAGCCCCGCTGTCGAGTGTTTAAGTGACTTAATACCTCTGAATCCTGTTTGATTTCATTAGCGTTGCTGAGGAGGGTTTTATATCATACATAATGGAAGGCAGCGAACGAGAGACAGACAGCGAGGAAGATTAGAAGGCGCTCTAATTGCGGTGTGCCTTACACCCGGCCTGGGATGGAACGAGGAATCGATCGGGAAGGAGAAGTAAGAGAGGAGGAATAATCATGAGATGGAAAAAGAGAGGAAGAGGTAGAGAGGCGCAGGCTCGTTACAGGAGGAATGATGTATTGATCGCGTCTGACAGGCTGGCGCAGGACGCATCGACCGTTTGCATGTGCGCGCGTGTGTGACGGAGAATGTTTCAGGTCGCAAGGGTCTCTGCAACAACTAGGACAGGTATGATAATGAGTTTTTTTTTTTTCTTTAGACATAAACTACCTGGACTGTGTTTGTAAAAATATTTGAATCTGATGGATTATTCTTACATGCTTGAATTTGTTTTTGTAGAAATGTTTTTTTATGCATTTCTACTTTCATTTAGTTAGAAATGGATTGAGCATATAGTGAAGAAAAAGCATCCAGCAAGTATCCAGCATGCATGTGAACTTTTAATAGTGTTTAAAAGCTTCCCAGGATGCTCCTCATTAAAGGGATAGTTCACCCAAAAATTACCGTGTGATTTACTCACGCTCAAGCGGTGTATATGACTATCTTCTTTCAAATGAACACAATCGGAGTTATATTAAATAATATTCTCATTCTTCCCAGCTTTATAATGGAGGTGTGAGATTTTGAAGGCCAAAAAAGTGCATCCATCCATCATAAAAGTAATCCATACAGCTCCAGGAGGGTTAATAAAGGCCGGCGATGGGTTTTTGTAAGAAATATATCCATATTGAAACTTTTTACACTATAATAACTAGCTTCCGGCAGACGGCGGTACGCATGGAATAATGGCGGAAGAGTAACCCCTGACCCGAGCATGATGCAATGACGGACGTGGTAGCGCAGAGGATAGAGCAAAACAAAACACCAGTCACAAATTAGAAGTCTAAAACGATCATTTTTAAAGAAAAATGTCAGAAAATTCGAAGCTTTACAAATCTTTTGTTTCAAATCAGTGGTTCAGATCAAACTGCCAAAGTCACATGATTTCAGTAAATGAGGCTTTGTTACATCATAAGTGTTACGAAATTTTAATGGTTCACCACTGGGGGGCGTGACTTTGGCAGTTTGATACACGCTCCGAACCACTGATTCGAAACAAAAGATTCGTAAAGCTTCATGAAGCAGTGTTTTGAAATAGCCCATCACTAGATTTTGTTGAATAAAGTCGTTATTTTGTTTTTTTGGCGCACAAAAAATATTCTTGTCGCTTCATAACATTAAGGTTGAACCACTGTAGTCACATGAACTTTTTTAAATATGTCTTTAGTAGCTTTCTGGGCATTGAAAGTGTTCATTATCTTGCTGGCAATGGAGGCCTCACTGAGCCATCGGAATTTGAGCCATCGATTAATTTGTGTTCTGAAGATGAACGAAGGTCTTACAGGTGTGGAACGACATGAGGGAGAGTAATTAATGACAGAATTTTCATTTTTGGGTGAACTAACCCTTTAAATTATGTTTTTGTAAGGAATGTAAGAATAGAAAAGTAGAGAATAAAAAATTCAGGTACTTGTTGTAGGCATGACGACTGTTGGAAAAGAATGTGTTGTTAATCAATCACATATAAATGATGATCCAGAGAACAATCACCATCCTGATTGAATCGGTCTCGGAGAGCATTAGGACTATTACTCACGCTTAACAGGAAGTGAGAAAGAGACGAATAGAGACAGGGGGAGAGAGCTAATACATAAAGAGTGCAGTTCAACAGGAAGTTTGGCTGACCGTATGCTCATCTATGAATGTTCCTCAATTGATTGGCTTTATAGGCAGGAACGGCACACTTCAGAAGCACAAAAGAGTGTGTAGGAGGTACTAGCCGAGAGTTATGATCTGTTAAGACCACTTTACCGCCTAGACGTGAGCCTTTTCTTTCCAAACACACACACACACACACACGCTCATCTCCTGTGGCTCCCCTGCTAATTGATTGCCTCATGTTAATTGAAGGCAGGCCTGAGTGGATTCTGTTAATGGAGGGTGAATCGTGTTGGCCTGACAATAAATTGCAGACCTGCTGCGGAGTGATCGGGCAGAAGAGGCCGTGGCATTGACGGAGAGGGTGAGCTTGCGTGTGTGTGTGTCTGGAATAGTTTATTTCAGCAGGGATAGAAATTTCTGAAATAGTCTTTCTGCTCCTGTAATCCCAGAAATGAGATTGATGGAGAGGTGTCCATATAAATGAGACGGAAGCCAGGATTGTGAATGAATGCGGATATATTCTATTACAGAAGCTGTGGAATCTGGCTGAAAAACTCCCGCTCTGTAATCCGGATCGATGTCTGTCTCTCTCGCGTGTCCGGAACCGCAGCGAGGCAGCCTATTTGCATTTATCCGAGGTAATTGCCGGCATTAATCACATCCGCGTTTACAAAACGTCCTCAGCCATGAACTGATTATGGTAATCTCTGTGCGTTTGAAACCCCCCAAATCTGCCTTCAACCACGAGTTCTCTCGGACGACTTGAGCAACTTCAATCGGAATTGGAATTCAAAGCCAGAATTAGCCGGCGTAATGGTTTGTCGTTTAGCGGGGTGGGCTAAAACAGAACATCCCAGGCGAATGACGGAGCCTCTTCTGGGACCGTATTGATGTAAAACATGTCACAATTACCTGCCTCCTTGGCCGCCCCTGCCGAGAATACTAACAGGGATGCTGTCGGGAAGCCATCACAACAGGGTCACAGGTTTCTGGGACTCCTTTTCATCTCCTTCACTCACTCCCCCCACCAGCTCGAAAATGTCACCGCCGTCCTTTCCGAGACCGGACCCGTTTTTTTTCCCTATGAATTATTCAGCGGAAGAACCGGGGCCTTGTTCGGGTCAGCGGCTATCAAAAGAGCCCCGACTCTAAAAACCGTAAGGTTCTGTTTTGCCTCTGTTCGGTCTAAATCGAGCCTGAATAATAATAGCCATCTTTGAAGATTGATTAAACTTGGTTCATCGCTTCGTTGACGCCGCGGAGCAGTCGACTTTTTAAGTCGTGTTAAATGTTTTTTCCCGAGCAGGGAGCCCACGCTGAGACGGAGGCAGGGCCATGTAAAAGAGTCACGGGTGGGTTGAGGCAATCTCCAAATTTAACGAAAGCCCCCTTCCTTCACCCTTCAGTTTTCCGAGATGGATTTTTTGCTGTTGGTTCCGCTTCTATTGCAGTCAAATGGTTGTTATGAAAAATCAAACTTCATATCCCCCTTTTTCTCTGAGTGCAGTCATTCAAGACATTAGACAGGCTTGCAAATGCAAGAAAATGGTTTTGGGAAATGGCATTGCAGGAAAAATGACTTTTCCACCAACACAATAGATCTCAACTTCCACCCTTCACTGAAACTCAGCGTCCAATTCCCCCCTCAGGGAACAAAGAGTTTGAAGTCATGTGTGTATAAATAAATAAAACAATTAAAAAAGAACCACATTTGTTTAAAATGGAAATCTTTTGTAACAATATACACTACCATTCAAAAGTTTGGGGTCAGTATTGTTTTGTTTTTTTGAAAGAAATTAATATTTTATTTAGCAAGGATGTCTTAAATTGATCAAAAGTGATAGTAAAGACTTATAAAGATTTCTATTTTGAATAAATGCTTTTCTTTTAAACCTTTTATTCATCAATGAATCCTGAAAAAGTATCACAGGTTCCAAAAACTGTTTCCAACATTGATATCAGATCAGCATATTAAGGCAGGAACACACCAAGCCGACAGTCGGCCATCGGGCAGTTTTTGTTCGTCGGCCGACGTAAGTTTTCTCATTGTGTTCCGCACCGTCGGCTTTTTCCGGCCGATTCGACATGTTGAATCGGTGTCGGAGCTCGTCAGTCCGTCGGCCCATCTGATCATTCTGATTGGCTGTTCAGCTACTGCCACCTGCTGGTTCGGAAAGGCATTTCATCTTACGCAGGCGCAGAACGGACGTGCTACTTGGCCGTCGGCTGTCGAGCGTCGGTTTGGTGTGTCAGGTCAACTTTGGACCCAGACGCTGCCGACGTGAGCCAACCCCGCAGTCTGCTTTCGTCGCCACTAGTTCCTGTTCCTGCCTTTAGACTGATTTCTGAAGGATCATGTGACACTGAAGACTGGAGTAATGATGCTGAAAATCTGCTACTGTATTATAAAAACAATACTGCATTAAGTAGTAGTTTAATAGGTAGTCTCTCATGAACCTGGCGATGAAGGTTACAGTCTTTTTGTAGAGGTGTTGGTTCGTCTTGATTCTCCAGGTCTCATCCTGACACTGATACCTGACTTCAAACGACAGCTATGTGAAAAAAGCTGCACCTTCTTCTTTCAAATCTTTCTCTCCTTCTATTTTTCTGACGAAGCTATGCTCTCTTCTGCTGAGAGATGAAGAGATAGATGGAGAGGGAGAGCGGTTGCCACTCTTCCGCCCGGTGCTCTTTCATGTTTCCGTCAAAAACCGAGGCATTTGAAGCGGAAGCAATGCGAACCGGTTTTCCGACAGTCCCGGGATACATCTGATTAAAGCATTAGAAATTCTGCTGACTTTGACCAAACCATTTTCTCAATATGATTAAGCGCTTTAGAGTATCTCTTCCAACATTTTCTGAGATTTCAGCTCTGACCGATGAATTTGCTGTGGTGAGAGGTCCACTTAACTGTAGAAAGGACACGCTCAGAAATGAGAAGTCAGAGGTGGAACGGTGGCTGTTTTTTATCTGTGTCGCTCTGTCTGCAGAAACGCTCAGTTCTCGCTCTGGTGCCCCGTGTTGAGGGTTATCTGGATATCTGCGAGTAGCAGATATCACACTGACACTAATTGGGTTTTACAGCGGCCTGCAGTCCAGCGATGGAGATTCATTACCCTGGGGAGCCAGAGGCCCGGTTGCCCGTGGCTCACGCACAATTCCTCCTCTTTTCTACTCTTAATGTGCGATTGTGTCTCTTGTCTAGTACTTATCTTTCCCACTGCGCTGCTCAAACCTTCAAAAAGTTCTGAGGAGGCCAGCCAGAACAATCATGTGATTGTTTCTCTGTGTTCTCTTGAAATTGTCTTATTCTAACATAACCCCACCAAACATCACCCTGATGGCCTCCTTTCTGATGTTGAAATGGACAATTTAAAATGTCATTACATGAGGTTGGCCTTTCAATGACCTGGAAGCAATCAGACAACATGGGTCACACTCTGACCTTTGGCCTTCATATTCAAAATCTCATATCTTCACCAGTATAGTGTCCATTTTTTGAGAAAAGAAATTGTCTGTGTGTGTATATATATATATATATATATATATATATATATATATATATATATATATATGAGAGATGAGAGAGAGATAATTTATTTAAATATTATAATTACAATATTAATTACAATCATTTATAATATTAATAATTTATTATAATAATTTTTTATTTGTTTTTAATATTTAGTCATTTATTTTATTAGTTTTATTTTACTAACTTAGAAAACATTCTACAAACTAACTTGTAATACAAATGATATTTTATAAAGTTGGAAACAATTTCAGCTTTTCATATGAACCACTGAAGGGCTCTTTGATTTTTCTCACCCCATCTCCCCTTCTTATCAGTGGATGCTCAATCTGTCAGCCACAGTCATGGAGGTCATTAGCGCTGGAAGAGAATGAGACGATGATGAAAAGTAATGATGCTAAATAACAGACCCTCGTCAGCAGATAACGAGAGATGGGTCTATCAGTCTCGGCTGTGGCTGTGGTAACCTCTAAGTTTTGTCGTTTACTTTCCTCTCTTCGCAGATTCTGAAATATTTACCATCCAAAGAAGGAAACACGCACATGCTCCTTATCGTCATCAGTTTTCAGACTTGAGCGGTAGTCTGGCTTTATTGAATGATCGCTAACAGTGGGTAGATTAGTATTGATGTGGTGGGCTTTTTTTTTTTCTTTTTTTTTTTTTTTTAGTGGCTGTTAATGGCGTTCTATATTAGGTCACTAACTGAACTTGCTCTGCCATTTAATTAGAATGTGGAAAATGAGGAAAAGCCGTGTGGATTCAGAAGAGCTCTGGAACTTGACTCAGCAGGAAGTTCTCAGTGGACGGTTGCTGAAAATATCCTGATCCGTCTCATTGGTAGAATTGCTCTGATAGTTTTCCATCTCCAGCTACACAAATAAGATGGGAAAAAATGGCAAAGGAAACGTCTCACATCTGGTTAACAGCTTTTTCTGATCAAGAATTCCTCAATTAGACAGTCTGACTGACATTTAAAGTGACCAACCACTGTCTATTATGTGCCGATGGATGGATGGATGGATGGATGGATGGATGGATGGATGGATGGATGGATGGATGGATGTATGGATGGATGGATGGATGGATGGATGGATGGATTGATTGGTTGGTTGGTTGGTTGGTTGGTTGGTTGGTTGATTGATTGATTGATTGATTGATTGATTCATTGATTCATTCATTCATTCATTCATTCATTCATTCATTCATTCATTCTGTGGACCTTAATTTATATAATGTCTCAGCCTTATCTGTATTGTATTGTACAGAAAACTAAATAGAGGAATATTCGTATAGACCAGTGTTCTTTAACTGGTAGATCACAAGAACATTTTGAGTGGGTCACTGAGTGTGTAGTTTAAGAAACAACAAAAATGATTACATTACGTTACGTTTTTTTTCTTTCTTTCTTTCTTTCTTTCTGATGTTTCCAGACATGTTTGGCCGTGACGTTCGCTAAAGTTATTTTATGTTACTAAAATTACCAATTCATTCTGTTCATCAGGATCAGTGTCCATATGTTTTATTAACAGATCATATTAGTATTGTGTATTTACTATGGTAACTCTAGTTTCTGTAGCTTTAACCCAAAATACCACCAGTTCTATATTTCTGATGACTGTGGTGGCTCATACCAACTTACTAACTTTATTGTATTTACAAAACTAGTTGGAACTGCTATTTAATAGCCTTACCTTATAATACTGTTTATTGATCAGTGTTAGTGAAATACAGTTTGTTTATGTTAAGTAAAGTATGATGGTGCTTGTGTGTTTGAAACAATTTTGAGGGAAAATAAATAGCTTGGTTCAAATTCCTAAAAAATTGGGTTGTGGCTTGATGATCATGGGAAAGTAGTTGTAGTTGATTGGAACATGTGCTTAAAAGTGGGTGTTCTGTACCAGAATGGAGTCAACTGGTTGTTCTTTCAAATGATGTGCACTGATGAATTGTTCACTATATTACCAGGAATGTGCATTAAGAATAGTGTTTTTCAGTTTTTCAAAGATCCATCAGGTACAAATGTCTGCTGTGTAATAGAGTTTGTGTAGAGTAGCCTGCTGCATTTGCATGACAATATAAGTGGTCGTACCGCCAGGCACACACATTTCGGCACCGTAGGGGGGCCGTTTCACAGCTAAACTCTGAATCAAACCGTTCTGTGAGATCTGACTGATGGTTCTCCCTAAAACATGTTTTGGAACAAGATGCACTGCTACATACAAAGGGCAGCGTCGCACTGAAAGCGTTAGAAGATCCGTTCCCACTGCATTGCGGCAGCCAGCCAATTACAGCCCAGACAAACACAATTACCTCCCGCAGCCTGTGATGCAATTAACAGCAAGAGCATCATACAAACGACTCAGTGTGTCATGGAAAGGGTCGTATGTGTCTTTGTGTCGTCATGCATGTTTATCTGTGTATTGTTGAACAGTTCGGGCCAAAGCTAACTGTACAGAAAGCAGGCCAAATCTCTTTAAGGATTGTGAACACGTAAACATCTGTTAAGGAGGCACCAGGTGTGTTTTGATGTGCAGGTGTGTGTGATGTACAGGCTTGTGCAGGTTTATATAAGCTGTTCTGACAATAAGACTTCAGTTTTTTCGTTGGATGTGATACAAAACAAGAGATGCAACTATCACTGATACTGGAATAATGTTCTTCTGTTTTCCATTTTATCTGTGCGTGTGTGTGCATGTGTGTTTGATGAGCTGTGGCTAATGTTGAAAAGATGCTGAGTTTGCAAACGAACCAATGAATTTATTTCAAGTGTTTAGCTGTAAAGGGTTAGCAGCGCACTGTCTGTTTTCTTTCTCTCTTTTAGTTCGGTTCATTTAAGCTGAAGGTCCATTAATCTCGTCCTCTGATGCAACGCACACATGCAACTCAACCACAAGCGACTGCAGAAAGATGCTCAGAATGTTCACATATCGCATTTCTCCATCGAACTGACTTTTTTTCAGGCACACACACACCAGTTTTTTCCATCCATTCATGGCACAGACTGCTGTAAAGGTCATCAGCATATCCAGTGTAATTTTCACTCTTCCTCTCCTGTTAAGATCCATAAAACCATCAATAAATCATTTTTAACGTCAGTGTGAGAGCTGAGAGCTGACTTAGATTTAACACCAAACCCCTGTTAGCTCTCTCTCTCTCTCTCTCTCTCTCTCTCTCTCTCTCTCTCTCTCTCTCTCTCTCTCTCTCTCTCTCTCTCTCTCTCTCTCGGTTACTCACACACAGGCACAGAGAGAGAAAGAATGAGAGAGATAGAGAGAGAGAGCGAGAGAGAGCGAGAGAGAGAGAGAGAGAGAGAGAGAAACCAGCCAATGCAAAGGTTATTTTCTTAATATGAATATGGATGTGGTAGTCTTGAAAAATGAAGAAAATAAAGAGTCGTGGATAAATGAAGATAGATAGATAGATAGATAGATAGATAGATAGATAGATAGATAGATAGATAGATAGATAGATAGATAGATAGATAGATAGATAGATAGATAGATAGATAGATAGATAGCGAATAACTACGGAAGAGGATTAGGGCCAAGCAATAATAAAAAAATAAAAACCATCTCGAGAAAAAACTCGTTAAATTTCAAGCAAAAAGTCGAGATAAAATGTTGAGAATAAACTCGTTAAATTACAAGATAAACTCATAAAATTTCGAGAAAAAAGTCGAGATAAAATGTTGAGAATAAACTCGTTAAATAACGAGAATAAACTTGTTAAATTACGAGATAAACTCGTTAAATTTCGAGAAAAAAGTCGAGATAAAATGTTGAGAATAAAGTCATTAAATTACAAGAATAAACTTGTTAAATTACGAGAAAAAACTCATTAAATTTCGAGAAAAAAGTCAAGATAAAATGTTGAGAATAAAGTCATTAAATTACGAGAAAAAGTTGTTAGATTATGAGAACAAATTCGTTAAATTATGAGGAAAAAAGTCGTTAAATTTCGAGAAAAAAGTGGAGATAAAATGTTTAGAATAAACTCGTTAAATTTCGAGAAAAAACTTGTCAAATTTCGAGAAAAAAGTCGAAATAAAATGTTGAGAATAAACTCATTAAATTACGATAAAAAGTCATTAGATTATGAGAACAAATTCGTTAAATTATGAGGAAAAAAGTCATTAAATTTCAAGGAAAAAAGTCGAGATAAAATGTTGAGAATAAAGTCGTTAAATTATGAGAACAAATTCGTAATTTGTTCTCGTAATTTAATGTTTTTTTTCTCATAATTTAATGAGTTTATTCTCAACATTTTATATCAACCTTTTCTCGAAATTTAACGAGTTTTTTCTCGAAATTTAACAACTTTAATCTCAAGATGGTTTTATTTTTTTATTATTGCTTGGCCCTAATCCTCTTCCGTAAATAACCTACACACAAACACAAAGCTGATGTAATATGTCATTGTCTATTGTCAGAAGCACACTCTCTCACACACACACATCTACACTCACTCAGAGGCTCAGCACTGGTACATTAATGCGGCGTCTCCAGCAGAGAGTTTAATTAAACGAGGGACACAGTTGATATCAGACACCTTTTCATAAACCACCATCCAGTTCAATTAACTGCAGCAAAGCATTAATGTAGAAGACTGCAATCAGCGCAAACGACACAGATTCTTTTTCAGTCGCACTGTGGACGTGCGTGTTGCACATAAGTATAACTGTTAGTCTGAGTGATGCTCTATTGAACGCCAGCATTAGGCCTCCTCGCAGAGCTCCGCCGTGGGGCTCAAGTTATCTTTCTAAGGTCAGCCTGCAATGTCAAGTTCAGAAAACTGAAGCATGCATAAGAAACTAAAATTACTATGTAGAGCTCACCTGCTGTTACTGTATTGAAATGTTGTTTTTGTGTGTGTGGACGTGTTTTCACGGTGCAGCTGGCTTCTGTCACACCCAGCAGAGCTTGCGTCACAATGCATCACTTCCACATCGATGAATCCCACCAAAACACATTGGATGAAAACAATCCAAACATGATGTAAACATAGATATTAAACTCATAGCTAATAGGCCATATTTTTATCTTATTCTATTATTCGTCCGTCTGTAACATTCTTCCTTTAGGATTAAGCTTTGAAAGGGAGAGAGATTGATTTCAGCCCATTTCCAGTCTAAACCCCACTCATCTGAAGTGACATGTCTCTGCTAAGACCACGCAGGCAAAGGGAAAATCCAAAAGGCAGCCGTGCTCAAATTACCTCTGACCCACAAAGAAATATATATATAAATATGAGTATAATTTGACCACAGCTGATTCTACGAAAGAGTTCCCCAAGGGAACTCGTGACGTTTTCACATCTTGACAAACTAATTAAAGAGAAGGAGAAAGGATAGAGCAGAGGGAGATTTCCGGAAAGCCATCTTCTCATCTGCTTAAAAATAGACCAAACGGAAAGTTCACCACCTTCATCAAGCGATGGAGATCTTTGATATCTGCGGAATTAGGAGCAGCCTTCATTTTATTAATCTTTCTCTCTTTCCCGCTCACTCGCTCCTTTGGAAGTCTGTGTGAATCTGAGGCGTGTAGAAATAGTAGATGAGCTTCGGAGGAGAGAGAGGTTTTGGCTTTTGATCAGGCGTTCGCTCTAGCAGGTTTCTCACCACGCCGCTGAGGCTTCAAAACTCAGCAGTTGTTCATTACGGTGGATCAGGCACACCGTACGGCTGCTGGAACTTTCTTTGGAACATGTGGGTTGCTTTTGAAGTGGCTGACGATCTGCAGTGTGTGCGGATCATGCTGGAAAACCAGCTTAGACTAGTATGAGTTTCCATGTTGGTCCAAGCTGCTTTATGCTGATTAGTGCTGGTCTAGCTTGCGTTACTCACCAGTGAAGCATGTCATTTTCTGAGATTATTTACTTTAGACCCTGTTATTTATTTATTTTTATTTTACGAAACTGTATGATTTTTTTCCTCCATAAAACACAAAAGAGAAGTTTAGCATAAAAAAGAGTGTTTTATGATTTTCAGTGAAACACAAAGTTATATGGCATCAGAAATTATTATTTTAACTTTAAGTGCTGTATAGCACCAAATCTTGGTGCTTCAGCGGTTCTTCGGTGGTTCTTTGGGATGACTGAGGTGCTATATTGCAACGCTACCATACAAAGAACCTGTTAAGCCCCTTTAAAGGTTCTTTACAAGCCAAAGAACCACTATTTTTGTTGAAGAAATAAAATGCGATATGGCACCTCTTATGGGTTCTACATAGCATAATTTGACAAAGGTAGAGCACCTTTAAAGATATGGTGCTACATAGCACCAAAAGTGGTTCCCCTATGATTACGAGCCAAAAACCACTTTTAGTGCTATATAGCACTTTTTTTAGAGCATGTACAGGGTGAAAAGCAACAGTCCTAGTACTGAGCCTTGTGGTACTCCATTTTTATTTTATTTTATTTTATTTTATTTTATTTTATTTTATTTTATTTTATATTTATATTTATTTTATTTATTTTATTTTATTTTATTTATTTATTTTATTTATTTTATTTTATTTTTTATTTTATTTTATTTTATTTTATTTTATTTTATTTTATTATTTTATTTTATTTTATTTTATTTTATTTTATTTTATTTATTTTATTTTATTTTATTTTATTTTATTTTATTTTATTTTATTATTTTATTTGCCCATCAGCATGTTGAGGACAAGCTTCCCCAGAGCTGGAAAATTTGAAAACCGAATGTTCAATGCATTTTAAAACTCATACAGCAATAATTAAAGATAATTGTGTGTTGCTTGTGTCTTTACTCTACTTCATTCTTTGGATTATCATGGACCGAATTGTAATACTTAACAGTAATTCTGCCTTGACTATTGATAATACCACGGTATCAGCGCCCACCAGGGCTCCACACTCTGCAGCTGGTCAGAGTATCATTTTTACACAGGAAGATGGAGACATTTGGCATCTCTTACAGACCCAGAAGTGCCTCCTTAAATGATTTTTTGGAAGGAAATGTGTCTATAGTTGTGAAGGGTGTTTAATTACCAAGTCACAGTGAAAATTAGCCACCTAGCGTCTGTGTGCATTATGCAAATGCATGCTGTTTTCATTCACAATTAAGTGATTAGAAAGTTGTCGTTCTGTTTTTTATACCATTTTCTCCTCATCCCTCTCTCCTTCTCCCCATCTTCCTCATTTTGTCTTTGCTTTTCAGCAATATCACAGTAATGAAGCTATTACTTTGAGTGAATTTTAATGAGTTTTTAGCTAACATTTTAATGAGCTATACATTACCATAAAGCCCAGGATTAAGCCAAATTGAATTTGGGAAGTGCACGTAGAGGACAGAGGAACGAGCAGGGAGGTTCATTAAGAGTTAATTATATTGTTTGTGATGAGCTTGTGTTCCGGAGCCAAGGGTCCAGTCGGAGGCGTTAGCATGGGGCGGAAGTCATTAGCGGGTTGGCTTGCGGCTATCTTGTTAGCCTAACATTGGAGGTGCAGCTTTTGAAGGTGAGAGGTGTTTGGTTGCCAGTACATGCACCTCCATTTGACCTTCTTTTGTTGTAAAATTAAGCTAATTACAATTGCTACATCGTATCCCTAAACTTTTGCCATTTTCACATGTGTGGCGAAACTTTAATTATTCCCTTTTCAAACAGTTTTTTCTTATAGTCACCACCAGTGTTGAGGGTAACGCATTACAAGTAAGACGAGTTACGTAATCAGATTACTTTTTTCAAGTAACGAGTAAAGTAATGCATTACGTAATTTTTAAATTTACAACAAAATATCCAAGTTTTTTTTTTTTTTAAATAAGTAACGCAAGTTGCTTTGCTTTCACATGCATTGGTTGACAGCTCTCCTATCCCTATGTTGAGAGAAATCAGGAGTAAGTGCAGAGGCATTGTGTGTGATAGTTAACAAAAACAAGACAAAAATACTGAGGACAAAAATATGTTTCGCAGTGTAAACAATGGCTCAATGGTCATATGTATGTGTGCAATCACTTTAAGATAGCAAAACTTAGAAAAAGAAAAAGAGAGAAAAAGAGACACTCTTTGTCTTTGCTCACATTTGAAACAGGTTCATACATGAATGGACAGTCAGAAGTGCTGCGACGGAGATCCTCTGTGGTTGTTGTTCTAGATAGAGTAACGTTTGTGTGTGGATGTGAGATAGAGGCAGCAATGTTTTTGCAGCTGTTAATGCTGCATTTAGTCCCGTAGGGTGGAGGAGGGTGATGATGATGATGATGATGATGAAGGCAAGAAATGTGTGTGTGTGTGTGTGTGTGTGTGGAAGGCTTTATTTGCAGTGTGAGGTTGAGTAGATGGGGTTTACAGGGGTCACTGGGGCTCTAGCTCATAACAGAACTGATATACCCTGCAAACAAATGGAACAGCTTTCTTACCCACTGCGGACTGGGGCACATTTTCACATTACTCTTGCCTGTAACTCTCTCACACACACATAGGCATGTATACACACAGAGCCAGGGGCAGCGCAGAAGAAAAAAAAATGCTATTTCTCTCAAAGTGACATATTTACACTCTTTCGTGCGAGAGCCACATCGAAACAGCATCAACTGTAGTGAATACTTTTGAGAGGCACTCAAATGAAATGCTATCACTGCTTATAGCATGCTGGGAAAACACTCATCTATCCGCAACCGTTCTCTTTTTCACTCTCTCTCTCTTTCTCGAACTGTATGCTGTTGTTATAAAGTGCAGTAGAAGTGTGATATTGCTGTAGGCCAGTTCTGTAATCCCACTGTGTTTTGACCTTTGCTCGCGCTGATGCAAGCTACTGTACCAACACTAGTGCATGATGGGTAAAAACAAACAGATTCTTATGCAGAAATTACCACCTTATTTGTGTGTGTAGGTAATCACAGCGTGCTGATATACAGCCATATTGCACGGCTACAAGTGTGATATTGCATTTATACAACAGTTCGACTGCACAAGTGTGTAAATAAATAAGAACAACAATGGAGTGTCTTCAAAACACTCTTTTGTGCAGAACTACTTCCTTCTGCCACGGATTCAAATCTCAAAATCTCCAAAAGTGTCTAAACAAATTGTAAAATAGGTGCTATATATATATATATCACATATTTGAGGTCTAAATAACTACATACTCGACTAAAAACTAAATTTCATGGCATAACAACATTTGTAAAATTTGTAAAAAAAAAAAAAAAAAAAAAAAAAAAAAAAGGTAGATTTGCACGACCACCATGACAGTCGCGGCAAGCGGAGTGATACGGTGAAATGGTTCCAGTGCTGATACTGGGAGAATATAGCACGTCTCTCAGCCAATCAGATTCGAGAACCAAACTATTACAATTATTTTAAAGGGTTAGTTCACCCAAAAATTTAAATTGTGTAATTACTCACCCTCATGTCGTTCTACAATAACCCATTTTACGAATCTTTTGTTTCGAATTAGCCAAAATCACATGAACCATTGAAATTTCAAAACGTTTTAAAACACTTTGAAACACTACTGAAATCACATGATTTTGGCACTCCGCACCACTGATTCGAAACAAAAGATTCGTAAAGCTTCGAAGCTTCATGAAGCAGTGTTTTGAAATCGCCTATCTCTAGATATTGTTGAATAAAGTCATTATTTTGATTTTTGTTTTTGTTTTTTTTGACGCACAAAAAGTATTCTCGTCGCTTCATAACATTAATAAACCACTGTACCACTGAACCACTGTATTGACATGAACTGTTTTAAATATGTCTTTAGTACATTTATGGGCATCTGAAAGTGTTAATTATCTTGCTTTCAACAGAGGCCTCACTGAGCCATCGGATTTTATCAAAAATATCTTAATTTGTGTTTCGAAGATGAACAAAGGTCTTACTGGTGTAGAACGACTTGAGGGTTTCGTTCACTGTTAAAAATGTGAGAAGTTTCTGGGCTATAGTAGAATCTGAGATCACATTTACAGACTTGTAACAAAGATTTGATTAGATTTTTTTTTCCTAAGGTGCCAAACATGTAGCCAAAAAATAATAAAAAAAAAAAAAAAAAAAAAAAAAAAAGAACTCTGATATCGGGCCCTTTAATTGCCTTTGGCATTGACTATATCTGACAACTCCAAACACACTTAAGTACAAAGTAGCATCTGTCCTTTTTTAATGATCCTCTTGGCTTCCCTCCATTGCATCATCTCCTGTTACACTTTTCCACCACAGAACCCTTAACTTCGGCTCTGAAAGTTTTGAAATCTCGCCAAAATACTGCAAAGTTGCCAATGCAGCCCAAAAACACCCCCTCTGCCTCTACCAGCCGTCCTCCTGGAGGAAGAGAAGGAGGGTGGCAGAGGAATATTCGGCAGATAAGCCTCTCCTTTAGCCTCCAGCCTGACAGACAGATGCTGCTCTCGCTAGCATGCGGGGGAGGGAGACCAACAATACATAAATATTAATCAGATGGAAGATTGAGAGGCTCATCGCACCCAGAGAGAGAGAGACGGAGAGAAAGAGACATGTAAGAAAGCTGAAAGTCAAGGCTTTTGGAGGGATGAAAATGTAATTATGCGTATTGAATGTCTGTATACGCCCTAAGGCCAGAGAAAGTCGTGAAGTTAAGAAATGTAAAACTACACACACATACACAGCGCTTTGTCTTATTCTACAGCATTATTCGTATTTGGAAAAACCACTAACTCTTAGTATAAAACTTTAGCATGTAACTTGCCCTGCACCAACTGAATGATATATTAAATCATGCAGTTTCTTGAGGAGAGGTATTATGAATTAGTAATATGCTGAACTTCAGATTTACGGGTAAACGGGTAAAAAACAAAGCCACAGTCTTGCATTGAAGGAGGGACTATATCTAAGCTATTTCTGAAATATATCCATCCAGCAACACCCTAGTAACGGAATTACAGCACATTAGCAACCACTCAAAACACCTTAGCCATATTTAAATATGGTGTTCTTGTGCCATGTTCTACATGAAGAAGTACTGCTGACATTGTCATTTGAAAATGTAAAAATCAACTGCATATTATTATTATTATTATTATTATTATTATTATTATTATTATTATTATTATTATTATTATTATCTGTTCTGGCAGTATGAAAATGCTTTTATATAATGACTTATTGTGATAAAAGACTATTTTCAAGAAATAAAATTTTTTATTTTTATTATTCACTATTTTAATATTAAACTAGGATTTAATACTAATACCAATAATAATAATAATAATAATAATAATTATTATTATTATTATTATTATTATTATTATTATTAGTAGTAGTAGTAGTAGTAGTAGTAATAGTAGTAGTATTCAATAATAATAATATCATTATATAATAATAATAATAATAATTATAATTATTATTATTATTATTATTATTATTATTATTATTATTATTATTATTATTATTTTATTTTCTGTTCTAACAATATGAAAATGCTTTTATAAAATGTCTTATTGTGATAAAAGAGTATTTTTCAAGAAATACAAATTATTATATTTTTATTGTCACTATTTTACCATTAAACTATGGTTTAATACTACTAATACTAAAAAAATAATAATAATAATAATATTAATTAATTATTATTATTATTATTATTATTATTATATATATAATTATATAATATTATTAGTATATATTATATATTATTATTATTATATATTATTATTATTATTATTATTTGCAGTATAATTGTTTTACAATAACTCTAAGGTTTAATTATAATAACAATAATAATAATAATAATAATAATAATAATAATAATAATAATAATAATAATATTATTATTATTATTATTATTATTATTATTATTCACAGTATAATTGTTTTACAATAACTAAGGTTTAATAATAATAATAATTGTTATTAATAATATAATAATAATAATTATTATTATTATTATTATTATTATTTTATTAATACTATTTTAACTATAACTCTAGGGTTTAGTACTACTACTACTACTACTACTAATGATAATAATAACACATTTATATTTATATTTCTTATAATATATGTATATATAAATATAATGATAATAATAATAATAAATTAGGCACGTTCATATTAACTGATGTGTGGTCAGAGCTAGAGTTTGAACGGCTTTAAACGCTGTTCATCCAATCAGATTTCCAAGTCAGGGTGCTCTTTTTCATAATTATAATTAAATCACTTTAAAGTCATTATCTGATTCATAAATCTTAACTAAGACAAGAGCTTTTTCCTTTTTTCTCTATTAACACATGCTCAGTAAGACAAATCCGTCCTTTTGTTTCTCACAGGTCAGTGCTAGAGTATAATTACCTGCCTTATTTATTAATAAAGCAATGTTGATGAATATGAAGATGCATACAGGTGTGTTTATTAATTCATTGCATTTATTCTTTGTTGATAATCATGTGACCTCGTGTATGTTTTTGCTGTTTAGTTTACTGCTGCATTAGTCATGGCCAGAGGCAAAGTTGGTGTGATGAAAGGGTGAGCATGGGTGATTAGTTGGCAGAGATTTACCCGCCCACCCGCCGCCTCTGTATGTGCGTTCGTTCTTCTGCTCCTGCATATGGGTGACATAGAGCTGGAGGGCACAATATCTTTTCTCTCTCTCTGTTTGTTCTCCTGTCTCAATAGGGAACCCCATTAAGTCCAATTAATTTTTTTTTTGTAGTCACCCCATCAAATAAAACTCGCACACACCCTCCTGCAGACAGATGCCTTCACACACAGCGTGATTTACTGCCGTTCATCTGACCTTAAAATAGGCCTTTTTCAAACAGGTGTTTCTCTGCATTCCTGTTGAACGTTAGCTAACATTTGAACACTGCTGGAGAGCGTTAGCATTTTAAAGGACTTAATGAAATGGCATCTGTTTCAGCAACAAAAGTACATTTATTTGTGCCTCAGGGAATGTAAGCATGACTAAATTTGCAAATGGTTAAAGAATGAGCTCATCTTTCTCTCTCTCTCTCGCTCTTTCAGTGTTACGTGATGATTTCAGACAGAACCCTACGGATGTGGTGGTGGCTGCTGGAGAGCCGGCCATCTTGGAGTGCGTTCCCCCTCGTGGCCACCCGGAACCCACCATCTACTGGAAGAAAGACAAAGTCAGAATCGACGAGAAGGATGACAGGATCAAGGTGAGAACTGGAGACTAATCATATGTAAATACTGATGAAAGAAGGAAGGATTTGTTATTTTGAAAAGCCGTTGTAAATATGAAGAAAAATCTAAAACAAAATCCTTTAAATTCACTTACTAAAAAGTTTATTTTGTCATATTTGTATTCATTTTATTTCGGTTTGTTTTGTTTTGCAAAGCCATTGTAAATATAAAGAAAAATCTAAAACAAAATTCTTCTGAAGAGAAGAATTTTTATTTTATTTAGTTTTTTGTTTTGTTTTTTGTTTTGTTTTGTTTTGTTTTGTTTTGTTTTGTTTTGTTTTGTTTTGTTTTGTTTTGTTTTGTTTTGTTTTGTTTTGTTTTGTTTTGTTTTGTTTTGTTTTGTTTTGTTTTGCAAAGCCTGTGTAAATATGTAAAAATCTAAAACCAAATTGTACAGAGCCCCTAAAAGGGACATTAAAAAATATGAGATGGGAGGAAACATTATCCGTCAATGCTTTTGCGTTCTCTCACAAATGTTTTGCATTCCACTGAAAAACTTTGAAACACAAAAAGTTTTGCATGCGAAATTTTCTTTGGGGAACACAAAAGTTTTACGAAAGGAATTGCAAAGGTTTTGGAAGTGAAAAGAAAAGCATCGAAACTAATAATCTTTTTTTCCATCATCATGTTCCTTTGGAGGCTCTGTAAAATTGCTATGTATAATGTTATATAATCCTTATATAATATATATATTTATTTTCTAAACTAAATGACAGTTATTTGAGTAACACTTTACAATAACAATTTTCATTTGTTAACATTAGTTAACTATGGAAGCTTGTTTCCAACACTGCATAAAAAATAAATGGAAAAGGTAATTGCGACTTTATATCACACAATTCTTACTTTAAAACTTAAAATTGCGAGTTATATAAATTCGCAATTCTGAGAAAAATAAAGTTATATTTTTCCTCCCTCAGAATTGGACTTTATAACTCACAATTACAAGTTTATATCTCACAATTCTGAAAAAAGACGTCAGAATTGTGAGAAATAAACTAGCAACTGTGAAAAAAAGTCAAAATTGCGAGAAATAAACTCACAATTGCGGGGAAAAAAGTCAGAATTGCGAGAAATAAACTAGCAACTGTGAGAAAAACGTCAAAATTGCGAGAAATAAACTCACAATTGCGGGAAAAAAAGTCAGAATTGCGAGAAATAAACTAGCAACTGTGAGAAAAACGTCAAAATTGTGAGAAATAAACTAGCAACTGTGAGAAAAACGTCAAAATTGCGAGAAATAAACGCGCAAGTCAGAATTGCGAGAAATAAACTCGCATTTGCGTGAAAAAAAAAGTCCAAATTGCGAGAAATAAACTCGCAATTGCAGGAAAAAAAGTCAGAATTGCGAGAAATAAACTCGCAATTACGGGAAAAAAAGTCCGAATTGCGAGAAATAAACTTGCAATTGCGGGAAAAAAAGTCAGAATTGCGAGAAATAAACTCGCAATTGCGGGAAAAAAATTCAGAATTGCGAGAAATAACCTCACAATAGCGGGAAAAAATCAGAATTGTGAGAAATAAACTAGCAACTGTGAGAAAAACGTCAAAATTGTGAGAAATAAACTAGCAACTGTGAGAAAAACGTCAAAATTGCGAGAAATAAACTCGCAAGTCAGAATTGCGAGAAATAAACTAGCAACTGTGAGAAAAAAGTCAAAATTGCGAGAAATAAACTCGCAATTGCGGGAAAAAAAGTCAGAATTGCGAGAAATAAACTCGCAGTTACAGGAAAAAAAGTCAGAATTGCGACAAATAACCTCACAATAGCGGGAAAAAATCAGAATTGTGAGAAATAAACTAGCAACTGTGAGAAAAACGTCAAAATTGTGAGAAATAAACTAGCAACTGTGAGAAAAACGTCAAAATTGCGAGAAATAAACTCGCAAGTCAGAATTGCGAGAAATAAACTCGCATTTGCGTTAAAAAAAAAAGTCAAAATTGCGAGAAATAAACTCGCAATTGCGGGAAAAAAAGTCAGAATTACGAGAAATAAACTCGCAATTGCGGGAAAAAAAGTCCGAATTGCGAGAAATAAACTCGCAATTGCGGGGAAAAAATTCAGAATTGCGAGAAATAAACTAGTAACTGTGAGAAAAAGTGAGAATTGCGAGAAATAGCCTTGCAATAGTGGGAAAAAATCTGAATTGTGAGAAATAAACTAGCAACTGTGAGAAAAAAGTCAAAATTGCGAGAAATAAACTCGCAATTGCGGGAAAAAAAGTCAGAATTGCGAGAAATAAACTCGCAGTTACAGGAAAAAAAGTCAGAATTGCAACAAATAACCTCACAATTGCGGGGAAAAAAGTCAGAATTGCGAGAAATAAACTAGCAACTGTGAGAAAAACGTCAAAATTGCGAGAAATAAACGCGCAAGTCAGAATTGCGAGAAATAAACTCGCATTTGCGTGAAAAAAAAAGTCCAAATTGCGAGAAATAAACTCGCAATTGCAGGAAAAAAAGTCAGAATTGCGAGAAATAAACTCGCAATTGCGGGAAAAAAAGTCCGAATTGCGAGAAATAAACTTGCAATTGCGGGAAAAAAAGTCAGAATTGCGAGAAATAAACTAGCAATTGCGGGAAAAAAATTCAGAATTGCGAGAAATAAACTAGTAACTGTGAGAAAAAGTGAGAATTGCGAGAAATAACCTTGCAATAGTGGGAAAAAATCAGAATTGTGAGAAATAAACTAGCAACTGTGAGAAAAAAGTCAAAATTGCGAGAAATAAACTCGCAATTGCGGGAAAAAAAGTCAGAATTGCGAGAAATAAACTCGCAGTTACAGGAAAAAAAGTCAGAATTGCGACAAATAACCTCACAATAGCGGGAAAAAATCAGAATTGTGAGAAATAAACTAGCAACTATGAGAAAAACGTCAAAATTGTGAGAAATAAACTAGCAACTGTGAGAAAAACGTCAAAATTGCGAGAAATAAACTCGCAAGTCAGAATTGCGAGAAATAAACTCGCATTTGCGTTAAAAAAAAGTCAAAATTGCGAGAAATAAACTCGCAATTGCGGGAAAAAAAGTCAGAATTACGAGAAATAAACTCGCAATTGCGGGAAAAAAAGTCAGAATTGCGAGAAATAAACTCGCAATTGCAGGAAAAAAAGTCAGAATTGCGAGAAATAAACTCGCAATTGCGGGGAAAAAAGTCCGAATTGCGAGAAATAAACTAGTAACTGTGAGAAAAAGTGAGAATTGCGAGAAATAGCCTTGCAATAGTGGGAAAAAATCAGAATTGTGAGAAATAAACTAGCAACTGTGAGAAAAAAGTCAAAATTGCGAGAAATAAACTCGCAATTGCGGGAAAAAAAGTCAGAATAGCGAGAAATAAACTCGCAGTTACAGGAAAAAAAGTCAGAATTGCAACAAATAACCTCACAATAGCGGGAAAAAATCAGAATTGTGAGAAATAAACTAGCAACTGTGAGAAAAACGTCAAAATTGCGAGAAATAAACTCGCAAGTCAGAATTGTGAGAAATAAACTTGCATTTGCGTGAAAAAAAAAGTCAAAATTGCGAGAAATAAACTCGCAATTGCGGGAAAAAAAGTCAGAATTACGAGAAATAAACTAGTAACTGTGAGAAAAAGTCAGAATTGCGAGAAATAACCTTGCAATAGTGGGAAAAAATCAGAATTGTGAGAAATAAACTAGCAACTGTGAGAAAAAAGTCAGAATTGTGAGAAATAAACTCGCAATTGCGGGAAAAAAAGTCAGAATAGCGAGAAATAAACTCGCAGTTACAGGAAAAAAAGTCAGAATTGCAACAAATAACCTCACAATAGCGGGAAAAAATCAGAATTGTGAGAAATAAACTAGCAACTGTGAGAAAAACGTCAAAATTGCGAGAAATAAACTCGCAAGTCAGAATTGTGAGAAATAAACTCGCATTTGCGTGAAAAAAAAGTCAAAATTGCGAGAAATAAACTCGCAATTGCGGGAAAAAAAGTCAGAATTACGAGAAATAAACTCGCAATTGCGGGAAAAAAAGTCTGAATTGCGAGAAATAAACTAGTAACTGTGAGAAAAAGTCAGAATTGCGAGAAATAACCTTGCAATAGTGGGAAAAAATCAGAATTGTGAGAAATAAACTAGCAACTGTGAGAAAAAAGTCAGAATTGTGAGATAAAGTCCCAATAAAGTCCCAATTACCTTTTAATTGTTTTGTTCCATGGCAGAAACAAGCTTCCATAGTTAACTGCATTAGTAAGCATGAACTAACAATGAACAATACTTTTACAGCATTTATCAATCTTAGTTGATGTTAATCTCAACATTGCCTAAAACATTATTAAAATAAAAAATATATATATTAGTATTTATATTATTATTAATTAATTAACTAACATAAGCAAAGGTTAGCGCATGCTGTAAAAATATATTGCTTGTTTATTTAAGTTAACACACCTTATTGTAAAGTGTTATCATTTTTTGCAACAAAGAAAGCCTTATTTGAGGTGTGGAATATTGGTTAATGATCTGGCCTTATAATGATCTGACAATTATAGCTTCAAAACCAGCAAAAGGTGAATCATAAACCACATCTATTTTGCCCTTGAGCAAGGCACTAAAGAGAGAGTTTCGTAGTAACTTATCTCATGAGGTGTTGCAGAGACTGTAACATTCCAGTGTTCTCTGTCAGATCCGTGGAGGGAAGCTGATGATCTCGAACACGAGGAAGAGCGACGCTGGCATGTACATCTGTGTGGGTACCAACATGGTCGGCGAGAGAGACAGCGAGACGGCCCAGGTCACTGTGTTTGGTACGTGCCAATTCTGATATCTGACATTCAAAACCACAAAAAGTCTTTAAAAATATCACAAAATGTCTGAATCATGCCAGGAAAATGTTAACAAGCAGGTTTGAGTGTTTCAATTTCTCCATCATGAGAGAATGTGTCATGTTTAATTCCTCTGTTATGCTTGTGTCCTCAAGTTAGTCATAAAACATGCTGGGACACAAAAGCGTATCATACCCTTACACAATAACACAAATCTCTGTGAGAGCTTCTGTTCGGTGTATGACTCAATGCTGAGTCACAGCGAGTGAATGAGGTCTCCGCGTCCCTTATGTCCTTTTCTCGTCTCTGTGTCTTTCAGAGAGGCCCACGTTCCTACGGCGGCCCATTAACCAGGTGGTTCTGGAGGAGGAGGCGGTGGAGTTTCGCTGTCAGGTGCAGGGAGACCCACAACCATCCGTCCGCTGGAAAAAAGACGAAATTGATGTCCCCCGCGGGAGGTGAGACGGGGACACGCTGGCAGAGACGTCTGCCGATCTAAAGCATTATTTCAAATGTCTACTCGTATAGCCATCTGTGATGTAGGTGTTGAGCTCCATGCTGGGGCCCATTTTCAGAAACACGCGAGCTCTGTCGTGAGGCCCCCTGCAGATAATATAAGCCTCATTGGTTGGTGTTCTTTTGCTCCGTGCTGAGGCCCTGAGGTAAAGACAGGTGAGACTGCAGGTGGACCGGTGCAGGTGAGGCTCTGGCACAGCAAAAGAGAAGTTAGTCACCCTCAGGCCTCTCCATTCAAACTGTGATAGTGAGATAAAGAGAGGGAGAGAGGACGAGAACACTTTTGACAAAGATCATCCTTCAGGCGAGACAAAAAAAAAAGAAAAAAGATTTAGTCACGGACCAGATACATTGTGTCTAAAGCAATAAATCTTGGATCAAATTCGTAAAAGAACACAAGATTTGATAGGAAATGATCACAAGACTGAGAATGTTCATATAATTGGATAATATTACTAATATTGCTCATATTTTTCAACAAGGATGCATTAAATTAATCTAAATTGACAGTAAAGTCATTTATAATGTTGAAAAAGATTCAAATAAATGCTGTTCATTGAACTTTCTTTTCATCAAAGAATCCTGAAATATGTATTAGTTTCCACAAAATCTTAAAAGGTTAGTTGACCCAAAAATGAAAATTATATCATTAATTACTCATTCTCATGTCCGTTCCACACCCATAAGACCTTTGTTGATCTTCGAAACACAAATTAAGATATTTTTGATCAAATCCGATGTCTCACTGAGACCTCCATTGCCAGCAAGACAATTAACACTTTCAGATGCCCAGAAAGCTGCTAAAGACCTATTTAAAACAGTTCATGTGACTACAGTGGTTCAATCTTAATGTTATGAAGTGACAAAAATACTTTTTGTGTGCCAAAACAACAAAATAACGACTTTATTCAACAGTATCTAGTAATGGGAGCTTTCAAAACACTGCTTCATGAAGCTTTACGAATCTTTTGTTTCAAATCAGTGGTTTGGAGCATCTATCAAACTGCAAAAGTCACGCCCCCCAGTGGTGAATCGTTGAAATTTCGAAACACTTATGATGTAACGAAGCCTCGTTTACTGAAATCACATGACTTTGGCGGTTTGATACATGCTCCGAACCACTGATTCGAAACAAAAGATTTGTAAAGTGTTAATTAACTTGCTGTCTATGCAGGCCTCACTGAGCCATCGTATTTTATCAAAAATATCTTAATTTGTGTTCCGAAGATGAATGAAGGTCTTACGGGTGTAGAGCAACATGAAGGTGACATAAATGACAGAATTTTCATTTTTGGGTGAACTAACCCTTTAAGCAGCACAACTGTTTTCAACACTGATAATAATAAGAAATTATTCTTAAGCAGCAGATCAGCATATTAGAATGATTTCTAAAGGATCATGTGACACTGAAGACTGGAGTAATGATGCTGAAAATTCAGCTTTGTATCACAGGAATAAATTATATATAGTACAGTCCAAAAGTTTGGAACCACTAAGATTTTTAATGTTTTTAAAAGAAGTTTCGTCTGCTCACCAAGGCTACATTTATTTAATTAAAAATACAGTAAAAACAGTAATATTGTGAAATATTATTACAATTTAAAATAACTATTTTCTATTTGAATATATTTCACAAAGTAATTTATTCCTGTGATGCAAAGCTGAATTTTCAGCATCGTTACTCCAGTCTCCAGTGTCACATGATCCTTCAGAAATCATTCTAATATGCTGATCTGCTGCTCAAGAAACATTTAATGTGTACAATTGTACAAAATATTTGTGTACAATATTTTTTTTCAGGATTATTTGATGAATAGAAATTTCAAAAGAACAGTGTTTATCTGAAATCTAATCTTTTGTAACATTATAAATGTCTTTACTGCCACTTTTGATTGATTTAATGCATCCTTGCTGAATAAAAGTATTCATTTCTTTAATTTCTTTTCAAAAAAATAAAAATAAAAATTCTTACTGACCCCAAACTTTTGAACGGTAGTGTATAATGCTACAGAAGCTTTGTATTTCAGATAAATGCTGTTCTTTTGAACTTTCTATTCATCAAGGAATCCTGAAAAAAAAAAGTACATTGAAAATAATCATAAATGTTTATTGAGCAGCAAATCAGCATATTAGAATGATTTCTAAAGGATCATGTGACACTGAAGAACTGGAGTAATGATGCTGAAAATTCAGCTTTACATCACAGGAATGAATTACTTTGTCAAATATATTTAAATAGTACACAGTTATTTTAAATTGTAATAATATTTCACAATATTACTGTTTTTTTCTGTATTTTTAATTAAATAAATGTAGCCTTGGTGAGCAGATGAAACTTCTTTTAAAAACATTAAAAATCTTAGTGGTTCCAAACTTTTGGACTGTACTATATATATATATATATATATATATATATATATATATATATATATATATATATATATATATATATATATAAAGCTGAATTTGATATTATTATTATTATTATTATTATTAACATAGTATATCCAGTTATGTTATATTATAATTATATTTTATAATATTGCTCTTTTACCTTATTTTTGATTAAAAAAAATTGCAGACTTGGTGAGCAAAAGAGACTTCTTTCAAAAACAATAAATACATCTTACCAACCCTGAACTTCTATAAATGGTAATGTATATGTATGAAAGATTACCATATACTTGACTTAATTTCAGGTGTTTTTATGGTATTTCATGCTTCTTCTGAAAATACCATGGTGCATGGCCACAAAAACACGGTGTGACCATTTTACCTTGTTCAAAATCCCAAAGTAAAACCATGGTACTTTTTGATTTGATGAAATATTCTATTTAAAACAGCATCAACGATCGAGACAGCTCCAAACAAATGTGTGTCCACAGCCAGCAGATAAGGATGCGAACAGCGGCTGTGTTTTTTTTTTTTTTGAGTGCTATCATGCCTTGTTTGTTTGTCTGTGTCTGTGATATGGTACAGGTCACCGGGCCACATGCTCTCACAACAAGCACGCAGACAAAATAAACCATCACGTCTCTGTGTACTTTTCCCACATTCCCCATATCTGCACAGATTTCAAACTACTCCTGTTCAACAATTCTGAAAGGCCATTGCTTTCATAGTTTCGGACTATGAATCATATCAGAATATGCACTGTAATATGGGCTCTAAAACCAGCGCGGTTGAATTTTTATCCGTTAATTATTAGTTCATTGACGTCATTCGTTACAATTATATTCTGTTCTGTAAGTGTCCAAATGCTACACGTAATAAACTCAAAAAGATTAATATATAGCCTAATTACTTTACCATGTTCCTTTCATCAGATCACAAATGTCGTTCCGTGCGTTTCCGTGAAGACTTTTCTTGGTTTATTAGTTTTGTAAGAAACAATTAGATTAATCTACATTATTCAGCTGTCAGTTAAAACATACATAGTAATTAATTCAGCGAGTGCGACAATCAGTGTATCTGTCAGGTAATAATTCAACACGCTTCTTCTCTTTTCTTTCCAAGAAGCATATCGAGAAATTAATTAGGTTTCCAGAAAGAAACAATGACAATCTAATAATTAAATAACTCACAGTCGCGCAGCACGTAATTACCACAAGACCCAGACTAGACAA
This sequence comes from Megalobrama amblycephala, assembly GCF_018812025.1. Classification (NCBI taxonomy): domain Eukaryota; kingdom Metazoa; phylum Chordata; class Actinopteri; order Cypriniformes; family Xenocyprididae; genus Megalobrama; species Megalobrama amblycephala. The sequence continues at coordinate 19,324,506 of NC_063059.1, forward strand.
AACACGTGCTCTTATTTTATTTCCTGTCGCTGAAACGGCAGATTATTTTAATTTTGACATTCTCAGCCGTCGCCCGTTGTGCAGAGTCACTTGTATTTTCTCTCTCGTGATTATGTAGATGTCTGACTTCAAAGAGCTGGCGTATGTGGTAGATAACGGGTTGGCAACCAGTTGACCTTCAGGTTATACAATCACACAGACGTGCACATGCAACGTATTAACCCACAGCGCAGTGTTTTAGTTACATTTAAATGCTGAAAACCGCATCCGATCCAAACGCCAAATCTTTTTCTTGTCAATTTTGAATTCTCTTACAGAATTTCACAAGCTTCTTTGCTGTCGGGATGCCTGTGCTGTTCATACAGAGATGAGATATGAACTCATTAGCTCATCAAAGTAACACCAGGCCATTTGGCGCAGACTTTCACAGCAACTCTGAGCTCCAAGTACGAATTAACAAGGAAAAGACACTCAAAAGCTGTGTCTGCAAATGTTTACACCCCAAATCTGTCAGCAACGCATGCCGCGTAATATGTGTGTGTGTTGTTTAGAGACCAGTGGAGTGTAGTGTATCCTCAGCATTGCCTTGCTTCATGTGTAATTGCATTCCTCTCCTAATAGAGAACAGATCCAGCTCAGAGAGGAAGCACATACAGAGCGCTACTGTTTCTGTGTGTGTGTGTGTGTGTGTGTGTGTGTGTGTGTGTGTGTGTGTGTGTGTGAGAGAGAGGGAGAGAGAGAGAGAGAGAGAGAGAGAGAGAGAGAGAGAGAGAGAGAGAGAGTGTATTTCTCGTTTTTACCAGGCTCGTTTCATGCAATATTTAGTCTTAGTGGTTGAAAATCTGATTAGCATCTTGTTTATGTTGTTTCTTTAATCTCCGTCTCTCTCTCTCTCTCTCTGTATCCAATCATGTCAGACTTTGCCTCAGGCTCTGTCAGAAAGACACTTGATACATCGGAGTGTTTAGCTTCTGTGAAGTGTCATTCTCCTTCCGTTTTCATTCGAACAGTATCAGCTTTATTCTCCAAAACCTGACTTGAACCTGGACTATGACATTACATATATGATTAAACTTTATCAGGACATTCCTATTATAGGGCTGTCAAGTGATTCAAATTTTAACCTAATTAATCGCAAATTAATTGCGCATCAAATTTGGCTGAGAGATTACCACCAGCTTTAGAAAGAAATATTATATTCGATTCAACATAGAATTTATTACACATAACCTTTTAGGCTACAACAGCCAAGATGTCATGAGGGTGAGTAAATTATGACAGATTTTTTTATTTTTGGGTGAACTACATCTAATGGGTTTTTATTAATATTTTTATTTATTTATTTATGAAATAAGACACTAAAACTACCAGTAGGTAGCGGTAAATGTCTAAATGAGTAAGTCATTGGGCCCTATCATACACCTGGCACACTGCGACGGCAATCGCGACGCAAGTGTTTTTTGCTTGTTTCAGCCCGCCGCAGTTATTTTCACGTCCAGCGCCTCGTTGTTTAAATAGCAAATGCACTCACGCCCATTTGTTCGCCCATGGGCATGCTGTTCAGGTGCGTTGTTGGCGTGTTGCTATTTTGAGGCAAATGAAAATTACTGCGCCATTGACCAACAAAAACCTGGTCTAAAGTCAATGGCGCTGTATTTTTTATTTTTTATTTTTTTTTTGTTATTTAAAAGACGTGTTAGTAATATGTGTACACTCTGCTTTTTACACACACAGGGACGCGCAGCAGCACACAAACATGCCAAATATTAAAAATAAAAGGATGTAAATAGCAATCCGCCATGGTGGAAGCACACCTGGTTGGTTTATTGCACGTTACGCCCAAAACACACCCGTGACTCCTTAAGAAACTATGTACAGCCCTTTTGGACCATGCACCTGGCACTATGACCATTTTTTGTCATTAAACTAGCAAAAGTGGATTTGGACTCACTGTAAGTGCATCTGCGCCATGGTCTTCAGACCATGCGCTTAGATCGTTAAAATAGAGCTCATTAAGTCATTCATTCAATTTGTTTGTTCGAACAGCAGATTGATTCAGAAATCAAGTAAACGGCTCTCTTTATGAATGGGCCATTTAATCATTGGTTCACCCCATTCATTCAAAACGCGAATTCATTCAGAAACACAGAAACACTTTTTATAGAATGTAATGTTACGTTATTTTTAAGTTACTTTTTTCTGGGCTGGGCTTGCTTGTTTGTTTTTTTAATAACAAAGAAAAAAGTTCTATTTTTGGCAAATGTAAAGGCCCATTCACACCAAAAGTGAAATGAATTAGCCTCAGGCTGAAAGAAATGCAAATTCATGCCTGTACAGTAGAGGGCGCAGCTCAAACTAAACTTTCAACTGTGCTGTTATTCTGGACCACAGAAGAATAAGACAGGGGAAGGAATTTCAACACTTGAACTTCAGCTTCAGCAACTTCAGCAAAAAATAAATAAATAAAAAATGAAACGTGATTTTAAAGGCATTGGTTAATAAACTGAGATTAAATACATAAAGTATATTTGTGCAATTTAACATATTTAATTATTGCAGGTTTGCATAATATTCTGAGTTTGCATTTCACTGTTTTCATTGATTTTGAGGACTACTGAATCTGTTTTTGTGCAAGTGAGATGAGTAAATGCATGTTCACATTTAGGCTGCGTCCGAAAACTGGAAAATGTTGCCTTCTGAGGACACATTTCAAGGTAGTAAGGCATCAAGGCACGTCCGAATCCAATGTTAGCTTCACTTCCTCTCTCATGAGATACCTTCCTCAGATCGATTTTTGAAGGAAGCATGGATGTATCCTTAGCTGCCTTTGATATCCCACAATCCTGTGCTTTCCATTCTGTGACAGTTGAGCTACAAAAATAAAGATGGCGTCCGAAAGTTGCGTTTGCTGCTCAGTTTGTGTATAAATGTACGATTTTGACCAACATATTTCAATTTTGATATCATTTCTATAGAGAAATTACTACTGTAATAATTAAATATTTGTTTAGTTCTCACCAAAGCTCACGCTATATTGCTGTAGATCATTAAACTCTAAAATCAATTTCGTGAGGTGCCTTCATGCACAAACGCTGCCGTACAAGTCATTCTCTTATAAGACAGCGAGGCAGCAAGACAGCTACCTAGGTTTTCGGACGCAGCCTTAGTCTAGATCTACAATAACCATCATGTTCACACACAACACCTCTGCACTCACTCACAATTCCTCTCAACATGGGGAGAGAACTGCCAGTCAATAAATGGGACAACAAAGTAACTTGAGTTACTTATTTGATAAAACTAACTCAGATGTTTTGTTGTAAATTTAAAAGTAATGTGTTACTTTACTAGTTACATGAAAAAGTAATCTGATTACCTAACTTGCGTTACTTATAATGTGTTACCCCCAACACTGATTGTAACTGCATTCTATAGGCTACATTATTTTGATATTTTATTTTTTTTAAATAAAGCAGCACACATTCTGTGAATTGGTTGTATATAAACAACAGTTTGCCGAAGAATAATTTTGGTCTTATTGGTCCTCATGTCAGGGATCCTGTCTCCTGCGCCACATGGCATGCTCTCTAAGCCCTGCTTCCTGTGGAAGGGCGGATCTGGAGTGACAGACAGCAGACAGAGTGTTGTCTAGCTGTCAGACCAAAAGCTCTATGGCACAACGCCCTCTCACACTTGCTCACAGACACGCATACACACTCCAGAAATCCCAATTATAGCAACCTACTACAAAGAAGACCAACCTGCAAGGCCTGTCAACTTCTCAACCTCACTTTCACCTCACACACATACTCACACACAGCTCATCACCTTTGGCTGTCAGTTTCCAGGACATAGTGCTCCTGAAGTACCTAGGAGCTGCCAGTGAGGTGCAGATCAATAAGGCTGGATTCTACATCTCAAATCCCCCTCTGTACTGTCTGACCTGGAATCGGCCTGTTTCTCTGATTAGCTCCCAGATACACCCACTTCTCTCTCACACACACATCGGACGCCTCATAAATATTGGAAGCATCTGCGGTTCCAGTTGAAAGCCTCCTCCTTCTCTGTAGAGTGTGTGTCATTGTTGAATAATTGATCTTTCGCTGTCAGCAATAAAAAAAATGCTGTGTTTCTATACAGTGCTCTTTATGAATATACTAGGTTTTCTTTATCTGGTATTCTAAATATCATCTGCTGTGGTGCATTGTTCATTTTAATGAACACAAATGTCATGGTTTCGTATTGGCTATATATCTAAACAATGACCGTTGATCAAATGTGAGTTGGTGATAATTTCTTATTCCATGGAATAATTTGGGTATGTCTTATGTATTGTAGTATACTCTGCCATTACTCCAGTCTTCAGTGTCACATGATCCTTCAGAAATCATTCTAATATGTTTATTTGCTGCGCAATAAACATTTTTTATTATTATCAATGTTGAAAACAGTTGTGCTGCTTATTTTTTTTTCAGTATTCAGAAGAAGAGCATATATATATATATATTTATTTATTTATTTATTTTTTTTTTTATTTAACTTGAATGGTAAAGTATACAATAGTACATACAGAAGTTGTTTCTAATTGATATACTCATCTTCTGTTCATATGTGTTTCAGGTATGATATTAAATATGATAAAGATGACTATGTGCTGAGGATAAAGAAGGCAGCAGCGAGTGACGAAGGAACCTTCACCTGTTTAGCGGAGAACCGAGTGGGCAAAACAGAGGCGTCCGCCACCCTCACGGTTAGAGGTCAGTTGAGTATCCAAATCTACCACAAAAGTTAAATCACACTGCTTACAACTTTAGACTCTGACAGGGTGGTTGGTTGCCTTCAAAAATGTGCATTTCATCAAACTGTTTCAAAGCAACTCATGCAATCAGCTTGGATGAATGCTTTTGATTGCATCATTGATTACTAATTACAGTTTTTGATTACTTGATTATAATTATTGATTGCTGAATTCCTAAATTTTGCCCCCTGCCCAAGGGGATTAAATCAATTAAAATAAATTAAAAAATAAATAAATTAATTAAAATATATAGAGAGATTTTTATTTTATTTTATTTTGTTTTTCTTCTTTGGCAAACAGAATCAAATTAGTGGATCTCAGAAGCCCAACAGTGTATTTATGCTGACCTGGGTAATTTGACTCTATCATAAGGTTTCCCTTTACTGGAAATCAATAGCGGTATAATGTATTTTGGTGGAGTCTCAGTCTAAAAGAGTGAGATAACCTCCTGACGGGTCTCAAATGAACTCCTGAAGTGTAATTTAGGTGTGGAGTGAGCTTGCCCTGAGCACCAATGCTTTTTATTATTTACACCCCCTAGAATGGAGACCACCAACCCCCCCCACACACACATAAACACACGCTATCTCCTCGGTTCCACTGTGGCACTCCAGCCCATACCAGCGAAACCATTTCACAGTTTACTGGTGCAGACCGACCCCGGAAAGCCCAGCTCAGCTGGGCAAGGTTAATAAAAAAAAATTTCTTCTTTTTGCCATAATCTCCCTCTCTCCCCTTCCACCTCTTCTCTGTCTCCCTTCTCTTCTCACCACATTAAATCAAATTGCTTAGATGCTCTGTGGTGGGCTTTAAAACCTCACATAGGGGTGTTTCGGTGGCCTTCAGGAGGGGGCTGAAGCTGCCAATGGGGACAGCCGTCAATTTTCAGCCCTTTTGAAAGCTGGATTTACAAGCGGACAGAGTTCAGCCGTGAAGGGATGTGTGGGGATGCAGAGTGGAGGGATTTTACACAGGCTCCCTTTCAAGAGAGAGAGAGAGATAGAGGAGGGAAGGAAGGAGAGGACAGCACTCTGAGCATGATTGCTCCCTCTTAATGTCAATATGGCATCAGCCTCCTCGACAGCTCCACTACCGCATTAAATATGAACTGCTTTTTTTTTTTTTTTTTTCGTCAGCTAGTTTCTCTTGGATATTCCGTCAATATTGTCCACATTCTGTCTTGCCGGCTCAGCTTCCTCACTGAGAGCTGTGTATATAGACCTCATTATTGCAGGTGAAGCAGAACTCATGGCCTGAATTTCATCCCGGACGAGCCCCCATTTTTAATGACTTCACATGAAAATAGATGCCTGTCAGTTAAGGAGGAGATAGAAGACTGCTGATTTTGCTTTTTTTTTAGCTCTCCACATGCTCACACAATAAAAATAAGCATTATATTATGTTGCCACTGGGTGGCGCTCGTCCGGATTAACTTTTTTTTTTTTGAAGATTTTGGTCCATATCGAAGTTGAAAAATAAAATACATTTCATTTCTCCTCTCCTCTTCCATCTATGCTGTGGAATCTGTTTCCACCGACCAACACAGTGCTGAAATGATGTGCCCAAAAAACACATTGCCATTGTTCATTCTGAATTTAATTTCTTTTGTTCTTAATTCTTTTCACTTTCTTCTTTGTACGTCCTTTATGTTTGTGTCTGTCTTTTGTTCATTTTTTGTTGTTTTCACTCCACCATTGTTGTGTCTTCAGCTCGCCCTGTCGGTAAGTACCCATCCCAGTCACTCCTTCATACTGCATGAATTCCCTCTGCCTTCTGTGCTTCTTCCTCCCTTCCTGCTACACACACACACACACACACACACACACACACACACATATACAATGTGGTGGCTTAACTCTTTAACTAACCTTGTAGAGGTTCAGTATTTCCTTTTTCTGCTTCAGTACTTCCCTTTCTCATCCTGATGAACTAGCTCTTAACTGAGGTAACAAAGTAGAGTTTTATCCCGTACTAACCTGTGGCTGTACTAACTACCTTTATTATAGGACTTGTGTGATAGTACTGCTAAAAAAAAAAATTTTACTAGATGAGTGTGATGAGTGTGTGATATTTTCTTAAAACTTGTGGCTTCTGCTTAATGGATATAATTCAGCAGCCCTTCCTTAAACACACACAGCCATCTGGAAATATATTTGGCTGAGTTGAAACACTTTGAAACTCTGTGTTCCAGTGGGTCTTCGATTAGTCAGTTGGTTTCTGTTTATTTTTCTGTCTGTGTGTGCATTTTAGAGAGATTTTTTCCTGTTGTTCTCATGTGTGTTTACTTACAGCTCTCAGAAGTGTGTTTAGTCGTGAACTCTCCAGTATGGAGCAGATGTGCTTTGTCATGAATTAAATATAGGAGCTGATCAGCTATTCTGCTCTTACAGGGCCGCGTTCTCCCTGCAGACACTTCCCACTGAAAAAAGCACAGCATGTGTATTATTCACACAACACACATGCATTAAATAATGTACCAGAGATGCAATGAAATGCAATCACAGTTTATTTATGAGTAGATTTGTTCTACTTTTTAGAACCCTCTGTGGAACAAATAGACTTGGGATGTGTCTGTGCATGAGTGTTTTTCTCCCATCTTGTCCAAAAAGGACTTTAACACTCAACTGCACAATGAAGTTGAGTGTCCAAGTCATTAAACAATCAATTTGAGTGAGCAGCATCGGTAAATGCCCATCTTTTATGCCCGCTCGCTCCAAAAAAAAAAAGAAAGAAAGAAAAAAAAAAAGAAAAGAAAAGCTCTGGAGTAGAATGAAATCGGGCCAATCTGTGATTTAAAGCCTTTGTGTGATGCCCAAACTCACAGAAGTGCCCGCGCCACCGTGCGCCCAGATTGGGAAGCCTGTAAATCTGCCACCATCTGTAACTTGCCTGAATGTGTCAGCCTTAGTCAAGTACAGCCTCACAAAAGAGGGATCAGCCATATAAATCACAAACACTTGCAGACTTCTCTTGTCCACAGTTGCCAGCTGCACAGGCAGTAGAGGGGCTCATTTAGGGATCAGAATGGAGGGGAGAGTGTTTTTCCACGGTCAGATCTTTTCTTTTTGTAAATGGGTGTACCGTGAGTAATGGTTCCCCTGCTAAACGAACTCAACTGTTTGGAGTCCTGCATCTAGATTTATTGTCGCGGCTGCAAGTATAAAACGAATACACTGTCAAAATGTTCAAATTACATGATAGTTGTTGTTTTTGGTCCAAATTCATGACTTTGTTGAACCTCAAGACCGAAAAAGTATCAACTTTTAACAGTAGTAAGTTCTGTTTATTTTTTGTTCGGTTAAAAATGATTGAATGTAGGGTCACAGTCCAGAGTTTCTAGCAGAAGAAAATCATTCTTTTATTTAGGTCATCTAAAACATTTATTCCTCAAAATAAAAACCTTTGCTCCATCCTTGAAACTCCCTAACTCTATGTTTTCCAGTGAGTGGTACTGCTAAGCAATAGCATTTTATCTTCTCACAAGCTCCAGCTGCCATTCCCTGCCTTTGAAGACTCTGACAAACCTTTTTTAGATGACTGGTGCCCTAACCTTCTCATTAAGGAGAAAGTAGCATTGACAAGGGGAAAGTTTGGATCCCTGTTCCTGAATTCTGATGCCATTTTAAGGTCAGGTTAGACAGGGAAAGCAGGAAAGATGGCACTTTTAATTGGATTATTTGAATGTGCTCTGCAGGAATGTTGGCTGAGTTTCTGTGCCGGGTGAGTTGAGAGGTTAAAAAATACTTTGCTAAGTATGACGCATAAGGCGGGAGAAAATTCTCGTTCAGTGAAAACTTGACCTAAGTCGGCACTTAGAATAGAGAATGATTTCCATTAAAATGCCAACAGCCAATTCGATGTTTTCCAAGCTTGTCCAGCTTGTGACCTCTGCTTGTCTTCAATACAGGAATAGAAACTGCTTTGTGTACTTAGAGTAAATAGAGTCGAGCATTTAAAGCCACTTACAAAAGAAGTGTCCACGCAGGTTCACGGTGTGGCATCCTCACATAGCTTCTCCTCTCCGTGTGTCCGACCGGAATGACCCACCCTTCCCTCTGGTGTTGTGACCGCAGCACGGCCGTGCCTGAAAGCTGCCCGTCATTCATTCAGTACCGCCATCTGCGGGCTCACCTGGATGAATGGCTTCCTGTGGTTGCTGTTGCTGTCCTTGCTGTTTGTGGTCAAAGCAAACAGATAAACCAAGAGGCCGAATGCTGTCGGAAATGGGCTGATGCATGGAAGCTCTGTCTCAGTGACCTTGGCAGTCAATGCCTGTGGATGCTTGACGTTCCCACTGACTGCCAGTGATCAGAGTGTGTGTGTGTGTGTCGTTGTGCATTTTTGTGTCTGAGGGTATGGTGTAATGTTCATGTCTTTGGTTTTTGACTCAGCTGCACCACAGTTCGTGATCAGGCCGCGGGATCAGATTGTGGCGCAGGGACGAACTGCCAGTTTCCCCTGTGAGACGAAAGGGAACCCACAGCCAGCGGTCTTCTGGCAGAAAGAAGGAAGTCAGGTAAGAGCACACTTTTCTCTCTTTAACCTACTCTTATTTTTTCGTTTGCTTTGGGCTAGTGGATGCTAAAGGGATACTTAGAATAACAGACAACAAAATGGGTGAACAAATCCCTTAAACTTATATTGAAGAAGTGATACAAGCCATAGCTAGGGGTCGGCCACCTAGAAACGACCCAAAAGACCTCAGTAACCGCATATCAGCATTCTGGCAACCACCTAGAACACATTAGCTTTGTATCAGTGGGTTTTAGCTTTGGTGAGCTTGTTGAAAGTACTTATAAAATGAGAAATGCAGGAGGAATTGAGTCTTAATCCCCATGTTAACTGCAGTATAACACTCTTAATTTTGTTGAAGCTTTGGGCTAGTGGTTAACATGCATGGTCCAGGGATACTGACAATAACAGACAACAGAACGGTTGAACAAATACCTTGGACTTATATTGAAGAAGGGATACTAGTCATATCTAGCATTGTAGCCGTTTTAGAGTTTTAGCATGAGCAAGCTAGTTGAAAGTATGCTATTTAAAAGTCTATTTAAATGGGAAATGTAGGAGGATTTGAGTCTTAATCCCAATATTAAATGCAATATAACACACTTGTCCTGTCTGTCTGTCCTACCATTCCTCTCTTAAGTAAGATATGAAGGTATTTGTTAAAAGGCGAAATTAAAGCAGTTATTGAGTCATTAGCACTGAGAGAAGCCTCTCAGTCACACTTGAGGATAATGGACCCAACATCTATCATGTGTGAGAGGCTAATTAAAAAAAAGAGCGAAAGAAAGAAAGAAAAAACATCATTTGGAGCATAATTTGGAGCATTAAAGTCATTAGGTGTAATTGAATCTGGCTAATGCCTTTCGGTTTCTGTCGGTCAGCTATGAGGACTCAGAAATCAAAAGAGAGAGAGAGAGAAAATGAAAGGAAGAGTGGAGAGATCTCAAGGATATAAAACCTGAGCTAAATGTGAGGGCTCTGTCAATGACGGCCATTAATGAACCCAGCTTGTTATCTTCCGTAATTAGCACATGGGCTAAACCAGCCGCTGGTGGTGAATTAGCTTTGAATCACCTGGCCTCCTCCCTTTGCAACAGATTTCATTTCAAACGAGACAGCCATGTCAGACAGAGTGAGTAAACAACGCAGCCCAAAGCAATTACTGGAGTCATTTGGACACAATGGATACTCACAGTGAGCTATACACATTCAGGGTTAGCATACTGGTTATCAAGAGCTCTATCTTCAATGAGCCACTGTGTTCTGCAATTTTAAATATTTAAAGTCACGCCGCCATAATTACTTTCGAAAATGGATCAGTTTAATAGTTGAAAATACTAATAATTTACCACCGCTAATGCAAAAATGTTTTCCCTGGTGTGTTTGAATGAAAGAATGGTGGGTTTCAGGTAGGGCATTTTCCCTGGAAATGCTCTTCACACTTTGTTTCTTGTTTTCTTTGTGTAGAACCTTTTGTTTCCAAATCAACCGCAGCAGCCCAACAGTCGTTTCTCGGTGTCGCCCAGTGGAGATCTGACCATCACAGCGGTCCAGCGGGCAGACGCGGGGTACTATATCTGTCAGGCCCTGACAGTGGCAGGCAGCATCCTGGCTAAAGCACAGCTTGAGGTCACAGACGGTAAGCACTGGGGTGAATTGGACCATGACAGGGCTTTGGGAATGTGGATGGATTCTTATGTAGCTGGTGTTTTATTCTGCTTCTTTGTTTTTAAATAACAAACCTATCCAGCCCATTATTTTTTATTGTTCAGCAACTTTCAAAACAGTCATGATTAAATATACATTTGAATTAATTTAAATAATTATTAGAATTAAATTATATATTTTGTAATATATTTTATAATTTTTTAAATTGTATTTTTGTGTTTTAATTTAAATATTTTTAGCAAAATAATATATATATGTGTATATATATATATATATATATATATATATATATATAGAATAAAAGATTTAAAAATCATTCCTTCCACCCATGATTTTTTGCTGACAATTTTGCATAAATGTTTTGCATTATGCAGCAATTTTGCAGCAATTTTAATATTTTAAATGACTTTGGTTAAGCTGGTTTAATTATTTCGCTCGCTATCATTCACTGTCGCTCTCTTTTCACCACTCTTTCATTTTCCCTCATTTATATGTCAGCCTACACTTTTCACACCTGACACAAACGAAGGCCTCAATATCCCCATACAAAAGTACTGGCAGAAAGATAAATGTCATATGAAAACCACTTCTGTTGCCTCTGGATCCACATTAAGAGCTGAATTGGAATGTGGCCTTGAGCTCTGCCTGCTCTGCATTGATTCTGCCTCACTATGTGAAATGAATAGCAAGCCTGACGACCCTGAATTCTGCTCGCGTTTGAATATTACAGGAGCACGTTTCTGTGAACTTCTCTTGACAGGAGGAAAACTTCATTTCAGCTCGAGAAGGGAGTGAAAACAGCCGTCCTTGAAAACTTCAGATACTGACGATGGAAATATTGCTTTGGCAACAAAGCATGTTTTGGGTTGTGTAAGAGTTTTTTTTTTTTTCTTAAAAGGAAAAAGTAGCAAAAGTCAGTTTCTATGAACTTTTCAACTACATCTTTAGTCTAACAGTAAAATGTAATTCTTTTAAAAGGTGACAGCTGTTATGGTTGACAGCAAAGCATATAAATTAACCGATCTTGTCTGAAAAACCGCATATGACCTAGACTGCCGTAAACAGCTCTTACTCAGAATGTAAGTGTGTGTGAGATGTTGTGTAGGATGACAGAGAAGAGGGATGACAGGAACGAAAGAAGAAGAGGGTCACGGCCACACCTGCGCCGGAGGAAGAGTGTGATTTAGTAGCTGTTAAGGTGGCAAAGGGAGCTGGACAGGTTCAAGGAGAGATCTGATGAAAAATGGCTGCTGCCAGACTGCACCAAGGCCTTCACGCTGTCCGAAACTGTCCCGTCAGATGAACACAATTCCATCATGTTGCTCCAACACTCATCGTATTGTGATGTATAAGTACAGTCTTATTACACTCACTGCGTAGTAGACTACAACATTTCTGTTAACCCTTAAATGCATGACTGTTTCGCCAATCATTCTTACATATTCGGGTCTTTATCGACCCGGATCTATATCTAACACGGAAGGATCTCTACCTGTCGCGATAGTATAAAACTTCTCTGATATTAGAGTAACAATTACAGAAGAATAAAATAAGTCGTATTTTGTTACCTTTTGGAGTTTGGAAGGGCTCAGTTTGAGCAGATGTTTTATGCCATCATCACTGTCCTCGTCAGAGCTCATTTCCCAGTAAATTCAGCAAATAATGAGCTAGTTTTATGTTTGAGGTCACGAATATGAGCCAATTCGCGATCTCAAACATATTCTCAGAACTATATAATTTTCAACATCTTCAAAATCAATACTTCAATCGCTAACAGCTTCACCAGATTCATCCTGTAACAGTTACAGTCATATTCGATGGCGTTCAGTACTTGCTCTGCAGTAAATCGCTGAGCCATTTCATGTTTTTCTTATTATTTCGTTTTCTGTCTAAATGAGTCGTTACTTCAGCATTGTGTTTCAGACATTGCCACCTTGTGGAATAAAGGTGAATTGCACTTATTCCGTCATCTAAAAATCAATTATTGTTCTACAGAAAAAATATACGTACACTCTTACACACCTCAGGTTGTTAGCGACCCTATACAATTTTTACAATAAATTAATACAAAAATAGGCATTCTTTTATAACTTTTTGATTTTTTTTACTTTAAAAAATGAACGAGGAGGAGGGTAGTGAATGACGTCCCGGGTCACTAAAGACCCGAGGTATGCATTTAAGGGTTAACACTCTATTTTTTAGCCAGTCATTTTTCCTCTGATTTCCTCTTGGAAACATCCCTGTATCAAATGTGCCCTTTCAGCAGTGATGGTGTTGCAACAGTGCAACTCTAAATACTAATTCTGTACAGAGGATGCAGCTTTAATCCAAATACAGCCATTATGCTTCATCAGTCTCTATCTGTCTGCACATGCATCTCTGGGGTTTATGTTGGCCTGATGGATGCGCCTGCAAAGCACTCTGGGGTTTAACCTCCGTGCGGGGTAATCCACATTGATGAATTAGGATGGCAACTCTTCATCCCTGAGCCCAAATGAGGCGTTCTGATGGAGATTTGGACAATATAAATACCATCCTTTATTCAGAGTGAGACGAATAGTAACGCAACAGAGAATGGAAGAAGACTGCATTTGAAGCTTTATTTAAGGGTTAGAGGTGCAGTCTGTAATTAGCACCCACCGGCTTTTTCCTCATTAATTCACACCTGCTAATTAATGTGTCCTCAGTGGGGCAAGGGACAGGACACGGCTGTGATTATTATATTATTATTAGTCAGAGAAATAAATGGTTGGTGCTTCTCAAGGGGCGTTTGATGCCCATTTGTACATCAGAACACATCAATAGGCCTGTGCCGCATTTATTATAATATATTATATATATATATATATATATACTGTATATATATTTACTGCCCTCCAAAAGTTTGGAAAGTGGGGTTTTGGACAATATTGGCATGAATCCTTTTTAATTTGTGATCATTTTGCACTGATAAGGGACTACAGTAACTACAAAAAAAACAAAAAACATATTTTATTATATAAACAGTTTATACATAGAAAAAAACTTAAATTTTCGATTTATCAAAATATCCACCATTAGCAGATATCTGACCTAAACTGGGTTCTAATTGGTTCATTGTATTCTAAACTTAATTCGCAATCAATTGTTGAAGCTATTAAGGTGTGCTGACCCAAAAATCTTTTACAAACCTGGGCCAAGTTTAAACCATTAACCAGGCATCACAGCTGGCAAAGGGGCATGTCTGACTTTGACATGTATATATTGCCATTATTATGTTATTGCTGGTCTTCAATGATAATGTCAAGTTACTTGTAATGTATTTGCACCAAAAAATGATAAGGATTTATGCTGATATCGTCCAAAACCACACTTTGCCAGGGGTGTTTATATGCATTATTATTATTATTATTATTATTATTATTATTATTATTATTATTTTAACATTATTTAGTAATGCTTTCTGCTACCCAAAACAATGCAGTTTTTACTAAAAAAAAAAAAAAAACGTAAGTTATTTATTTTTACAGATTTCCACAGATTTTCCCCTACTGTAAGCAGTAAAAAGTCTGTACACAATGAGATGAAATTGATGAAAAGCTTCCCATGAACACCCAAACATGAATAACCCAATATTTTAAATGTAACAAAACAAAAGTATTAAATAACTCTTATTAAATGTCCTCTAAGATGGTGGGTTCATGTTTTGAGAAGCTGTTTATGAGTCTGTCTTTGAGGACGTTCTCTTAGCCTTCATGAGATATTTAACCAACCACACTGGCTCTAATAGTCGGATGTATAGTAACGTATGAAATTTTACTCAGAGTCTGGTTCCTAAATAAAAGATCCCAGGCACTAAATGGAAGCTACAAAACCATGTCACTGCCACATCAGTGAGCTAGAAACCAAGACTCAGCGTTTCTCCCAGTTTTTCCCAGAATTCTTGGGGGGTTGACGCTGCCCTGTGGTGCAACCACAAAATGTGCATATAACCCTGATACGTCCAGGAATAAGGCAATCATGGCTTTATCCTGCCTTCCTGTGCCACACGAGCAAGGCCACAATGTTAATGTTTCCAGACACTTTTAATGATAAACATGTTCTCGCTGTCCTGTGTTAAAGCAACAGATGATGTAAGAAGGGCTGTTAGTGTCACGATGTCATAATCTGTGGAGAATATTTTTCTAGATGGACAGTCATCCTAATTGCAACCAATGTCCAATGTTTCCATTTCAGTAGTAAAATTAGAAACCAACTCAAAAGCCATGGCCTAGTTATTAACACATGAGCTGCAGACTTGTTGAGTCATTGCACTCACACAGGAAATGTTTCAGATCTGGCCTGGGTTGTGTTCCGGACACATTCTCACTCTCTCTTCCTAATTATTTCCTGTCTCCTCTCTGCTGTCTCTTTCCACATCCCAGTTTGTATGCAATTCCATAAATAGTTGTGTGCAATATAATAGACATCAGAATACGTGACATCCATCCATCCATCCATCCATCCATCCACAAAGTATACAAATTGGGATGCCTCACTTCTAAAACAGTATGAACAACACGTGGACTTAATTATTGTTCTTTCCTTCATCCATCCATCCATCCACAAAGTAAACAAATTGGGATGCCTCCCTTCTAAAACTGTAGGAACAACACATGGACTTAATTCTTGTTCTTTCCTCCATCCATCCATCCATCCATCCATCCATCCAAAGTATACAAATTGGGATGCCTCCCTTCTAAAACTGTAGGAACAACAAATTGACTTAATTATTGTTCTTTCCTCCATCTATCCATCCATCCAAAGTATACAAATCGGGATGCCTCCCTTCTAAAACTGTAGGAACAACACATGGACTTAATTCTTGTTCTTTCCTCCATCCATCCATCCATCCATCCAAAGTATACAAATTGGGATGCCTCCCTTCTAAAACTGTAGGAACAACAAATTGACTTAATTCTTGTTCTTTCCTCCATCTATCCATCCATCCAAAGTATACAAATCGGGACGTCTCCCTTCTAAAACAGTAGGAACAACACATGGACTTAATTCTTGTTCTTGCATCCATCCATCCATCCATCCATCCATCAATCCTTCCATCCACAAATTATACAAATTGGGATGCCTCCTTTCTAAAACAGTAGGAACAACACATGGACTTAATTCTTGTTCTTTCCTCCATCTATCCATCCATCCAAAGTATACAAATCGGGATGCCTCCCTTCTAAAACAGTAGGAACAACACATGGACTTAATTCTTGTTCTTGTATCCATCCATCCATCCATCCATCAATCCTTCCATCCACAAAGTATACAAATCAGGATGCCTCCCTTCTAAAACAGTAGGAACAACACTTGGACTTAATTCTTGTTCTTTCATCCATCCATCCAAAGTATACAAATTGGGATGCCTCCCTTCTAAAACAGTAGGAACAACACATGGACTTAATTCTTGTTCTTTCCTCCATCTTTCTCTCTTGTTTAGTGTTGACCGATCGTCCTCCCCCCATCATCCGGCAGGGTCCAGCTAACCAGACTCTGGGTGTAGACAGTGTGGCTCTTCTGAGGTGTCATGCATCTGGAGAACCGGTTCCAACCATCAGCTGGTTGAAGGACGGGGTCAGTCTGCTGGGCAAAGACCCTCGTATGTCTCTGCAGGACCTCGGCAGCCTACAGATCAAGGGTTTACGGGTGAGTCTAAACACTTCTGTTTGTATTGTTTTGTTTTTCCTTTGTAATGAATGTATAAGTTGGGGATGCACCCATATGGAAAATTAGAGAGAGAGAGAGAATTGATTGATTGGTTGAATAATCTGTAATGAATTCTCAATTTTAGAATTCTCATAACTGGCATAGAAAGAGCATATTCTGTTTGAATATCGACCAATATTGATCAAATTAGTCCAATTTTTATATTTGCCAATGCTGATATAGTCACCAATAGATCCTTAATGTGAATGTCCAGATGTGTATCTGTCATTGTGTATTTCTAAGACCTATGTGTGTGATTGTATGACTACCAGCTGTCAGAAACATCTCCATCTAAGTGTGATGTATAAGCTTAGCAGAATTCAATCAGATATTGGTAAGACATAACAGAGACAGGCAGAGGGAATCATATTGCATTACAGGGATGAATGGGAAATATTGATTTTGGTAAATTGTTTGATACTATCACTTAGGGGTACGACAGCTCTCCCAAGAATCATTTACGGAGGCCTGGACGAGCTCCAGCTGCACACACATTTGCACATGCACGCACAAACAAACACACTTTTAGGGCCATATTGAATTTAAAGTCCCCAAGCCCTCCCCGTCAGCTCGGGATGGAATAGCCATTATGCCTGACAGTGCTGCCCACCTCTGACATTTTATCTAATAAATGGAGGCGAGGCATCCTGATGAAAGGCAACAAACAACAGGGAGATCGTCCCGGAAAGGTAGAGAGGGGAGGACATGCGCCAGCTGTCAACGATCCAGAGGGTTTCAGCGGCTACCCCTTTAAATGAATTAGTCTGCCGCTCATTGCGGTTAGTGGGTGGGTTTGTGAATTTGCCAGCAAGGATAAAAGCTGGCTGAAGGGTGCGGAAAATAGAATATATCTACCATATTAATGTCAGCACTTTAGCCGAGCTGGACGTGCTCAAGGTTACCATCTCTCTGGGATCGAAAGCTTGGGCTTACTGTGAATCGAATTGATTAGCCGTTTAGTGAAGATATAAAGATCAAGGCATGTTTTTGTTTCTATCTTTCAGCTCTCGGATTCTGGTATCTATACTTGTGTGGCGGCAAGTTCTAGTGGGGAAACATCTTGGAGTGCTTTCTTGGAAGTCAAAGGTACTTTTTTGCAACTTTGCATGTAATGTTATTCTTCCAGAAACAGTTGGACTTCCTGATGTTCTTATGGTTTCCCTCTCTTCAGAGTCTGGTAGTCTAGTTGTAGTTAAAGACCGGGATGAGAACGAGCTCCCAGGTCCTCCTTCCAAACCTCAGGTCACCGATGTCACAAAAAACAGTGTTTCATTGTCCTGGCAGCCTGGCCTTCCTGGAGCATCACCCATCTCATCATATGTTATTGAGGCTTTCAGGTATGAATTTTGTCATAATTTAGCCTTTTCTTAACTTGTTTTGGATTGAATTGTACTTTGCTCAATCAGATCAGACTTTAATCAAAGTAGATACAATTTGACAAACACAAATGTGAGGGGTTGTAGTCTAATCTGTACAGTATATTGAAAATAGGTCATTACACACATTTCCAGTGTACAAAATATGGCTTGTACAAATTGAATGGACTGTATTTTTAAATGGCACCCAATCTGAATAAAGTTTACAAAGACATTTCAAACTCTGACATCACTCTGCCTCATTGCATTGCAGCCAATCGGTGAGCAACAGCTGGCAGACTGTGGCTGATCATGTCAAGACCACGCAGTACACCATTAAGGGTCTTCGCCCCAACACCATCTACCTGTTCATGGTGAGAGCAGTCAACATCCAGGGCCTGAGCGACCCGAGCCCCATGTCTGAACCCGTCCGCACTCAAGGTATTTGACTGAAACACTCTAAATTGTGCATATAATTGTACGTTTCCTTTAGTAAGATGCCCATGTAAATGGTGTCCATGTCAACGACTTTCAATTAAATCCTAAGATCCTAGTCTAGATACCACATGGTCTAACAGACCCATATGTTGATTAGTTCCAGAGACGGAGTATAATGTAGAACAAACATCATCTACTTTTGGAGTGTATAATTGAGTTAGTGCCCTGGCTGGTACCTTAATGATCATTACGGGGGGAAAAGGGCCAACCTCGACTGGAAAAAGATTCGATTAAGGTGCCAAGGAGTCCTCCGTATGTTCATTAGGGTGACAGATTCTGGGACCTTGGGCGAATGTATCCTCACAGGTTGTCTGCTGCTGGAGTCAGTGAAAAGACTCCTCATCGCTCTTTTAGGGGATTAAATTGTATTTAAGGGATTATGTTGTACTTGCCAGTAATTTAGCATTGTCGGAGCACTATAAAAAGTAATGGCATTGGCCTCTTTCTCTCTCTTTACAGATATAAGTCCTCCAGCACAGGGGGTGGACCACAGACACGTGCAGAAGGAGCTGGGTGAGGTTATTGTACGGCTACACAACCCAGTGGTCCTCAGCCCCACCACCATACAGGTCACATGGACGGTAAGATGTTCTATGATTAGTCAGAGCATGTTATATGTGATTGGAAATATATTATAGCCTGTAATTGTGGTTAAACAGAGTTTAGTGTTTGAGTTATGATTGGACAGAAGTTTTAGCACATAAACTATAATTAGACAGAAGGTATTGTACAAGAACCATGATTGGACTGAGGTTTTATCATGGGCGCTGTGATTGGACAGAGATCATAGCATCTGCACTGTGATTGTACCAAGCTTATAAAACATGATGTCATATTAAAGGGATAGTTTACCCCCAAAAATGAAAATTCTGTTGAATTTTTTTCATGTTGTTCCAAACATTTCTTTATTATGTGGAACACAAAGGATATTTTGCAGAGTGTTCAAAATGTATGTTTTTGTCCATACAATTCTTGTGTAATTCAGAATAATGAAAGTGATTTTTAAAGGTTTGGTATGACATGAGCTATTTTATAATATGCTAATTTGACTATTTTTATACATTTTCTTAAAGGTGCCATTGAACGTTTTTTTTACAAGATGTAATATAAGTCTAAGATGTCCCCTGAATGTGTCTGTGAAGTTTCAGCTCAAAATACCCCATAGATTTTTTTAATTAATTTTTTTAACTGCCTATTTTGGGGCATCATTAAATATGAGCCGATTTATGCTGTGCGGCCCCTTTAATTCTCGTGCTCTCCGCCCACGGAGCTCGCGCTTGCCTTAAACAGTGCCTAAACAAAGTTTACACAGCTAATATAACCCTCAAATGGATCTTTACAAAGTGTTCGTCATGCATGCGGCATGTATGCGTCGGATTATGTGAGTATTGTATACTGTTATATTGTTTACGTTTGATTCAGAATGAATTTGAGGCTGTGATCCGTGGCTAACGGCTAATGCTACACTGTTGGAGAGATTTATAAAGAATGAAGTTGTGTTTATGAATTATACAGACTGCAAGTGTTTAAAAATGAAAATAGCGACGGCTCTTGTCTCCGTGAATACAATAAGAAACGATGGTAACTTTAACCACATTTAACAGTACGTTAGCAACATGCTAACGAAATATTTAGAAAGAAAATATCATGATATCATGGATCATGTCAGTTATTATCGCTCCATCTGCCATTTTTTGCTATTGTTCTTACTTGCTTACCTAGTCTGATGATTCAGCTGTGCACATCCAGATGTTAATACTGGCTGCCCTTGTGTAATGCCTTTCATAATGTTGGGAACATGGGCTGGCATATGCAAATATTGGGGCGTACACCCCGACTGTTACGTAACAGTCGGTGTTATGTTGAGATTCGTCTGTTCTTTTAAACAAATGAGATTTATATAAGAAGGAGGAAACAATGGAGTTTGAGACTCACTGTATGTCATTTCCATGTACTGAACTCTTGTTATTCAACTATGCCAAGATAAATTCAATTTTTCATTCGAGGGCAACTTTAATAGATTTTAATAAACATCATCTCTATATAAAACCAGTTTATTTGGCACAAAGTATTGGCTAAATATCATTTGACTGTATGTGTGTATGTTGTTTGATATCCAAATAAGTGCATTAGTTCAGAATTGAACTCTTTTATTTCCTTGGCTGTTGTTTGCGTTTCCCACCACAGTCTTCCAGCATTGATATAAACACTCTAAAAGTGTTTATTGTTTGTTGAATTGCATTAAAATGGAGATTTTACAGCTTTGGCTTTGTCACATTAGTTGGTAAGCACTCTCCTGCGGTATATTAATGATTATCATCAACAATCATTACAGAGACAAATATAAGCGGCTGTCTGTTCGGCTTAAATGGGGGATAGACTGTTTCAGAGGTATTTTTCTCATATGAATAATCCATAAATCATCGCCCTACACAGCCCCTGGATACAGCAGCACTCTCGCGGTAAACGTAGGTGGTGTCAAGAAAGCTTTTACGACCAAGAATCATTCAATTAATGAAAGTTAAAAAGCGTAGGATGGATGCCCATTGGGCTGATTTACACTACGTGTAGGGAGGAAAAGCAGATGTTTAATATCTCACTCTGAAAGCCAGGCTCTGCTGTTAAGAAGACATTAATGTGAGTTATGCACACTCCGTCTCTTGGTAAATACAACTTTTCTTTGGCGAACTAAAAAAAAAAGAATAAGGCTTTCAATTAATGAAGCATCTTGTTTACCTTTGATTTGATTTGAGATTGACATCACATCGACATCTCTTCTTTTCTCTGAGGTGTTTTTTGGCATGAGGACGGGACAACCTGTCACTCACATGAGATCGACCAATAGAAAACAACAATGACCCAATCAATTCCCAACAGACAAAATCAAGTCCCGTCCTACATTTTTTCTTGATCAAGAAGCCGTTTTACTCTGATATACATCACAATATACCTTAGTCTTTTAGACTTTGATCTGTAGAAGCTCATCAATCAGCATGATTTTTCTTTTGAGAAAGTTGTTTGACTAAGAAACTATTGGTGATTAAGCTACCCTGCTGAAAAATCCAGCTAAAATCCAACCTAAGCTGGTTGGCTGGTCTTAGCTGGTTTAACCTCGAAGTAGCTGGTTTTAGCTGGTCTCCCAGCCTGGCTTAGCTGGTGTTCAGCTGGTTTTAGCTGGTCTCCCAGCCTCCCAGTCTCCTAGGTAACCAAAACCCTCTAAAACCAGCTATGACCAGGCTGGGAGACCAGCTAAAAACCAGCTTGAACAGCTTAGGCTGGTTTTAGCTAGATTTTTCAGCAGGGGTTAAAACACCTAATGGTAAACCTAACCAATCCATACTGCGAACCAGCACCCAAAACTACTACTTTTCAGCAGAGTTTCTCCCATCAACTTTTGCTATTTGTCTCTTGACTCTGTTGCGCTCTTTTAAGTTTGAACCCTTTTTCCCTTCAGGTTGACCGCCAGTCTCAGTTCATCCAGGGCTACAGGGTTTTGTTCAGGCAGATGTCAGGGCTGTCCTCCCCTGGAGCGTGGCAGAGTCAGGATGTGAAAGTCCCATCTGAGAGGAGCATGGTGCTCTCGGCTCTGAAGAAAGGCATCGTCTACGAGATCAAAGTCCGTCCGTACTTCAACGAGTTCCAGGGCATGGACAGCGAGTCCCGAACGGCAAGAACAACAGAGGAAGGTACAGCATTTGACTTCTTTGAAGTGATACAGGAGATCTGTGATGTTTGAAGTCAACATGAAATCAACATTGACCTCATTTACTTTTCTTAATAAATAAGTCTTTCATCTTTGTAATCTTTCACCAAAATAGAATAACATCACCTATTGTATTAAAGGATTAGTTCACTTCAGAATTAAAATTTCCTTATAATGTAGGCCCTGTCCACACGGAGACGCATTTTTGTGAATACTTACAAATTTTGTATCGGATAGGCGTTTCGTCCACACGGATCCAGCGTTTTCGGAAGGTGAAACCGCTATTTTTTTTAAACCGGGTCCCAGAGTGGATAAACTTGAAAACGCCATCTTTGCGTTTTCGTGTGGATAGCCTATCCGTATATTTTGTGAAACGATGATGTCATCACCCCACATGTCGACTCTAGTCAGACGCCGCTAACAGCACAAAACAGCAACAACAACAACAATAGCAGACTCTAGATGCTTGTGTTCGTGCTGCAGAAGCTACTGAGCCAAAATAAAGCATTATTTCTAAGCTTTACTATAGTTTGTATACAGCGCGCAAGGTTTATGCGCATGCTCCAAGTCTTATTCGCTGTTTTTAAGTGTATCTCTGCGGCAGAATTATAGCGCCACATACTGGTCTGGCATGTATACTACATCGTTTTGAGTCATTTGAGTGGTTTCGTGTGGAGGCAGATATTTCTTGCGATGAGGAAAAAAAAAAGATCGGATTGGGTAAGCTCCGGCTTTGTGTGGGCGTAGCCTTACTCATCCCCATGTCATCCAAGATGTTTATGTCTTTCTTTCTTGAAATGAGATGGTACTTTTGCCTACACCACACATGACTTTTCCAATGTGATTACGTAATGTGTGGCACTTTGAAGAGCTAGTGCAAGATGAACATTTGTGGTTAAAAAGTATAGAATTTAAATTTTTTTTAGAAAATGACCAATCGTTTCGCTAGATAAGACCCTTATTCCTCGTCTGGGATCAGGTAGAGCCCTTTGAAGCTGCATTGAAACTGCAATTTGGACCTTCAACCTGTTGTACCCCAGTGAAGTCCACTATATGTAGAAAAATCTTGGAATATTTCCTTAAAAACCTTAATTTCTTTTCAACTGAAGAAAGAAAAACAGGGGGGTGAGTAAATTATCAGGAGATTTAAATTCTGAAGTGAACTAATCCTTTAACCGGGGAAATAATGTTAAGCTGCCTTCACATGCTATCGGAATGATTGTAAATACAAGATTCCTAGTTAAAAATGGACAAGAATGCCTTCTCAAGTCGTGTTTACCACTTGAAAGCTCGGGGACAATTTGAATACCCAAGTTCCCAAAATGGGCGGGCCAAAAACTTCAAACATGGATGAGGAGAGAACAATTGCTGCTGTGACTGGTATTCTTTATTCGTTTTTTCCAAAACAGCTGCATCACGTTGCCTTGTTGTTACGGTAGTGCATATTTACATATATGAATAATCATTTAAAGTGTATTGTATGTTTTATACACAGCGAAAATGGACTGTATTTGACCAAAATTCCAGAGTTGTCAGTAGGCTGACTATCTAGATGAATGAATGTTGATGTGGTTGTCAATGAATGGGATTCTAAATATAATTTTGGCAATATAATCAGATCACACTATGGAAGTAAAACGGGTTGCGAATGCCGTTTCATGCTGGCTTTCAAGTCACAGAGCTTTATAATTGATTTGTTGATGGCTTATACTTCTGATTCATGCAGGTCACAGATACTAAGAGACACAAATGCAGACGTAAGGCCAGAGATTGAGTCTCTCGCTGATTCTTTCCAGCTTGTTTTAAGTCCACAGCAATTTGGCCCGGTGATACATAATCCACCCTTAGGCCAACGTCGTAACAAATACCGTAGTAAGCAATAGTGTCCTGCTTTCCACAGCACTGCAGTAAGCTTGTCGCTATCCCTGACGGGACTCAGAGGAAAGACTCTATCGTTTTGGCAAAGGAATTGACCTTTTCTCTGTTGTGGGGTAGTGTGTGTGTGTGGCTGACAGGACACTAAAATAAGCATGGATTTCACTGGATCCTTCCTCTGTACTCATCCCCATCACTCCCAACTGACTAAAAAAGACTCTGTCAGCCACTGAGCCAGTTTCATACCAGTTCACTGATTTCTGAATTTCTTTTAGACAACCACCTGTCCTAACCTAGTGTGCAAAATTGACTTTTTGGATAGAGATTTTTATAAAAAATCTAAAAATTACAAACAAAAAATTATGCAATTAAAAAATTCATGCACGCCCGTATAAATTTTACTTTCAGTTTGGCGCTTGGCCAGTTTTAATCCAAAATGGATCCTAGGACATATCGCCTTGGGTTATTGTGACTGAGACAGGTTGTTACTTAAAGTTGACCAATGTCCAGGATTCACCGCAATGCTTTGAGATGTTTTCCCAGATGTGAGGGATGGCTGCTACCACACATTAATCTTGTAAAAAAAAAATGCATTTTTGAGAATCGTTTAAACGGCATATGGAACTCTCGAGACATAAATTCACACACACTCACACGAGCACAGAAGGTTTGCTGATTAAAGTCTGAGCGCAATGACAGGCTCATTTGTTACCCAGAGTGTCCGCGGAGAGCCGTATCTCCTCTACACACACCAGCTCTGTCTCCTGAAGCCCCGCTGCAGTGCCTTCACACCCTACACCTGCATGTCATCGCCATTACCAGAGCAAGACAAAACACTGGGTCCCCTGGCAGAAGAGCATCACGGGGCCCATGAGCTGCGATAGCCCCCTTTTGTTTTTTTGTTTTCCACTGTGTGGTAGTTGAGAAGGTTTGTCAGAGTCACAGAAGAGGATGATTTATTGGCCATTGTCTGATTAGACAATTATAGTTTCCCTCTAGAGCTCGCCACTTCCATTTCTTTTCTCTTTCTCGTTTTTCTCCCACTTTGTCTTTTCCAAAAAGTAACTGTTTTCGCTTTCATTTAGACCTTCCGCTGAAGTGCCGAAATTTGCAAGGTCGCAAGAATTCCCTCATAAAAATGTATCCTGCTAACCAACCATAGCTTCCTCCAACTTACCATACTTGCTGCAATTAAATATTACCACAATAAAACTGTGGTAAATTGGTATCGGTGACCGTTGTCATCCAAAAAGTTGTTCCTATGTATATGCTACAATATGACTAGCTATGCAAAACTAGCTTTAGCTTTTTCTTTGGAAACGTCCTATAGTATTAGCTGCATTAGTAGCAGATTTAAAAATAGAGGTTGAAAAGGTGAAACAGG
The DNA here is from genome assembly GCF_018812025.1 of Megalobrama amblycephala. NCBI lineage: Eukaryota > Metazoa > Chordata > Actinopteri > Cypriniformes > Xenocyprididae > Megalobrama > Megalobrama amblycephala. The sequence goes on from NC_063059.1 coordinate 19,350,029, forward strand.
GCTTTTCAGAAACTACTCTGTGTTCTTAATCCATTTTATGGTTAATAATCAGCTTCTCAATGGGAGTTTTTTCCCGAGGGTCATTATCACACATTGATTAGTGGCATGCTAAAGCAATGTAGCATTTCTTCACATTCTGTAAGCTAAAGCCCTGCCATCCGCCCGGGGTCTCAATAGTGTTTTTTTCATCAGCTTTCGCCTGCAGGCTACTGTAGCGGCAGTGAAACAGAGGTCACATCCTTGCTGGCTATACATCACACCGCTAATGGCACTATTAGCATCGCCTGCGCCATCGCTCCCCAAATGAGAAATATGTATTGTTTGGCTCAAATGTGCATAATGATAAGCTCCTAAATGATTTGCGGCATTAACTTTGAATGACATTGGCTGCATTGTTATGGGAGGGATTTTGTCACTTGCGACGTGCTGAGTTAACTTGTTGGGTTTTTTTTTTCTTTTCTTTTTTTCAGTATTAAAGATGCAAAATGTGAATTGTCTGTCTATTTATTACATAAATAATCACTGTAAAATTTGCAGTACTAAAGGAGGAAAAAAATCTAAATATGCTTGCACTCTTAATTCCTGAGGGGTAAAAAAAATATATATATTATTTTGTTTTATTTTTATTTATTTTTAGTATTAAAATTTATATATTATATTATATTATATTATATTATATTATATTATATTAAAGAAATTGTATTATTATATTTAAATATTAAAGAAGAAAAATGTGAATTTCCAAATGTGCAATTATGACATAATTACTATAATATTTAAAGTATTAAAGGAAAAAATATTAACCTGCTTGCACTCCTAATTATATTATATTATATTATATATATATATATATTATATTATATTATATTATATTATATTATATTATATTATATTATATTATATTACATTCTTAGTATTAATGAACATGTGGTATTATATTATATTATGTTATATTTCAGTATTAAAGAAGAAAATTTCCAAATGTGCAGTTATGAATTAATTACTGTAATATTTAAAGTATTAAGGGGAAAAAATGTTACTTTGCTTCCACTCCTAATTCTGAGATTATATTATATTATATTATATTATATTATATTATATTATATTATATTATATTATATTATATTATATTATATTATATTATATTATATTATATTATATTATATTATATTATATTATTAGTATTAATGAACATGTGGAATTATATTATATTATATTTCAGTATTAAAGAAGACAATTCCCAAATGTGCAGTTATGAATTAATTACTGTAATATTTAAAGTATTAAGGGGAAAAATTTTACTTTGCTTCCACTCCTAATTCTGATATTATATTATATTATATTATATTATATTATATTATATTATATTATATTATATTATATTATATTATATTATATTATATTATATTATATTTCAGTTTTAAAGATGAAAAATGTGAATTTCGAAATGTGCAGTTATGAATTAATTACTGTAATATTTAAAGTGATTAAGGGGGAAATGTTAATCTATTATTATATTTATTATATTATATTATATTATATTATATTATATTATATTATATTATATTATATTATATTATATTATATTATATTATATTATATTTATTATATTATATTATATGAAAGAAGAAAAATGTGAATTTCCAAATATGCATAATGATAAGCTCCTATATGATTTGTGGCATTAACTTTGAATGACATTGGCTTCATTGTTATGGGAGGGAGTCTGCTCTGTTATTTTCCGTTCAGCTGCAGATGTTTGATGAAGGCGAGCTGCCCGTTTGTCCTGTCAGGCCTTTTGCGGGTTAAAATGGGCCGCCCTGTGTAAGGGATGAGTGTAGCTTTGGGATATGTGCCATTTATGTGAGGGTCAGAGAGCAGGGATGGAAAAGAGTGCGAGCAAGCAGAGTTTACCGTAATTGAGCTGTCAGTATTCTGCTGTGTCGCCGCACCTCAGGTTGCCACAGAAATGAGAAAAACATTTTTATAAAAATGTTATTTTCCACGACAGATCTCTATTATTTATTTCATTCCCTTCCCCTGTCTCTGTCAGAGTGGCTCTGATGGAGTTAATAAAACAGGGGCCAGGGGTCTCGACTGTTTTCTGCCAAGGACAAAACAGCATCTTTGATTCGCAACTGACCTCTTTCAATCGATGTATCCATGTCGATATGTTTACCTAGCGCTTCATTCTTTACTCTTTCTCATCCAGCTCTCAAAAAATACCTCCGTTCTTCGCATTCCTCCCCGAGCCGAGCGACCTACATGCCTGTCAGAGCGATTTACTAAGAAAGCAGATTTGTTTGGGCTGGCTCACCATCTCATTGTCTCTCAGTAAATGTATTTTTTTAGTAAATCCCTCCTTTCAGGGCCAGGATATGAAATCATAGTGAAATGTGAAGGAGCAGCAGTGTCAGGCTGAAGAAAATCCCCATCTAATGAACTCGTGCACCCGTGGCCACCTGCCTTAGGTTCTAAAGCTCAACGCGCACATTGACTGCTTAATGCTTGACTTACAACAGAGTCTTTCAGAAGAAACAGAATGAGAGTGTGTCAGACCATGTGTGTTGAGTGATGTACATAAATCCTTGCCAAACAACAACTGGCGTCACTAGACCTGAGCTGAAAGGAGCCGTAGCCTCAAATCTTTTCTGGAAAGTTCAGAAGAACATCATGAAAGCCATGGAAATAAAAGTCTTTCTTTCTGTTTCTCTCCCTGTATCCCAGCGCCCAGTGCTCCTCCTCAGCAGGTGACGGTTCTCACAGTGGGCAATCAGAATAGTACATCTATCAGTATCTCGTGGGATCCTCCTCCTGCAGAACATCAGAACGGCATCATCCAGGAATATAAGGTAAACAACTTGCACTCTTCGTTCTGAGAAAAAATATTTCACCATTTTCTTATATTACATTATATTATTATTTTTTCAGTGTTAAAGATTTATGTGTGTTTTCTGTACAATTATAACGTATTACGTAATAACTTTATTAAGAAAAATTCTAAATGAACTTGCACTATTATATTATATTATATTATATTATATTATATTATATTATATTATATTATATTATATTATATTATATTATATTATATTATATTATATTACGTTGTATTATATTATATTATATTATATTATATTATATTATATTATATCATATTATATTATATTACATTGTATTATATTATATTATATTATATTATATTATATTATATTATATTATATTATATTATATTATATTATATTATATTAGATTAGACTGAAACAACAACAAGCATGTGTGACTCCATGTGATGTTGCTAAATTCAGCAATATTTCATATTTACAGTATTAAGGAAAAATCCAAATAAGCTTGTGCTCTAAATTATGAGAAAAGCATATATTATATTATATTATATTATATTATATTATATTATATTATATTATATTATATTATATTATATTATATTATATTATATTATATTATATTATATTATATTATATTATATTATATATCTGCATTATAAACTGAAAGGTTGTTAGTTCAAGTCCCACATGGGGCAATTTTCATTCTTATTTAATACAACCTCAGGTTGTTTCAAGGAGATTAAACTCAATAAATAAGTCATTTTGGATAAAAGTTCTTACTGGATGACTGTTTACTGTATTTGCTTTTGTGCAAAATGGGCCTCATTTATGAAACAAGCAGAACAAATTTCTGTATAAATTGTCTGTAAATCCCATTATTCATAAATTGCTGTACTGAATTGAATACAATAATTTACATAAGAATGGCTCTACGAGTAATTTAAACAAAAAATCATTTTCGTTAATGAAGCCCAATCAATAAAAATTGACTTTTTACAGACAATTTGCTGTTTTCCCTCTCTCTCAGATCTGGTGTTTAGGGAACGAGACCCGTTTCCATGTAAATAAGACTGTGGACGCAGCCATCCGTTCAGTGGTGGTGGGGGGTCTGCAGGCGGGGGTCCAGTACCGGGTGGAGGTGGCCGCCAGCACCAGCGCTGGGGTGGGAGTGAAGAGCGAACCACAAACCATCATTATTGGTATGAGACATCTTTTGCTTTTGATAGCCTTTACTGTCGCACTGCATCTGCCATTTATCTGTGATGGTCAGCGTAGAAACTCACTTTTCTTTGGATTGGTTTTCAGTGGGGTCACCAAAATCAAAATTAAATCTTACCGTCAGGTCTGCAGTTTTTTTTTCTGTGCTTTGGGTGTTTACAGTGTGAGTTATGTGAGTTGTAGCAGGTTGTGACTGGTTTGACCCATAAGTGATGATTTGGTCGGTGACGTGCCCTTATTCCCAAATGTCAAGCTCACTATCCATCTTCACGCACAGCCAGAGGCTGATAGACTATTTATCAACACTGCAGTTTGTGTGTGTGTGTGTGTGTGTGTGTGTGTGTGTGTGTGTGTGTGTGTGTGTGTGTGTGTGTGTGTGTGTGTGTGTGTGTCCTGCCATCTTTTGAAGTAAAAAGGCTGATAAAAAAAAAAAAAAAAAAAAATTAAAAAAATGTTACAAGACAACATAAAATTCAAAATAGACTTTTTAAAACTTTTTTTTAACTAAGTGGGCATTTACACAACACCGTTTTCTTTACAAAGTGACATCGCCACCTTCTGGCCTGGCAGCAGAATACTGCGTTTTTAGTTGTTTTCGCGGATCCATGTGAATGGGGATTGTTTTGACAACATTGTTGTCTGTATGTGAAACTTTTAAAAAATGCAAAAGAAAAACGTTTCTGGTTTTTTGTACATCGTTGTACATCAGTTTATTGTGAATGATTCATCAGTGCACATTACTTCAAAAGGGATTTTTTTTTTTTTTTTTTTGTAATATTTCATTAACTTTCTCTGCCTCCAAACTATTTTTTTTTTTTTTTATGGGGCGGGATTAAATAATATTAACCAATAATATTTATAGCCTAACATGATTCCATCCAATCAAATCTTGATGGATAAAAAAAGAAGTCTCAACTTACATTATTTCTGATTAATATTGTCACATTAAAAAAAAAAAAAAAAAAAAAAAAATAATGTGCTGTAAATACTGTTTCTTGTTATTTATACATCATTTGTATTATATGTTGTTTTTTTGTTTTTTTTAACCATCTGTTCATTGAAGTAATGCTAAAGATCAAGGTGATGAGCTTTTAACGCTCTAGTTGAGTTGATTAAATCCTGTGCTGATGTTCGCTGGAGCACAAGTGTTTTTCTCATGCTATTAAACTAATTTAGAAACTCACCCACAATTTTCAGTTTACTAAACAGCAGTTTTCTTTTGTGTGTGTGTGTGTGTGTGTGTATTCATGTAGGTAAAGACTTCCGAGATGTGATCATGAGCAGGAACAACAGCATCACGGAGCAGATCACGGACGTGGTGAAGCAGCCCGCCTTCATCGCGGGCATCGGAGGGGCCTGCTGGGTCATTCTGATGGGCTTCAGCATCTGGCTCTACTGGAGGAGAAAGAAGAGAAAGGGTCTCAGCAATTACGCAGGTAGAGACGAGATCCTCTTGTGGCTACTCAAATACACAGTGGCGATTGTTTTAGGATGTCTCGGAAAGCACAACTTCTTATAGAATTTAATAATGAATGCAAAGATAACAAGTTTATTTAGATGAAAATAATTCCTGTATGTATTATCACTCTTGGTGTGTTTCAATATTTTGTAGACCATGGCTCATTGAGACCAATTAAAGTGCTCTATGGCAGTTAATAGTATTACTAATTTGAATGGTTCAAAGAGTGATGTTAACTGGCCAAGAGGTTTTAATGTGTCATTTTGGGCTCCCGTTTGCTTTGGAAATGATTGGGCACATTCAGCTTTCAATCAACATTTTTTTTTCTCAGCTCTACACAGTGATTGGTCGAGCTTTCAGATGACTTTTCATCAAACAGCTAATAATTCAAACAGTGATATGTTTTATTTATTATAGTATGTATATTGTGGTAAAAATACAGTTCAATATTATTTTTAATTAGTAATTTTTCTGTTTAAAAGTAGTTTTAGAAGCAGAATTGCAAATAGCAAATAGTTTAAAATAAAGTACACTTTATGCCATTGATAAGTGATATCTATGGAAGCCTGTTTCCGTCATGAAATAAAAAATAAAAAAGGTAATTGCGTCTTTTTATCTCACAATTCTGACTTTTTTCTCAAAATTGCGAGATATAAACTCACAATTGTGATATAAAGTCAGAATTTCTTGATCTAAAGTCAGAATTGCGAGTTATAAAGTCAGAATTGAGAGTTAAAGTCAGAATTGTGTGATATAAAGTCAGAATTTCTTGATATAAAGCCAGAATTGTGAGTTATAAAGTCAGAATTGAGAGTTAAAGTCAGAATTGTGTGATATAAAGTCATAATTTCTTGATATAAAGTCAGAATTGTGTGAAATAAAGTCAGAATTTCTTGATATAAAGTCAGAATTGTGTGAAATAAAGTCAGAATTGTGAAATAGTCAGAATTGTGTGATATAAAGTCAGAATTTCTTGATATAAAGTCAGAATTTCTTGATATAGTCAGAATTGTGTGAAATAAAGTCAGAATTTCTTGATATAAAGTCAGAATTGTGATATAAAGTCAGAATTTCTTGATATAAAGTCAGAATTTCTTGATATAAACTCAGAATTGTGTGAAATAAAGTCAGAATTGTGAAATAAAGTCAGAATTGTGTGATATAAAGTCAGAATTGTGTGATATAAAGTCAGAATTGTGTGATATAAAGTCAGAATTTCTTGATATAAAGTCAGAATTATGAGTCATAAAGTCAGAATTGTGATATAAAGTCAGAATTTCTTGATATAAAGTCAGAATTGTGAGTTATAAAGTCAGAATTAAGAGTTAAAGTCAGAATTGTGTGATATAAAGTCAGAATTTCTTGATATAAAGTCAGAATTTCTTGATATAAAGTCAGAATTATGTGATATAAAGTCAGAATTTCTTGATATAAAGTCAGAATTGTGTGAAATAAAGTCAGAATTTCTTGATATAAAGTCAGAATTTCTTGATATAAAGTCAGAATTGTGTGAAATAAAGTCAGAATTTCTTGATATAAAGTCAGAATTTCTTGATATAAAGTCAGAATTGTGTGAAATAAAGTCAGAATTTCTTGATATAAAGTCAGAATTTCTTGATATAAAGTCAGAATTGCAAGTTATAAAAACAGATTTTCTTGATATAAAGTCAGAATTGTGAGTTAAAGTCAGAATTTCTTGATATAAACTTGGAATGTGTGATAATGTCCAATTGTGAAGGGAAAAAAACAGACGTTTTTTTCTCAGAATTACGAGATATAAACTTTAAGACGCATTTGCGAAATCACACAAATGCAAGGAAAAAGTGAGAATTGTGAGATGCAAACTCGCAATTGCGAAAAAAAAGTCATAATTATGAGATAAAAAGTCGCAATTACATTTTTTTTTTTTTTTTTTTTTTAATTTTTAATTTAATGATGGAAACAAGCTTCCATCTGTGCTTCCCCACTCTTGAAAAGCACCAGCCACCACTGAAACACACACTCTTTTATTATTATTATTATTATTATTATTATTATTATTATTATTATTTGTTTGTTTGTTTGTGTGTCTTCTGTGTTAGACTGCCTGTCTCATTCCTTTGGCTGCTGTCTTGCTGTCGTGACTCTGATGGCATAACACAAACCTTCAAACACACTCCAATATGCATGCAAATAATCATGCACAGAAACACACAAACCTTCCAAAGCCCGACTGAGCACTGCAGGCTTTTTAACACACACTCTTTTCTGTCTTCTTGTTTTTGCAGTTCAGTCGTTCACCTTCACCCCTGCAGGTACTGTTCATTTGTCCCGTCTTTTCGAAACCCCAATTCCTTCTTCCTGCATTTCTCTTACTTTCCTTTACACAATCAAGTATCCCTTTCCCATGATTCAAGCTGAAGTCTTCAGATGATGCCCACCTGACTTTGTCAGCACAATAAGAATTAATATTTAACATTTGGCTGCAATAGAAACTCTATCAGGGGTCTCAAACACAAATTATGGAATCATTTTTACATATATGTAAGCTAAAATGCAAAAAGTGAACATTGATTTGTTGGCTGTGTATAAACTGTGACCCCCGCTTTTCTTTCTAAACTGTGTTGACAGAGTCAGATGGAAGATCTGTGGGCTGCAAGATCCTGCAGTTCTCCATTTGTGTTTCTTTGTCCTTTTCTTCAGGTCATTTTTTTTCAGTGGTCACCTGTGCTGATTTTCTCATGTGGTTTTTCCATCTCATCTTTATTCTTCTTTTATTGTCCTATTTTCTCTTTCTGACTTTTTGTTTGTGCAGGTGTTGTGAACTGTTTTCGTTCTCTACCCGAGTTCACCGTTCTTTGATTCATTCCTGTCTTTGTTATTAACCGCTTGAACAAACTTACACGTGGGATTCGATTGTTCTCGCCATACGAGGTTGTCGACATGTTTTCTGAAGGTTTTCTCATTTCCCTCCAGTGATATACATGTTCTGTTTTAACCAATATAGATATTATGGACACAGCTCTGGGTTTTTTAAAGAGTGGAATACTTGCTTACTGAATACTGTTTAGTATACACTGCAATGTTTTTACACATACATTTATAATTTGGGTGGATTGCATTGTGGAATATTGTACCCAGTTAAGTGTGCTTTGCACCTTTTAGCAAATATAGTATTCATACTATATATAGGGCAGAAAATAGTATGCCATTCTGAACACAGCCATATTGCCACTGATCTCATGATTTTCGGTCTATCAAATATCATCCCATTTTGAAATATGGTCGCGCCACCATTGATTTTCCACTTTATGTTCACAGTAGCAGAGAAGTGTTTGTAATTCAATGGTTGGTTTGTTCGCAAGTAATGTGAAATATAGGAGATTCACAGGCCTACAGAGGTTAACCAGTGATGACCTGATACAGTCACACGGTCGGCCACAATCACACAGTGAATTGATAACACAAAAAAGGCAAAAAGAAAAAAAAAAGTCACTCAGCTAGCCCAGGTTCCCTCCACATCTCTTGGGGATTGTGTGCGGATTGAGGTGTGCTTTTATCTTGTAGGGTTTCGCTCCAAACTTCATTACCGATGAAATCAGTCTCCCTGCAAAAGTGGACACCGCTGCACTTCACTTTTCCCCAGGAAGATAAGACCGTAGCAGTCAGGTGTCCAAGTCTTATGGCCTCAATATCCCCAGTTTTCGTTTTAATGCACTGCAGTGGTCTCTCCTCACCACTGCTTCAGTGGGCTTCAAGGTTGCCGGCTCCCAGGGGACCACATCCTTCTTGGTTTCCCAGCGCCTATGCACCAAGCAGATAAGTGTGGCTTTCAGACGCATCACCGACATGCCAGACCCCATGTGCGTGATGCTCGCAGAGGCAGCGGCCCATGCTAGCGAGGGCATCTTCTTGCACTGAGTGAAAATCTTTGTTTTATTCTTGTTTCCTGCAGCCAAATTGTCTTCATCTCATTATCACGGTTCACTGCAAATCATGTGAACGTTTCAAGGTTTAGAGAACAAAGAAAGGCGGCTGATTCTAAAAGAATGGGACGTTTGCATCAAAGCATCTTTGTTCTGAAAAGATATGGCATGCAGTTATATGTTTAATTGAGGCCGTAGGGTGTTAAAAACGCACAATCCGAATACACCTGTTCACACAAACACACACTTTCCCCCTTTAAACCTGTCATCGCCGCGAGGCTAAATCAAGTTGTGCTCAAGCGAGAAGGAAGGATTTGATGGAATTTTTATACGGGTGATTTTGTCGTGCCGCAGTAAATGCTTATTAAAGAGGAGTAATCAGTTTTCATATTGGAGAGAGTGCTTATCTGGAGCTCAGCCTAAAGCCGAGACCAGCTCCAGTCTACGGGCCACATCAAAGAGCCAGCAATGTGTCCTATTGTAGATAGGCACTTTACAGACCCACACACACACACACATAGTGCCACATAAAACGAGTCCCTTGGGGAGAGAAAATACCTTTAGTGTTTGTTCTCAATTTACTGAAATGCCAGATTCTGGAATTAGCCGTGAATGCAAATAAACCCAACAAACAGCAGGCTCAGAGCAGAGACGGACCTTGGTTAGTGTTCATCAGGTTTAATGTTTGGACTGTCTGTTTGTCAGAAGAGGTGATGGATTGTCAACAGTGGAGAGAAAATGTCACTATTTTAATTCAGATTGGCTGCGTTCGCACTGTCAGTTTTTGGGATTGACAACCGCATTTACTTATAGGTTTGAGTCTCGAAATGTTTCGTTCACACAGCAACTTACAGTAGCGTCTCGAATGTACAACTGGAGTCAAGCCATACCAGTAACTATAGTAACAGTGACCAAAATAATATCAAAGATGAAGCGATGAGGCTTTTCAGTTTTATGGCGACGTCCATGGCTCAGGACGATGGCGAAGCCTCATCGCTTTAGACATGACATTAGTCCAATTGAGCTGCGAGTTTGTCCGTCAAATCTGCATCAACCAACCGCAGCTTTTCTGAGTCGCATGTAAAACACAAATTTGACAGGAGCAGCTGTAGTGTAGACCTCTTCCTACAGGGTTTTGCGGGTGGGAACAGGAAAAACGTTAAAGTTTTTGGCGGAAGCGGTACATAATCTTGCAGGAGTGGGCAGGAGCTAGACTGGGTAAACCCAGCCTGATCTGCCGGTGATTTGATTTCGCCCGGCAACTCAGTCTGGAAACCCGTACATTCATTTCTGCTGCATCTGTTACACTTTTGCAGGAACCAATCACAGACTGGCTTATCCACCTTGCTCGCTATTGGCGGGTACAGAGCTCTTTCTATGGCTCTGGGCGGGTATAACACGATGACGTCTCTCGCACGACCGTCAATCCAATTCCTTTTAACCTCTCAACGATGCTAAATGACTTCTTTAGCAAACAAATCGCTCGAGTGGGTGTAAATACCACTCACTTTCATGTATTTTTTGCACAACCTGCAAAAATCGCTCGATGCCATTGCTGCTTCTGCAAACCGCTGATCAATGCTACAAACCAATACAAACTAAGCCTGTCTGGAGTTTTCGCATCGCTCTGCAAAAGTACGTCACCCGGATCGTTGATCTGATTGGTTGAAGGACTATCCAATTGCGTGAATAATGCTCGTTGATCACGCCTCTTGTGCAGTAGGAAATACATAGCAAACTCCCCAGACCAATGTTCAATTTTAAATTGAGCTTGGTCTGGTGATAGCCAGACAAGGCAGGAGCGGGATTGGGAAAATATATCCCTCACAGACCTCTACACTGCAGATCAACTCACTCACACTAGCTGCGTTTCCATTACCCTTTAAATTGCGCAAATTGAAAATACACTCCTTGGAAACATCCAATTTTGCAAAAACTCCCATATATTGCAAAAAAGTTTTTATGCTCACATGAGGTGGTTTTTCAGGCAATCCAAAAAATAAATATTTCGCAAAACTGCAATGGAAATAGTTTTGTAAATGTTTACTACATGTAAAAGTCGATCATTCTTTAAAGATTGCGCGGTATGTTTGGACAGAAGATGAGAGTTCTCATAAAAGACAAAAGTATTATGGGATTACTGGATTCTAAACAACAAAGAAATGCCACAATTTGAATTTATCAAGACCTCGAAGCAGATAGGAGGGAGAAACGGCCAGAAACGTGGCCGCTCCCAAGTATAAGGGGCTTTCCTTGCCATAAATGCTTGGATAACATGCCTACATCTCTTTTGATTAAAAATAATGGCTAGTGCAGTGGCTGGGATATACATAAACCTACCAACATCCATTGTCATGATTTCTGGAATGACTTAACACGAGAGAAAAAAAAAAAAACATTGGTTAATGGAAACGCCATCATTTCGCAATCGTTTTTATCGAAATTTAGAAAATGTCAAAAAAGTTTTGCGCAAATCTGTAATGGAAATGTGGCTGCTGTCTGACGCAACAGACAACTAGTTATCTGTAACGGAGGGGAAGTCCACTGGAGGTGAGCGTAGTTTAGAACCCAAGTGCAGTTTTAATATAGATCCAAAGTACAAACATGAACATAAACAAAGACTCGACACGACACGACACGACACGACACGACACGACACGACACGACACGACACGACACGACACGACACGACACGACACGACACGACACGACACAAAAGCAGGTTACATATAAACAAAGCTAGACAAGACAACAATGAAACATGAGGCCTATTTATACAAAGGGACTAATGACAAACAGGGAACACCTGTGAACAATGAAGACAAAGGACCAATGGCAAGACAGAACTGAAATCACATGACAATAACAACCAATCAGAACATGACACATGAGACAGGGGAAGCACGTGACATGAACACATGAGGGCAATGGAATCACATGACAAAACACATGGCAAACAAGGAAAACAAACAAAGCATAACAATGAAAACAAACCATAAACTGTGAACATGAAACAATACCAAAACAAGACATGACATGACATTATCCTGTCCGGTTCCGTTCACACACTCAGGTTTTCCGAGAACGTGGTTGTGAATCCTAAAAATTTACGGGTGTGAGTTTGGTTATAGAATGCGGTTGTCACTCCACTAAATAACTGAAATGTGTGTGTACGTAACTGTATCAAGGACTCAAATACAGGACTGTATTCTGCACCTGAGTGAACATGGCCTCAGATTCTCTGCAGGATGTCTAAACACACCAAGAGTCACTCTGGATTAGTTTATGTGATATTTGTTAAATAAGTGTGAATGCTTAGTCAAGTCAAGTCACCTTTATTTATATAGCGCTTTTTACAATGTAGATTGTGTCGAAGCAGCTTAACATTGATAACTTGTACATAATTTTGGCTGCACAGCAGCTCTTCAAGAATAGTGTCAATGCAGGCAGATGCAAAGCACTGTTGAATATCAAATGTCAAGTCAAATGTCAAGTGTCCCCAACTAAGCAAGCCAAAGGCGACAGCGGCAAGGAACCCAAACTCCAACAGGTGACATCAGGTGGCAAACAAATGGCAAGTAGGTCTTAAAATGGAGAAAAAAACCTTGGGAGAAACCAGGCTTAGTCGGGGGGCCAGTCCTCCTCTGGCGAACAGTGCTTTGTTACGACTCAGGATGCTATCATAAGTCCGATAGGATCGCAACATTCAAAGTATTTATTTCAGTTCCATCCAGTTGAGGATCGTATTCATAGATTAGATGGAAAATTAAAAGGGAAAATGAAAATTCTGTATTAATTTACTTTAAAATTTATTCTAAAAGATGTTTGTTTAAAAAATAAATAAATAAATAAATAATACTGAATACACACAGTGGGATTCAGTATTGTTTTACACCCCATTTACATTCATTGAATGGACAAAAACATTCTTCAAAATATGTTCTGGAATCAAAAAGTTCCCGGTTTGATCCCTGCAAGGAGCGAGTGCACTTGCTGTTGTGCACTTGAGCAAGGCACTTTGTGTTACTTTGGGTGAAAGTGTTTTCAAAATGAGTGCTTACTAAATAAGTACACCTGATTTAGTCTCCTTTTTATCAGTCATCCATCCATTCTGTCTTTCTTTTTGCACACTTTTTTGTTTCAGTTGCTTTCTTTTGGCAAGAATATGAAGACAAAACTCAGGGGAAAAAATAGAAAATCATGGAGATAAAGTGTCAGGATGCTTTGATTTCATAAATTCATTGTGCATGTTCATCTAATGTGTGCTCTGAGCAATTCAATCACTTTTTCACAAAATTACGATAACACTTTTTATTTCTTAATCAGTTCCCGCTGTTTTTAACTTGTCAGTGTGGAATCATGTTTAAAAACCGTTAATTAGAATGAGAATGATGCATAAGAGATATAATTTTTGTGAGTTTGTTATGATGTTACAATGACTCAGTTTCTTTCTCTCTCTCTCTCTTGCTCTTTCTCTCTGTTTTCTACCCTCTTTCTGACCCCAGTGACGTTCCAGCGTGTTGATGGAGGCTTGATGAGCAACGGGAGGTAAGATTCCTGTCATCCACTCTCTCGTTTCCCCTTGTTTTTCCTTGGCATGCCACAAAACAGCGCTGGTTATTATCTTTGTGCCAATCACCTGCCTTTAACCTTCAAAGACCAGCCCCTCAATTCCAAACCTCATTCATATTCTGTCCATCATCCCCTGGAAGGTCATCAAAACCATTATCCTCTACAAGGCAGTCGTCTTCCAACCCGTACTCCGCTTTTAAGGGTTCGCGCCATCCCTGCACTATTAGAAATTCATCTTGAGAGACGCTCCAGAGGAGAGAACTGAAAGGTTGTTTCTGTAGGTTTCCGTGAGAGCTCTTGTGGCACACAACCATTTCTCATGGGTCAACGGCTTGATTAACCTTCTAAAAGTCACAGTAGAGTTCATCAGTGTGGAACAATTCTTTGCATAACCATTAATACAGTTATTTCAAATTTAAATAAACAATTCAACCAGATATATTCTTAATACTCAGCACTATGAGGGTCTTCAACAGGGGGTCCATGCATCAGTAATAAAGACAATATTATGTATTCTATAATTTATCTACTATATAATATTTTATATTAAAATTATATATACATTTTAATAATATTGTATGTTTAATATATATTTTAATGTATTACAATATTATATACATTATACATTTTATATATTTTTTTTTCATTTATATGCATATATATGTGTATTTGTTTATATATTTTTTATTATATATGTTTATATATGTAAGTGTGTGTGTGTGTGTGTGTGTGTGTGTGTTGTGTGTGTGTGTGTGTGTGTGTGTGTGTTTATACAGTGAATTAAAATATACATTATTTAATGTAAAGTATAATATAATTTAATATAAACATTTAGATAAATATTGAACTCTAGATTTTGTTTATAAAACATTATAATTGATTACATTAAAATACACAATAGACTTAAATAAAATTAAAAAAAAATTTAATTGTACAATAAATCAATTTTACATTTATTTATTATTACATTTTGTTTATATATTAAATTATAAAAATACATAATAATTATAATATTAGGCCTTGTTAACTTATTTAAAATAATTTTATATACATTAAAATATTTATATACATCAATATTAAAATAATAGTATTCTTAATACTCAGCACTATGAGGGTCTTCAACGGGGGTCCATGCATCAGTAATAAAGACAATATTATGTATTTTATAATTTATCTACTATATAATATTTTATATTAAAGTTATATATACATTTTAATAATATTGTATGTTTAATATATATTTTAATGTATTACAATATTATATACATAATACATTTTATATATTTTTTTCATTTATATGCATATATATGTGTATTTGTTTATATATATATATTTTTTATTATATATGTTTATATTTGTAAGTGTGTGTGTGTGTGTGTGTGTGTGTGTATATATATATATATATACAGTGAATTAAAATATACATTATTTAATGTAAAGTATAATATTATAATTTAATATAAACATTTAGATAAATATTGAACTCTAGATTTTGTTTATAAAACATATTTTATTACATTAAAATAAAATATTTTTGAGACTTAAATAAAATTAAAAAAATTGTTTAATTGTACAATAAATTAATTTTACATTTATTTATTATTACATTTTGTTTATATATTAAATTATAAAAATATATAATAATTATAATATTAGACCTTGTTAACTTATTTAAAATAATTGTATATATACATTAAAAATTTTATGTACATCGATTTTAAAATTATATATAATTATATATATATATATATATATATATATATATATATATAATATAAACAATAATCTATTCAAAATATACATTAAATATCAATTGAATAGCTTATAGTTTATAATAAATTAAAATATAGGCTATATTAAATTATTTTAAATACGTTAATGTCTAATATTAAAATTTAATAACATTTAGTTAAACATTCAACTGAAGATTTTTGTCATATAAGAACTTTTTTGATGCAAGAGGTACTGTATGTACCCACGAACACCCAGTTTAATCAACAGATCAAACTAAAGCATGCACCCACAGCAAGTATGCGCTTAGACATCAAGCTCGCTCTGATATCATCATGTGACTGATGGATAAAAATATGAGCTCTGCCTGTTTGTGTACCCTACATTCTGTCAGACACACACATACTGTACGTACACACACAAATCTCCGCACATCTCCCTTCACGGACGGCTAGCCGCTCATAAATCTCACCCCCCAAAAAGAATTAGCAGGAACAATTTAAGCAGAGAGGGGTTTTATTTTATCATTTGTCAGCCCCCCCTCGCCCCGCTGCCTGTACGGACCCCCGCAGTGATAAATTTGCCTGTCACCTCAGCTGGGCGGCTGGAATATGAGCATGTGTAATAATGTAAAAATAATTACCCCAGGGAGAGCCTAGACTAACCCTTCCGGAATCTTCCGGCAAGCTTCATTTTTTTTTAAGGGGGCGGAAAGGAGAGTAAGGGTTCGTTTGAATGACACCAGTCGGACAGGAATGGAAGGTCTGTCTTTTTTGTGCCCGGGTGTCTTTTATCAAACCCGACAGGCCACATTTACTCAGAAAGTTTGTGGATCTTTTTTGTATTAATTCCACACACCCACACGTCCTCTCATTGTCTCTGCCGCTGTATCTATAGATTGAAGGTGTTTTAGAAGCTGAAATTAAAGCCCCAGCAAGTGTCACCTGATTCCCCTGCAGGAAGTGAAGTTCTGCTGATTGATTTGAAGATTCCATTCCAGATCCCATGGGTCTTGTATCTAATCAAAAAGGACGTCCAATTGTATTTTTTTAATAGTGATACCTTGTCTTTAGCTATATAGCACCCCAGAGATAAGAGATAAGCACTTACCTCTGTAGATCTCAATTAAGACAGTCATTTTTGGTAACTCTATGAGGTCTGTGTATGTGATACATTATAAAGCCATTGACAATGCCTTTTTCTCATTTTAACCTGTCATATATAAGTCATCATACATATTCATAATAATTCTAAGCTGTTTTGTAAAGCATTATGAATGTATAGTAAAAAGCTGTCTTATTGCTTATATTTTCTTTGAAATTAAAATAGCGGTAATATTGTTTAAAACTATATACACTTTAAAAAATGCTGGGTTAAAAACAACCCAAGTTGGGTTAAATATGGACAAACCCAGCAGGTTGGGTTAAAGTGCACCTATTATGCCCTCTTTCACAAAATGTAATATAAGTCTCTGGTCTGGTCAGGTTTCAGCATAAAATACCCCACAAATTTGCCTCTATTTGGGGGTGAGCAAAAAAATGCCTTTTACTATATTACTATATTGCTGACTAAAAAAAATTGGTTGAAAAAAATGGCTGGGTGAAAGCAACCCAATCCCTGGGTTTGTCCATATTTAACCCAGCATTTTTTAGAGTGTATATAACTATATGTCACAAATTTCCATTTACACATTATTTTATTAAACAAATTCACCCTTTTGCTTGACCATATGGTTTATTTTATGTTTAATAAAATAATGTGTAAATGGAAATTTGTGGTATATATATATATATATATATATATATATATATACACACACATTCATACATATAGTTTATTTATTTTTTATTTTTTAATGATATATATTTAATGAATTTAATGCAGTGATGTATGTATTGACCAATCAGTATCCAGGACCATAATATAATGCATTATATATACTGTCTTCATAGAAAGTGTTACCAAAAGTGGGTTTATGCTGTGAAGGTGCTCTACATGCATCAGAACACTTGATCTGCCTTCTTCTGTCAGATCGGGATGAATCCCCATGACTAAAATTCCTGAAGAGATGATGGGTGAACAGGAGAATGTGTTCATTTGTTACAGTCTTTGTTTATTGCATTAATTAGACAATGGCAAATGAAGCCGCGTCTGTTTCTGCAGCTCCTCATTGGCTGCTGCCTAATTGCTTGTACTGAACAATTACGCTTAATCGATCACAGAATAAATGATTCATGGAAGATGAATAGGCGGCATATTGGTCAGGCCTTGAACTGATGGAAACTGATAATGGCAGTTTTTTTCTTACATGCTTTCTTTTTTTCTTTTTTTTTCTTCCTTTTTTTCCTTTTTTATTTCTTTCTTAGTAAATGTATTCCTTTTCTTTTTTGTGGCTCCCACAAAACACACACACACACATTCTGGAAAGTAACTGATTACATGTAATCTGGATTATGTAATCAGATTTCAAAAATTAAGTACTTGTAACTAGATTATTTTAGGTTTTATAAAACAGTTAGTTCCTGTCCTTGATTCTGATTGGTCAATAGCTGTGTTTCATTTACGATAAAACACGGCTATGACCGCTTCACCCAACGGTTCAGTGTATCACTACACAACACCCTTAGCAACCACTCTTAGCAATGTAAACTGTATGTTCTCAATTGATATTGTTCATTGAAGCTTACTGTATCGTGTAGAAGAGTACTGTGAGAAAGAGATCGAATGAGCGAATGTAGAACCTGCATTGAGATTTAGCATTTTTCTTCAGGTCAGTCCAATGTTCATAATGAAACATCTGTTTAAATGATGTATTATCTTGTCCTTTTAACAGTTAAGGGGTTTTCCCATGACTGACAGCACTAGTCAAAGCATTTGTCAGTTGCATCTTGTTCCGTGTGCACAACAATTCAGTCTTTTCAAAAGTTATTGTTACTGACTGACACACTCATAAAGACAGTCTTTGCCGCCATTTAATGGCATAATAATGTAACTTCTGTTGCTGTTCACAGTCAGGGACTATTTTTTTCCGGCGGAAGGAAGGCTTTTAGTGAAAGATACATATATCTGATGCATATTTCTGGTTTTAATATTTGTGTTGTGTGGTAACCGTTTTATAAAAGGAATAAGGTTTTATAACATTATTGCTTTTATAAGTCACGGCTGAAGGGGTTGCAGGCACTCCGCTTCACGTTGTGCCTAACAGCGCCCTTCAGCCGTGACTTATTCACGATACAGAACAGCCTCTTGTACCTTATTGCTTACTTAATACTCGTAATCAGACTACAGTTGCTTTTTAATTGATTGCATGATTACATATTATTCACACAATAGGCCTCATTCATGAAAAAATATTTGTGTAAATCGTTCTTAAAGCCATTCTGACGTACATTTTTGGATTCATGAAAATGTTTGTAATTTCAAAATGTTACGAATTTTACACCTGCACCCTACCATGTGTAAATAGATGGGGTGTAACGATACCCTCATGTCATTCGATACATACCATACATGTCATTCGATTTGATACATATCACGATACTGAACTCACGATACAATATTATTGCGATACTCCAAGACGTATGGTAAAAGGTTAACAAAAAAATTAACTGTTGATTAAAATGCTAAATTTGGTATTACATTGGGTGGAAATGAATAGGCTTGGACTTGGTTTTGGTAACCCAATGCACAGGGCAATGGTGACACCAGAATACTCATGATTCTAACGCAGAAACAGATTTATTTTAGATTAAAATGTTTGCACTCTATCACTGACTAGATATATTTAAAATAATGTAGGCCACTACTGGTAACATAAGATATTTGGCATTATCAGGACCCACAAATATTCCCCCATTGCATTATTATACATTATATTCAACATTATATATAGTAGTTTAAAGTAGTACTGACACTAAAACTCTGTAAACTTGATTTTTTTTCATCACAGTAATTTTTATTTTGGGTGAACTATGCACAACACATATTGTCACTATCCACGATATGATATTGTTGCATTTTTGTATTACAATATATATCGTGTCACAATATATCGCTACACCCCTAGTAAATAGTACGTAATTTTTTTTTTTTTTTTCAAAGCTTCTTTCTTTCAGATCTATATGTTTATACAGGCATGTTTGTGTGTATATTAGATTTTCACTATGCTCAAAGCAAGCGACAGCATCCTCCAGCTAATGTAAATCCGAAAAGCAAATGCATGTTTCAGCGTGCTTTAAGCATAATTTAATGTGCAGGCTTTTAGTTCAGTCTCTCTCACGTTCTCTCTCTTTCTGCCGCTGTATTGGAGGGCGTGTGGGCCTGTAAAGGCCGTCTGATTTATGAAGTAGGATTGGGATTAATATTGCTCACTCGGCTTGTTTACGACGATCCTCACAGACGCGCTGCGAGGTTGTATTTCACAGTTGCGCGCGTGTCTAGGAGCGTGGCAGGGAAAAATGGAGCCAAATCAAATCTCTTTGGTCTCAAGGCCACAGTGCGCTCTTGCTGTCTGAGGAGAGGGATTCAGGGCTGGTGTCAGGGCTGGGATGAGGCCCCTGGCCCCGCTCCCGGTGATTTGCAGGGCAGAAATATGCCCGCGAAAACGATATTTCTCAATCTAATCATCTCGCACGGGAGAAGATGAATGCAAGGACAGAGCCGCCGTTACCACAGTCAACATCATCATCACCCAACACTTACAAATGATCCCTGTGAGGGCTGGTGGAGAGTATGCATGTGCTTGTTTACAAGAGAAATCAAAGTCAAACTCATGAAACGTCCGTTTTTCTGGCTCGCTCAATTTACCCACTCTTCAATTTGAAGGAAACTGCATTCACTACACATTTAGCTTACATGATAAAGCTAACCTATAACTATAGCTATATTAGCGTCCACACTAACAAACGATAATGACCTGTTTATGATAAGCACATGGTGCAGTTTTGTCTTCTTCCACTTTAAATGCTCAAGCTTTTTAAAGTCTGGTGGATTTTGATTGGCTGTCAATGTTTTTATTGTTCATCAGCTGAAAAAAAATCCTTATGAAAGTGATTCCGGTGCTATTTTTTCTCTGTGCCGTTATCACTCTGCTATTCTTTAATATTTAGAATGATTTTTAGAAATATATCTATATCGTAGTTGTCGTCCTTGGTGTGAACAGGCCTTAAACACTTTATACTAATCTTGTAAATGTTAACGTCTTTGTTAATTTTTATACAAACTGATACATTTTGACTTAAAGGGTTAGTTCACCAAAAAATGAAAATTCTGTCATTTATTACTCACCCTCATGCCGTTCCACACCCGTAAGACCTTCATTAATCTTCGGAATGCAAATTGAGATATTTTAGTTGAAATCCGATGGCTCCGTGAGGCCTTCATAGGGAGCAATGACATTTCCTCTCTCAAGATCCATAAAGGTACTAAAAACACATTTAAATCAGTTCATGTGAGTTCAGTGGTTCAATATTAATATTATAAAGCGACGAGAATATTTTTGGTGCACCAAAAAAACAAAATAACGACTTATTTAGTGATGGCCGATTTCAAAACACTGCTTCAGGAAGCTTCGGAGCATTATGAATCAGCGTGTCGAATCATGATCGAATCGCGTGTCAAACCACCAAACTGCTGAAATCACATGACTTTGGCGCTCCGAACTGCTGATTCGACACACTGATTCATTATGCCCCGAAGCTTCCTGAAGCAGTGTTTTGAAATCGGCCATCACTAAATAAGTCGTTATTTTGTTTTTTTGGTGCACCAAAAATATTCTCGTCGCTTTATAATATTAATATTGAACCACTGAACTCACATGAACTGATTTAAATGTGTTTTTAGTGCCTTTATGGATCTTGAGAGAGGAAATGTCATTGCTGGCTATAGAGGCCTCACTGAGTCATCGGATTTCAACAAAAATATCTTAATTTGTGTTCCGAAGATTAACGAAGGTCTTACGGGTGTGGAACGGCATGAGGGCGAGTAATAAATGACAGAATTTTCATTTTTGGGTGAACTAACCCTTTAACAATTTGTATATACAATAATACATGATCAACTATTATGAAAAAATATTTTTCAGAAATTGTTCAAAATGCTCAACACTTCAGCTAAAGTTATAGAACCTGCAGGAATACGACTTTCGTTTGAAACAGAAATAATATTGGGCAGGGCTTGCTGTAATTTATCAGGATTTGATTTGATTAGATTGTGAAATGCAAATCTGTGATATTATTGGTTAATATTATTGGTCCCCGCCCACACAAAATGACAGTTGAAGTATAGAATGGAAAGTCAGAAGAAAAGTCATTTCAGAGATTGGAAAGAGTTATTATGGAAGCCCATTTCTGCCTTGAAGGGGGGAAAACAAGTTAATTGTGAGATAAAATTTTTAATTTAAGTAAATAAATAAGAGAATATAGTCACATTGTGAGATATAAAATCACACTGTGATGTTTAAAATATAAAAAAGCTTAAAAAATATTAAATTTAAGAAAGTAAATAAGAAAATGCCGTTGTACAGAGTCACTATTATGATAAATAAAGTCATATTTTTTCTTACTGTGAAGCAGAAACAATCTTCCTTTATATGATATTTTCCTTTAAAATAACATGCACATTTATTTTAAATATGGAATGTTTTATTAAAAAGTAAATTGTTAAAACACTTGAGATTTCCATTTAGATTTTGAACGAAAAGTAACTCGTGAAGATCACCTGAGGGCTAAACAAAACAAAAACAGCAAATGTAGAGAGAGCCTGATTGTAAACAGGTAGGAAAGAGCATTTCGGAGGAGGTGAGGAGGGCACAGGATTGTTTTTCAGACAGAAAAAAAATAAAAATAAAGCAGAGGCGGAGGGGGAAGGTTTGAGAAGTCCTCAACATATTACCCTATAAAAAGTCAACGTGTCTTAGGAGGAACCATCAATTTGAATGACTCGTCCCCCCTGAGGGCCTGTTTTGGCATTCAGCTGCCACATCAGGGGGCGCTTAGTCTGTCAGGACCCCCGCCTCCTCAGCCTGAGACCCTCCATTCGGGATCCGCTGGTTCTTATTAAAACCTGTGGCTTAGAGAGCGACAGGCTGCTACACTGCCATTACCGGTATATTGCCCCCGGCTTCAAAAACCACACACTGTTCCCTGGACCTGAGGGAGACAAGCCACCTCAGGGCAAATGTACATCCACAGAGAGCAGGAGTGGGAGGAGACGAGAGAGAAAGTCACGGTGAAATAGAGAAAGAAAAGAGACAAAGACGACTGGTGTGTCTTGATGCACATCTACAGTATGCCAGTATGAGTCACTGGATGAGCTTGTTTGTGCCGGAGACTGAACACAGGTCAAACGAGGTCAAATACATAGGAGATATTACAACGTTCAGTATGGCAGCTGACAGAAATGAAGCCTCAACTCAAATGAAGCTTTGGGTTTATTATAAGTTGCGAGGGCTATTGTGGGTTAAATATATGTTCAACCATGACGAACGAATCGAACGGCAAGAATGCATTAAAGGTATTCGGTCTTCAGTAAGAAAGGTGTCATTTAAGCGGCCTCTAAAGTAATAATTAACAATTTTTACAACGGAAGTGATTCAATCAGAAACCAACTTTAGCTCGATAAGAATTTTCCTATTGTCACTGTTATGCTGCTTTTAAACAATATGTATTGTGAAAAGCACTATATAAAATATATGAAATATGTGTGTACATGAATGCACTTACAGTGGAAGATTATTCGACAGCTCCGGTTAAACAGAAATAGATCCCTATCAAGAAAACTTTGTGTATGTGAGATGTATAAGCTGGACCATTGTTTGTTTTTGTTGTTTTTTGTTGGCATGAGAAGGGGTTGTGGACTTTATTTGTATATTAATATATATATATATATATATATATATATATATATATATATATATATATATATATATATATATATATATAAAACAATAGTACTATTTGTTTGTTTGTTTGAACAAAAAAAAACCTTTGGGTGGTAAATGAAAAAAATATATAAAAAGTTTTTAAACACTTCAGTTTTTATTTATTTTTGTTTTTATTTGCTTAATAATAATTTTATTTATTTATTTATTTAGTGCACAATATTACAATTATACAATACAGTAATGTAATTTGGAACAACAATATAATAATAATAATAATTATTATTATTATTATTATTATTATTGTTATTATTGTTATTATGGTTGTTGTTTATTTTAATAATATTATTTTATTATGTTTTGGAACAACGTGCATGTGGGTAAATGACAAAACCATGTATTTATTTATTTTTTTAGTTAGTTTTGGAACAATAATACAATTGTACAATACAATAATGCAATTTGGAACCACAGTATTGGATTGATTGATTGATTGATTGATTGATTGATTGATTGATTGATTGATTGATTGATTGATTGATTGATTGATTGATTGATTGATTGATTGATTGATCAGAAATACCTTTGGGTGGGCACATAACAGAATTATAGTTAAAATTAAATTTAGATTTATTTTTAAAACACTTAAATTTTATTTGTTTATCAAGAACAACAATAATAGTAGTATTAGTAGTAGTAGTAAAAATTTGAACAACATACATGTGGGTAAATTACAGAAAATATATTTATTTAGTTTTATATTTTTGGAACAATAATACAATTGTACAATACAATAATGCAATTTGGAACCATAGTATGTATTGATTGATTGTGATCAGTTTGGAGATTTCAAGTAGATAGGAGCTGTACTTGCATGGCTTGAAAACGGCTATTGGGCGTTACCAAGATGGCCGTCGAGTGGACTGACTTGCTTTTAAAAATGTCTTTTGGTTTGTGCTCTTTGTGTTCTTTTAAAATCTCTCATTCGCACCAGCATTGCTCTGAGTGTCTGTGACCATGACCACAAATTGCTCCTCTAACAGTGATGAAAGGCGAAATACATAGATGTGGGCCGAAAAAATGAGGAAGTCCTTGAGCACTTCATTCATCCACCTCTCCACTCATTCTCCATTCCTCTATTGTTACATTCCCAGCCTTGGCACAACCAATGGCTCTTTATTTCCATCTACACTCATTCTGAAGAGAATAAAAAAAAAATTTTTTTTTTGTGGGAATGGTGCTCTTAGCAGCACAAAAACGAAGGAAAGGGGGTAAAAACACCACAGAGAGGTTGGAACACAAGCTCTCCTCAGCATCTGTTGCCCATGGCAACAAGCATCCGAGAGGTGATTGCACAGTAAAGTGGTTGTAATGGCCCACAGCACTCACCCATGACAGCTTAAAGTCTTAATGATGCCTTTACACCACACACACCCTTGGGAAGACTCACAACACCTGTTAAATGAAACCTCCAATGTGAGTCGATTGTCAGATGTGGAGGAGTGTGTTGTAAAACACAGGAGTTTGGTGAGCTAAAGATGCTGTATTACAGTGAGGGGTGATCTGTTAAATGAGGGTGTGTGTCTGTCGGCACACACACAAGGGTGTTTAGTTTGTGTGTTTCTTATGCATCTACAATGAAAGATGCCTTCTAAAGATTTCTGTTTATTTCCAGGTTTCAATGAAAAACTAAATATTGAGATGACCCCACTATAATAATAGTGTTTCAAATAAGAATAAATTGGAAGAATGTGGTAATCCTCTTTAAAATCCCTAGAAAAATTAGCAGTTTCACGTGTTACTTCACTAGTAACTTGAAAAAGTCATCTTATTACATAATTCACATTGCTTGTAATGCATTACCCCCAACACTGTCTGTAATGAAAGTACATATTCCATGTGTTGTTGTGGAGCTTATGAATAAAACTTTCATACAATCATAAGTGAAATTCTTCTTTTCAGTCAAACCAGTTCACTATTATTAAATTATTCTGCCTCAGTCAATCTGAATCAATATTTAAAAATCCATATTCAATAATCACAAATGAGTTGGAAAGTTATGAAAATTCATTGCACAAATAGTGTGGAAACTCAATATGGAGAATGAAGTTTCACAAGTTTCTCTTCCCGCAGTCGTCCTGGTCTGCTGAATGCCAGTGATTCGGGGTACCCGTGGCTTGCCGACTCCTGGCCGACCACCAGTCTGCCTGTTAATAGCGGTTCTGGAGGACCCAATGACCTCAACAACTTCGGCCGAGGAGGTAAATCTACTGTTAGACCTATTGCTGCATTGGCTAGAAATTTAGGACATGTTAAAATGATTAAAAATGTGGTTGTAGTCAAGAGTTTAAAGTGTTAAAAGCAAGCTCTCTCCATCATCGGAAAGAAAATGTCCTCTTCCCCTTTGATATTTCTGGACAATGATGTACACCTGTATGCATATTGCATCGGGTGTGTTTGGACACACGCACTTATTCATCGTGCGCTGGAGACAGACCTATATCGCCACCCGCATCCTGCTGTCATGCTGAAACTAATGGCTGTCGTTCTGACCCACTGTCAGACAGAGGAAGGGCCGATAGCAGAGGAGAGGGGTGGGGGGTATGAGGAAAAGATGGTGGTCGGGCAGCGAGTCGTGAAGGACAGCCACAGCTTGAGTGGTGCAGATGCAGCTGCTGTATATCATTTTCCCTTCAGTACACACACATACACACAAATGTAGAGTTACAGCATTATTTCAGCCAGAAGTGCAAAGAAAAAATGCAAAAAGAGCATAGAAGTAGCAGTGAGTCAAAGGGAAAGAAATAAATTAAAGGCCTGTTCACACAGTATGGTGTGGTGTGGTGTGGTGTGGTGTGGTGTGGTGTGGTGTGGTGTGGTGTGGTGTGGTGTGGTGTGGTGTGGTGTAGTCTAGTCTAGTCTAGTCTAGTCTAGAGTAGTCTAGTCTACAGTCTAGTCTAGTCTAGTCTACATCTTAGTCTACAGCTTAGTCTACTGTCTAGTCTAGTCTAGTCTAGTCTAGTCTAGTCTATAGTCTACAGTCTACAGTCTACAGTCTAGTCTAGTCTAGTCTACAGTCTAGTCTACAGTCTGGTCTAGTCTAGTCTACAGTCTAGTCTAGTCTAGTCTAGTCTAGTCTACAGTGTAGTCTTCAGTCTAGTCTAGTCTAGTCTAGTCTAGTCTTCAGTCTAGTCTAGTCTAGTCTAGTCTAGTCTACAGTCTAGTCTTCAGTCTAGTCTAGTCTAGAGTCTAGTCTTCAGTCTAGTCTAGTCTACAGTCTAGTCTTCAGTCTACAGTCTAGTCTTCAGTCTGGTCTAGTCTAGTCTACAGTCTAGTCTAGTCTAGTCTAGTCTAGTCTACAGTGTAGTCTTCAGTCTAGTCTAGTCTAGTCTTCAGTCTAGTCTTCAGTCTAGTCTAGTCTAGTCTAGTCTACAGTCTAGTCTTCAGTCTGGTCTAGTCTAGTCTACAGTCTAGTCTACAGTCTAGTCTTCAGTCTAGTGTAGTCTAGTCTAGTCTAGTCTACAGTCTAGTCTAGTCTAGACTACAGCCTAGTCTACAGTCTAGTCTAGTCTAGTCTACAGGCTAGTCTACAGTCTAGTCTAGTCTAGTCTACAGTCTAGTCTTCAGTCTGGTCTAGTCTAGTCTACAGTCTAGTCTAGTCTAGTCTAGACTACAGTCTAGTCTAGTCTAGTCTACAGCCTAGTCTAGTCTAGTCTAGTCTAGTCTACAGCCTAGTCTACAGTCTAGTCTAGTCTAGTCTACAGGCTAGTCTACAGTCTAGTCTAGTCTAGTCTACAATCTAGTCTAGTCTACAGTCTTTTAGTTTAGTCTAGTCTAGTCTAGTCTACAGTCTAATCTAGTCTAGTCTACAATCTAGTCTAGTCTACAGTCGACCTAGTTTAGTCTAGTCTAGTCTACATTCTAGTCATCTACAGTCGTTTAGTTTAATCTAGTCTAGTCTAGTCTACAGTCTAGTCTAGTCTAGTCCAATCGCACATATTCACAAACGATGTGTGATCTGTTTATTTTTAATAGAACTGTATATATTTTGTTATATTTTGTATATATTTGTTATATTTTGTTATGTGAAATTTTGTTATCTGAGTCGGTGTAAAATTATTAGTATTTTTTTTATTTATATAATGTATGATATATGACATTTAAAAATTAATTATTAGTTATTTATAAAAACACATCTGACAATATCATTTTTTAAATATTATCATATAAATTACATTATATAAATTATATAAATAATACTACTAATAATAATTTTACACTTACTCAGATAACAAATTTAATAATTCCATAATTATCTGAGTATTAGGTATAAAAAATAATAATATTTGAATATATTAATAATTTGCAATGATTATTCTTCATATCATACACTTGTTGTACTCATATCATTTTGTTATTATTATTATTATTATTATTATTATTATTATTATTATTATTAATAATAATAATAATAATAATGCATTGTGTATTTCTTTATTGTTATTAGTTATTATTATTATTATTATTATTATTGTTGTTGTTGTTGTTGTTGTTGTTGTTATTTAGACTAACTTCCACTGATTCCATAATTATTTGAGTATTATGTATATGTGTGAATGTGTGTGACAATTTTTGGGGTATTTAAAATGTAAAAAATTACCTACAAAATCATCTCTCCTTCCTTCCATCTTACTGTGCCTCTCCTCTCAGACGTGATGCCCAGTGCCCAGGCTGATAAAACGGGCACCATGCTTTCAGATGGAGCCATTTACAGCAGCATTGACTTCACCACCAAAGGTGGATTTGGCAGTCCAAGCCCCGCCTCCCAGGCCACGCCCTACGCCACAACTCAGATCCTCCATTCCAACAGCATTCATGAGCTGGCCGTCGATCTGCCCGAAGCCCAATGGAAGACCTCCCTACAGGCCAAGCAGGAAATGGCCAGCCTGGGCTACTCACTGCCAGACAAGAACTCCTGCAACAACAGTGAGTCTTGCTGAAGGGCCATGGTGTGTGTGTGTGTGTGTTACTTCATGTGAGCTTGTTTTTGTGCAGTTTTTACGTCCAAAATCTTTTGAAACAAAGCCAATTTCTCTATTTCTGGATATTGCCTGAGGTTTGTATCAGTGTTAATTTGACCAACATTGTATTAATGTTGCATTTTTTTGACATTCAGGAACAATATGAATGCATATCATTGGCCCATAACAAAATCCGTGACCCTTGAATGTGTTTCCGACCAAACGGACTGCATTTATTATTTAAATTGTCTTTGGGCTAAAAGAATGTAACATCATTATCCAAGATTTATT
Organism: Megalobrama amblycephala; assembly: GCF_018812025.1. Lineage (NCBI taxonomy): Eukaryota > Metazoa > Chordata > Actinopteri > Cypriniformes > Xenocyprididae > Megalobrama > Megalobrama amblycephala. The sequence continues at coordinate 19,378,951 of NC_063059.1, forward strand.
CTATTTTGAAAAGCTTTTAAACAAATGCACACTGCTTTTTTTAATCAAAAAAGTACTTCTATCCATATTAATGAACTTATTCTCTGCAGCTGAACAGAATGATAAATTGTAGCTGTTCCTTTAACGCAATTAAAAACCATTTGCACTTTCATTTGGACTTGAATAAACCTCCAACTATAAAATTACTGTAAATCACACGTATAAATGTTTCCATGAACTGGTTAACTTGCCAACAAATAGAATTGATTCCAGGAAAATTAGCACTAATGTATGTTGTTAACATCTGAATGAGACACTTTCCCAAGAAACTAGACAAATTGAGAGATTTTAAAACAATTAGGCTCTGTTCCAAAACCTAGTAAGCTGCCATGCTGCCCGCATCTTAACTGATGCTAAAGATGTCTCACTTGTATATTATATTATATTATATTATATTATATTATATTATATTATATTATATTATATTATATTATATTATATTATATTATATTATATTATATTATATTATATTATATTATGGGCCAACTCAATCCATTTGGGAACAGATCGAAAAATGTTCAAATTAAGTAACAAGTCTAAGCATTGTTAAATTATAAATAATTATAATTTTACATAGGAGTTGTGTGTGAAATCAGTGCTTTGCTTGTTGCTCTAACTGCACGCCCTTGCATGCGCTTGTGCCATCTTGCCCTCCACCTGATGCCACTTTTTTGCCCTTCGCCTCCCACTAGCACTCCTTTTCATTCCTGACTACCGATTGGCTGATGGATTGTCTAATAGAATGCCACACAACCAATCGCAGGATTTCAGCACCACCAGCTCCCACAACAGCTCAGATCGGAGCAACAGTCTGTCAGGTTGGTATTTCACCGGTCCAGGGTCAGCAACCCACCCGCATCTTTCCTTCAGTCTGCTCCTCTCCCCTTTCACCTCCACTAACCGTGGTGCACATGCCATGACTCCTGCTGTATACTGTGAATTGTATGGTTTGTATAATAATTGTGTTCCTCGTAGCTGTTATCTCTACTGGATCTACATCCACTGTGAGAATGTAAAAGTCCTGTTTATCTAAAAAAGACAATTTATATAAACCAGCAGGTTTGAAGTGGTAAAATATGATGGATTCTGCTTTGATATTAGGTGCTTCACAAACCTTTCTGTAATAGGTTTCAGTCCATAAATTCATTCTTAAAAAGTCTGTTTAAAATCAAGAACGTTTACACCATGTCTACACCAGAATGCGAGCGGCGCGACATGAAGCGACAAAAGCAGATAAGAACCCATTATAATCAGTGACGCTGTCTACACTGGATGCGGTGTGACATGACAAATTCCTGTGTTACTAGCAGTGTTGGGGAAAGTTACTTTCAAAAGTAATGCGTTCCAATATTGCATTAACTAATTGCGTTACTTAGTTACTTGTTATGAAAAGTAATGAGTTACGTTACTTTTGCGTTACTTTTTCTAAATATTCTGTTTGCATTTCACTGTCTTTATTAATTATGAGGAATACTGAATCTGTTTTTTGGGGGTTTTTTGTGAAATAAGTAAATGCATACTCACATTTAGTGTAGAACTACAATAACCATCATGTTCACACAGCACACACAACGCCTCTTCACTTATTCTCGATTTCTCTCAACATGGAGACAGGAGAGCTGTCAGTCAATACATGGGGTCAATACATCAATACACTTGCGTTACTTATTTAAAAAGTAACTCAGATATTTTTGTACATTTAAAAGTAATACATTACTTTACTAGTTATTTGAAAAAAGTAATCTGATTACTTAACTCAAGTTACTTGTAATTCATTACCCCCAACACTGGTTACTAGAATCTGATTTCACAGATAGTTTGTTTTTGAATATAAAAAATGTAGACAGAATGTAAAGCACTGGATTTGCCCCTTGTTTTAAATGATTTTGTTCCGTTTTAGTGTTTGTTGTTGTCGTCTCTTGTCGTTGTACAAGCAGAATGTGACGGTTGGTCGGTGTGGTATTTGTCCCGCCCCTCCTCCACTGTGATTTGACGGCTGGGTAAAAAGTGACAGTGATTAGTGTTACGTTTTACCCAAAGCTGAACATTGTTCAGCTCTCAGCGACCAGAAAAATATGCCAAGCATGCACACTGAGTGTCTATTTCATGCACGCTTGGCATATTTTGTGCCTGGCATATTCAACATTGGGTAAAACTTATTTTTACGGTCACTTTTTACCCAGCCTTCCAATCACCAATCAGTGGATGTTTTTAGGGGCAGGACTAACCCACCTACCATACCGACCAACTGTCACATTCTGCTAGTTGAACATTTTTCAACTCTCGGCGACCAGAAAAATACGCATGAAATAGATGCTCAGGAACCTGTTCATACTGCTGTTTTTAAATACGCAGTGTTCCCATTTGAAACAATTGAAAACAAACATTGCTTTGGTGGACACACTGCCTTAAAGTTTGAAGAATTTAACATAGAGTTTCTGGTCTTCTCCTTTCACATTTTGGTTCCTCATGTGAATGGGAAATGGTGCATAGCATGGTCCACTCAATCTTTAGCTTCTGCCTCTGTTTGACATGTTGCACATGCTGTAAATCCAGCAAAGCATCTTTTGACATTGTCATTAACCTTGTGTTCACAATGTAAATGTGTTTATGATTTAAGCACAGGTTTGTTTTGCCATTGGCAATTGTTGCAATGTAAAAGAAACCACTCAGAAATGCACACACACTCTTGAGAGCGTTGATTTGAGTGAATTCCTCCCGTTAATGGTTACAAGCTACAATAAAATTCATGTACTGAAAATTACAATGTCATTTATAGGACACAGAGACAGCCCCCATCCTCTCGTCTCGTTGTCCATGTGGCTCTCTTTCTCCTCTAATCAAGTTTCATGCCAGTGCTTTAACTGTGCAGTAACCCTACACAGCCTCAGACATTAGATGGGAAGCTCTCCAAGCATCTGGCTCAAGTGTTTCATAGACCACAATTAGGACTCCAAGGTTAGATTTAGGTCAAACATCTCATGCTCTTCAGGCGAGGATTGTTTGGAAGATGGAGATCATGACCAAATCAAATCAATCTGATCTCGTTTAACCTTTGCGTAGCATTTTAAGGCTGTGATGATATAATGTGATACTACATGCAGCAGATCTAACAACCTGATTAACATGAAAACATTTCATTACTCATCATTCAGAAAATGTATACAGATTATGCTTTTGGAAATATACATTATCGTTCAATAGTCAGAAAAAACAGTAATATTGCGAAATAATTTATTTTGCATTTTCAGAAGCCATAACAGTGTCACATGATCCTTCAGAAATAATTCTAATATGCTAATTTGCAAACATTTATTATTATTATCAATGTTGTAAACAGTTGTGCTGTACGGAAGAGGATTAGGGCCAAGCAATAATAAAAAAATAAAACCATCGAGAGATTAAAGTTGTTAAATTTCGAGAAAAAACTCGTTAAATTTCAAGACAAAAGTCAAGATAAAATGTTGAGAATAAACTCGTTAAATTACGAGAAAAAAAACTTGTTGAATTTCGAGAAAAAAGTTGAGATAAAATGTTGAGAATAAAGTCATTAAATTACGAGAAAAAACATGTTAAATTACGAGAACAAATTCGTTAAATTATGAGAAAAATGACGTAAAATTTCGAGAAAAAAGTCGAGAATAAAGTCATTAAATTATGAGAATAAACTCATTAAATTACGAGAAAAAAGTCGTTAAATTACGAGAACAAATTCGTTAAATTACGAGAATAAAATCGTTAATTTAATGAGTTTATTCTCAACATTTTATCTCGACTTTTTTCTCGAAATTTAACAACATTTTTCTCATAATTTAATGAATTTGTTCTCATAATTTAACAACTTTTTTCTCGTAATTTAACGAGTTTATTCTCAACATTTTATCTCAACTTTTTACTTGAAATTTAACAAGTTTTTTCTCGAATTTAACAACTTTAATCTCGAGATGGTTTTATTTTTTTATTATTGCTTGGCCCTAATCCTCTTCCGTAGTGCTGCTTAATATATATATATATTTTTAAATATTTTTTCAAGATTCTGTGATGAAAAGAACAGCATTTGTTTGAAGTAGATTTTTTTTGTAACAATATAAAGGACTTTACTGTCACTTTTGATCAATTTAATGCTAGTAACAAAAATAATAAACATATCAAGTAATACAAGTATTAAAAGTATTAAATAAGTATTAATAAAAGTGATAAAATTGACCCTAAACTTTTGAACGGTAGTGTACCAGTTCAAGATTATATATTTCATCATTTTTTACTGAAACAATTTTTTGATTATGTCAAGACGGTTTATTAAAAAAATGCTTTGAGCAAATAGCAGAGAGAATAAATCCAAAGTATGCATTGTTGAAGGAGAAAAAAGCTGAGCGAATAAGCAAGGGTCACATTTGCATTTCCAAAGATTGCGCTTCATTGTTTCCAAGCAAACATATGCACTTCATTTGGACATTTTGGCCTACTATCCCAAATAATTCTGAAATATTTGGACTTTCAATATTGATCCCAGTGTATTGGCATGATTTCCACACAGAACATGTGAATCATTTCAGTGCTTGAGTTTAATTTTATGTCAAGAATCACGTCATTTTTAGAATCTGATCTTCTATTATAGACGTCAAGGCATGTTTTTAATGAATTTAAAGGTGTTTAAGGAAAGCAAAAACAGTAAAACATGTTTCACACATTCAAGCAGTATGTTTGCTGTTTTGTGCATGCGTTCGGAGAGCCAAAGTTCACAGCCTTCCTTAGCGAAAAACGTTCTTGTCGTAATCAAAAACACATGCATTTCCCTCTAACAGAAAGCCATAAAGTCTTTGTACTGCCCCATTAAATACAAATTATTTTAAAATACTGTTATTACTCCTTTTTCCCACCATAGTGTACAATTAGGTCATAATTCATTGTACAAGATAGAACAGATCTGAGTTGAGCAAGCTCTCATTGATGTGTTAAAGGTGTGGAACTTTAAGTTATGAAATACAGCCAAGTTTCTTCGCCTCTGATCCGGCCTAGTTCAGAAAGCGACCTCATGTTTGTCAGTCGAGTCACTGCCGTCCCACAGCACCCTTCCTGTCTGTTTTCCTCACATTTCTTACGTTGGTAATTTCAGGAGCTGCCCTGACTCCTCAGCAGAGACTCGTTTACATTATTGATGCCCTCTACTCAACAAACAGAGGGAGAAAGAAAGGAGGAGAGAGAGTGAGGAAGTGAGGGAGTGATTGAGTAATCATGCCATCTCTCCATTTATTGTCCGATGCCACGCGTCACCCAGAGGAACGATTAGGAAACCCAATTACTTCCCCCCACTCCAGCCACTTCTGCCTCTTCTGCCTCTAGCCTGTTGTTATTTTTTTATTACTAGCATGCTTTATTCATCTTCGTTTGACACTTCCATCCTTTCGCAAGTCTCCTAATGCCTCCCGCTCTCCCTCGCCCGCCAGAACAATAGCGCACCGTCAGCGAGAAGTTCCGGCGATGGGAACGCTCTCTAATAGGCCGACTGCCGAGAGTATCATAAACGTCAGCCTCCGCATGACAAATCTGCCCTAAACTGTGCATAGCTACAGTACTCATTCTATTGCTTTCTCGTTCTTTCACACTTTCTTAAAGGAACAGTGCACCCTGAAATGAACATTTTGAAAACACACTCTCGTGTCATTTCAAAACTGTATGACTTTCTTCAGTTTAACACACAAACACAGTTTTTTAGAGCTATACATGTTCATCTTTCCTATCTAAGGACTGCTTAATACATGTGAACCGAAGCTTTCAAGCTTAAGAAAGGGCTAAAAATACATTTCATTCACCCAAATCTTTTAGACACCGTTTTGTGAACTGGATCAACTAATATTCAAATGGTTTAGCCATTTTCTAGTTCACAAAATCCAGTCTGAACTGGGTTTTGTGAACTGAATAGACCAACTGTTTGAAAAGATTTAAAAGAATGATTCTTATTGCACCAAGAAGTAGTTATTTATTGTCCATAAATTACTTAAATTTGGGACAAACTAATCGTAAAGTACTATAAAATCATAAAGTACTAGTCATAGGGACCAATTTTATTTTGCTTTTGCATCTGACAGCCTCAGTCTTTAATTCAACTCATCGATCAGCACAATTCTTCAAATTTCTTTATGTTCTACAGAAGGAAAGTCATATGGTTTTTGAACAAGATGATCATTTTAATTTTTGGGTGGATTTTAATTCCTTTAGGATCCTGGAAAGATAGTCTATTCATAGCCTTTGAATGTGATTCAACATGGTTTTTATAAAGAATTTTTTAGACTTAATGTATCCCCTGTCAAAGTCCTGGCATCATATTAAATAACATGATGTTTGAAGCCACAGGGTTGCCTGAATCGGAACATTTCGAGGCGGCAGGGACGATTAGAGGCCATTGGCAGACAGAGGCAGATGATGACGGATAGGATCCCATACAATACAAGTGCTGCCAGTGAAGGTTTTCCCCCCTGTTTGCATTTGGCCGTGTGTCTGACTCCATCAGCCTCAGCTATTTTATGCCTGGCTTGAAACACGGGAGGATCTGGCAACATGCGCCAAAGCACTGGTCACGTCGAGTTTGCCAACGGCAGCATTAATAATTTACAGTAATGAATCCTGCCGCCTCTGCATGTACTCTGCGGAGGACACGCATATACATCACTTCCTCGTCCCAAATGTCTTCATCTGGCATTGATGGCCGTTACATTTAGATGGTTTTGTTAATTAGATTGTGACAGAAGGGTGATTAATTACTATCCTACGTACTGGTTCTTGAGCAAGTTTGTGATTTGCCAAATCGTTTGTCCTGGGAGATTGTAGGAGTGTCATATTCGAGTTTAACAGCCTTTTTTCTTCCCATATTTCACACATTTCTGTTTCTTTCTCAGTAGTTTTGTTGCTGTTGTTGTAGCATAAATAAAATGAAGTGCATATACTCATTGAATGGAACTAGAGTTGCCAACAAAGACACTCCAGCAAGCTGCATGAATGGCAATCGTGGTAAAAAAGAGGTGTCTTTTTTTGAGTCTTCATTTTTTCAGACGTTGACATGCCGTAAACTGTTTCTTTCACCAGGCAGCCTTGAGATTGCTTTTATGGCTGTGTTGGCTCAGAGCATTTTGAAAGCAGTTGTGTGCAGAGGAGTTTTATATGCTAAAATACATGCAATTGCGTTTGACAGTGGCATTGGAAGAGCCTTCACTTAGTATAGAGAATTTCAAGCACATGTCATGTTTGGGGAATAGATCAGTGTGAAAACATGGAAATTGGAAATCACGTGACTCCATTCTGTGTTCAAGCTCTAACTAATATCCCCCAACTTTTGCTGTTGTAGGTGGGAAAGGTGGAAAGAAGAAGAAGACCAAAGCAAATGCCAAGCCCACCAAGATGAATGGCTCCAACTGGGCTAACGTTCCACTGCCTCCCCCTCCTGTCCACCCTCTTCCAGGCACGGAGATGGACCACTACGCCTCAGAGCACCATGATGGAGGAGGGTAGGGTCCTGAGTCGCTCATTCAGCTCTGCTTAGTACAAGTAGTAGTGACAATTCATACTACAAATTCAATGCTCACATCTATAATATCTAGAGATAGTGATCCAAGTAATTAAGCATTGGATTTTCCCCATCACATTTAAAATAAAACTGGCCATGATGTGCATAGGAAATTGTTCAAAGCCTTATTCTTGCTGGCTAATACCATCTGTAAATCCACTAATGGTATTTATTTATTCCTTAGAGAGTTAATCAAGCCGCTAGCACTAAACGATTTATTTGTTGTCCATTATAAATAGATGGGATGTTTCTGCCAATGTGTGATAAACTGTTCACGCTCAGCAACTTTTAATATACTTTCGCCACTGACGACACTCCACTCTGGTCTGACATCAGCGTCTGCCCATCTGTACAGTTAAAGGAAAACATGAAGTGGTGATACAAATTAAATATCCTTCTCGAGAGGTGTGCTTGCCTTTCAACCCTGTTAATTTCCATCTAGGAGAGTCATCCAGCTTAATAGGCTCTCTGGCAAATGAGTAGTCTTCTACGTTGTAAATCTCGCCACTGTCTTTAATGGCTTCAGATTAAAACTGTTATGTCCTACGGGATGTGCACTGACAAATTCCTCTAATGAATGTTGGCTTTATGACATGTATTATTTCAGCATGTATAAGCACAGTTCTGGGAAATAAAAAACACAGTCGTTCTGCTAGATCAGCCTGTATTAAAGAACTAGTAAAGCTGTGAAAATCCCTCTAGATTTTTTTTGCATTTAACCCAAGATTTATCACTATGTTGCTAAACTTGAGTCTCACTATACACAGCAAAATCCCCAGAGTTAAATCAACTCTGCTCAGAGTACATATGGTCCCTCTCTATATAGTGTTAACGTAACAGTGAAGCAGAGTTAAAGTTAATGAGATAATTAAGTGATTAATTAAGTGATGACTGAGCATTAGTGATGAACACCTGCTGTTAACAAGCAGAATCACTGAAGGGAAACACAAGAACTACAACTGACTTCTAGTCACAGTCTAAGATGAACTCAACTGAAGATAAAATATATAAAATCTCTCAAGATCTGATTAAACAACTCCACAAACAGCATATTATCTCATTAAGTTGAACTCTGCTTCAGTGTTGTTTTAACTCTATATAGAGAGGGACCATATGTTCTCTGAGCAGAGTTGATTTAACTCTGGGGATTTTGCTGTGTATCTGTAACTGTTGGCTAGACTGACATTTAAAACATTTTTAAGACATTTTTTTTTTCATGCCTAACACACAACTGGTAGTGGGGTGCCACAGGGACCCGTCTGCAGTCCATTTTCATTTTGTTTCTGTGTTTTGTTCTAGATATGATAGTGATGGTTGGGGCCCGCCATTGCCAGTGCAGACGTACCTCCATCAGGGTTTAGAGGATGAGCTGGAGGAAGAGGAAGAACGGGTTCCCACTCCTCCCATAAGGGGCGTGGCCTCTTCCCCTGCAGCAGTTTCCTTTGGCAAACAGTCCACAGCCACACTGAGCCCATCCCCACGTGAAGAAATACAGCCCATGCTCCAGGCCCACCTAGATGAGCTCAACCCGCGCTTACCAGTTGGACATGGCTAAACAGGCTTGGTAAGATCTGAGTTAAAGGGGAATTTTTGTTCCACTAAGAGCAGAGATGCCCAATTTAGGATACACTGTTTTTTGTTTTGTTTTTAAATTATTTTTATGTTTTGAAATGTAGATTATTTAATTGAATTTGATTTAAAAATGTCAATTTTAATGTAATACACAGAAAAATCCCCAGAGTTAAATCAGCTCTGCTCAGAGAACATATGATCCCTCTCTATATAGAGTTAAAACAACACTGAAGCAGAGTTAAACTTAATGAGATAATATGCTGTTTGTGGAGTTGTTTAATCAGATCTTGAGAGATTTAATGTCTTTTATCTTCAGTTGAGTTCATCTTAGACTGTGACTAGAAGTCAGTTGTAGTTCTTGTGTTTCTCTTCAGTGATTCTGCTTGTTAACAGCAGGTGTTCATCACTAATGCTCAATCATCACTTAATTAATCACTTAATTATCTCATTAACTTTAACTCTGCTTCAGTATTACGTTAACACTATATAGAGAGGGACCATATGTACTCTGAGCAGAGTTGATTTAACTCTGGGGATTTTGCTGTGTATAGTTAGATGTAATGCAACATTTTAGGGGGCATTCTAGAGGCATCAAATGCAGTTGTAAAATATAATGGCTGTTCAACTGAAGATCTGATTTTTCTTTTACCCACACAAAACTTCATTACAATTTAAACTGAATAAGATGTTTTTATTGCACCCTATTTGTTAGTCGTTTTCAATAAAAGCAAGGTATTAAATAAAAAAAAATGTGAATGCAACTAAATTAAATCTGAAAACAATTCATAGCCGTCCACCCCACACTGTGTAAAGCATTCTTAAAAATCCCCCATGCTAAACCCATGCTTCAACCTGTCTTTCCGAGAGAAACCGACTTCCGCTTATTACAGTCGGCACTGTGAGGGAACGGCCTCCACTTGTCAGTAGGAAGATGTCATGTTACCGCCATAATGAGTATGTTGCTCATAGTGCGTTTTTGACGACTGAGAAGAGCCCATAATTATATCCAAATCCTGGCACAGACCGCATCAAAGAAGCAGCAGCACTGCACAAACACACACGATACACATATATATAGACACACAGTGGCTGTCATCGAACCTAGCTGTCTAGTGGGTGACAGCCACAGCAAAGACATGCCTGTGGTGGTTGCCATTGTATCCTCTTCAAGCTGCAATTAGTAGGTCATTGTGTTAGCATGCAAACCGTGGCACTGCTGAATTAGCCGAATTGTCCCAATTCATCGGAGAGATGACAAGGAATGTTCTAGGAATACTACATTTCGCCTGACAGACAGCACACCCCACGCATTTCTCTTTTGTCTGGGCTTGTCGCTCATTGACACCCTTTGTCTCCCACTGACAACCCTTGAAGCTCTTGCTTGGTTATGCAAAAACGCATGGTATGTTCATGTTTGACTTCTTTGGAATTCTCCACAGGCACATGCAGGGTGGGCCTTACCCGCCCCAGGCCCCCGCGCCACCCGTTGGGTATGTTTCCAGCACTCTAGTGTCCGATATCGAGACAGACCTCCCTGACGAAGATGACGATGATGAGGAGGACGAAGGATACGAGATGTCGCCACCAATTAGGGGCATCGAACACACACCAGGCTCCAGCATGGACAACTTGGACAGCTCTGTTACGGGTAAGCGTACATTTATTGTGCGCTTTTGTGATTATTTCTATGATCTCATTTCTATGAACTTTTCCTGTGAAAGAACATGAAGAAGTTCTTCAAAAAGATCCCGTATCTAAACCTTTAAACCATGTTCAGTTTGGTGCACAGTTAGATGTCCGGTGCAGATTGCGTTCTTTCACTGCATTAAGTCTATGCACTCCAGGGGTGGCCATTTCATTTGCTCATTATCCCATCCATTGTCCTCGTAATCTGGGATTTCTATCTCTTAAATCATTTCAGGATTCAGTTTGAACTCAGCATGGGCAGTAGAGAGAAAAAAAAAATCTCTGTTTTATTTAAAAAGTTAATTAAAATGCAGTCCATTTGGTCAGAAACACCAAATGATATGATCTACTCACATATCAAATTACAATTCAACAGCATTTGCACATAAAGATAAGACAATGAAACAGAGGTACTGCTCTCTAATCTATAAAGCAGCTTATTTCAGTCCAGCGGGCACTTTGAGATTGTACTGCTGATGTTTACATGGGAAGCAGTTATGGTTTATTCACATGTGTACCGCATGTGGTGGCTTTGTTTGTACTATCATGGTAAAATACTATGTTTTGCTCTGCTTGTCTGTAAATAGTTGCGTTGGTTTGTCATCATGCTCACGTGTGTGGCTGAGTGCATGTTTATTTTCACCTCACCTGAAAATGGGCGGGTTGAAATCCAGTTTGTTCAGGCATTTGGGGATTGAAACAAATGATTTTACTCAATCACAGCCATCATTGCTTCCATTTTCCCATGAAGATTTTGAATAAATCTCACGTTCAAGGCTCCATTTCCCCATTGAAGACAGGAGGCACCATTTACATTTTACAACTTATTGAAAGGGTTTTATGGGCCGTCTGTCATAAGGGACACATGAAGGGTATGACATTGCGGGGTTAGAAACTAAAAGTGCTCTGTTCTCTAATTTACCATAGGACTGAGGCAAAATGGGACAACGGTGCTCCTCTAATCAGGCCGAGATTATCATTGTACTTGACATAGGTGCGGATGGATGGATGGATGGATGGACGGATTGATTGATTGATTGATTGATTGATTGATTGATTGATTGATTGATTGATTGATTGGTTGGTTGGTTGGTTGGTTGGTTGGTTGGTTGGTTGGTTGGTTGGTTGGTTGGTTGGTTCGTTTTGAGTTGGACTGAAGCTGTGAGGTGCATTTTTCCCCTGAATGATGAAGAATTGGTCATCTCTGATATGTCTCTGTAGTAAGATATCTGGTGAAACACAAAACAAGTGTTGTTCAGTGGTGGCTGTGTCCTACTGTAACACTCTCGACAGCTTCCTTTCACTGCTTTCTTCCACCAGAGTCCTTTGTTTTTGCCCACAGTAGCACCAAACTGACACTACACTAGTGTTGGGTCACTGCTAGACGCAGAAGCGGAGATTTGTCCTTCCTAAAGAGAATAAAACCGTTTTAACAACCATTTCTTTTGGGCAGCTTAGTTAAGGAGAAATAAAGATCACTGGAACATATTTTTCTTTATTGTGCTTGATTATTTATTGCATGCACAACCCTCAGCAGATCAGTGAGTTTGTGAAATAGCGAGGGTGTTTTATAGGAGTTGTAATGTGAGCAGTGAGCTCACTGTCCTGCTCCACTCTGCTCCCATAAACCCTTGCACCGACTGCAGATCGTCAGGTCACGTGTCCTGAGGCGGGCGTCTCCGCCTACTCGTCAAGGGGAATGATTACGATGCTTAACGATATGCAGATGAGGGCTCGGGGCAGTGTAAATCAGCTTTAGTGGCAGCAGGGTGTTGGATGAGTTTTACAGTCCTGCGTAACTCCATTTGGCCAAGCTGTGAATATTAAGCGTGAATTATCGGAACGGAAAGACGTTCCGACTGTGTCAAAAATAGCCTTTATTGATTCCATAAAATGTTCAAAAACCATGACAGATTTTTATATTAGCTCCATATTTATAGCTACAGTATTGTAGCTTCAAACGTTTGCCGTTTGTAACTGCCAATTCCAAATTAGCAACAATTTGTGGGAAGTTCTCTTCATGGTACACCACTCTGTATAAAAACATTTGGGTTTGCGAACGTGATCCAGAATTTATGTTGGCCGGAGAATGGTTATTGTTTTGCAGCTGCCAGCATTATTATATGGTGAAGAGTGAAAGCTTGGTATTTTCAAGGATCTGTTTTAGGTGGCTGGTTGTTAGAGAGGATGTCGTCTCTGGAGGAGGCAGGAGGCGCTGAGGCGTAGTGCAGGTATTCTGCAGGAGCCGTCCCTTCTGATGTGGAGCTCTGTACCTGCCTCTGTCTCTGCCAGCACATTCAATTCATTATATGCAGTCTTGCTTTGCTGAGAGACAGTCTCGAGGGACTCAACTTTTTTTTAGCGAAACAAAGCCGTATGAGGAAATTAAAAGGAAGAGACTGCCAGGAAGAGTTTTCTTTTTTCTTTTTTTTTTTTTTAGTCTGCACTCTGCATCCTATTATTTTCTCTTTTAGACAAGAGAAACACAAAATGTATTTTGGAAATCTTTATATTTGCAGGTATTGCAGGAATTTGCAGGTATTACTATGATTATTTTTAGGGTAAAACCCTAAAATTCTAGCAAGAAGCAGTATTTACTTTACAATATTAATACAGTGTTGTATATTTACCATTTTTATTCACAGGTATTATAATACGGGGGTTATATGCTAGCAACAATCAGTATTTACTTTACAGTATAAAGATAGTGTTACAGATTTTCAGTGATAATAATAAATAAATAATAATAAAAAGTTATTATGAGTAGTAGTGTTTTCTATTAACCATTTTTATAGTAGTAATAAATAAATTTTAAAGCTGCAAGCAAAAAAACATCTTAAAGAATCTTAATGTTTTGAAAGCACTACAGTGTTTTTAGTGTCACCAAGACCTACAAATCTGTCACCAAGACCTAATTAGCTCAAAGTTAAATCTTGAAACATACTTGAAACTACAAAAATATTTCCCAGGCAACATTGTAACCCTCTTAACTTTACTCTCGGATCATTAAGCAATAGTCGCGCCATCTCACATCAGCTTCCCCGAGGTTATTTGTGCCAGGTTGCCATCAATCAAAAACAATCCATGCCATAAATCTGACAAGTGCCAAAGAATAAGAACAGCACAGAGCCGTGTGGTTGCTTTGATCATGCTGCGTGTTTCTGTGTGAGATATCAGCTGCTTCACCTCAGGCCATGTGCAGGTGCGTGCGTTCCTTCCCATCAAAGCGATCAAAAGGAAGTGAGGTCGTGATGATGTAGTCAGGTGGCTGGTGTGAGTTTATATGCTGGATGAAAAAAATCCTAAAAATGCCAGAACAGATTAGTGAACCAAAAAGATTATTAAAAAAAAAAAAGACTTCTTCTGTGATATTAATGTTTTAGTTAATGAATTGCACATATAATGTAACAGTGATATGTTAACCGAAGTCTTTATTCTACGCTGTTTTTCTTTTATTTATTTATTTATTTATTTTGCTTTCTTGTTTTGTTTGTTTTGTCTTTTGTATGTTTTGCATTACCTTTTTTTGTTTAGTTTCATCATTTTTGTTTGGTTTGTTTTCTTTTGTTTGTTTGTCTTGTGTTTTGTATTTTTGTGTGTCTTAGTGTTTTGCTTTTTTTGTTTTGTTTTGGCTGTATTCTGTAATCTACCCTACTCAGCCATTTTGTTTTGGTTATTAGTTTCACAACAATGACTACCTAATAATTATGAAGGTGGCTGACTCATCTCGTCAAACGTAACTCACCTGTGCTATAACACATCTTTATTCAGATGAGAGGATAATCATTCCCAGCACACATCCAAAGCCCCATTATACAGTATTATTCTGATTATAAATGTATTTTTCCATTCGCCCTCGTAAAGGCATCAGTAACTTATTAGTGTGTAAATACTAATAAAGCGTATATCTTGTATCAGCATACATCCTGTTTTTTCTAAAAAAAACAAAACCAAAAAACTTGGTCAATCTAACGCCCATGCGGCCGCTCCTCTCCAGGCTCTATGGTGAACGGTTGGGGCTCGGCTTCAGATGATGATGACAGAAACTTCTCCAGCAGGAGGTCTAGTGCCGGCAGCTCCTCTGATGGCTCACTCTTCACCCATTGCAGCTTTGCACGAGCCCTGGTGGCGGCCGCAGACAAGGCTGGTTACCGTCTGGACGGCACCAGCCTGAGCAAGAGAGGTCGGTTTGGAGGAATCAAAGGAATTCGAGTCTGAAAGTCTGCTGTTTGTTGACTGCAAAATGGCTCACTCTTAACAGAATGATGCTTCTTTTCTGCTTTCTGATTTTATGCTGGTGAACTTTTGCTTTTATCTGAAGGGTTTTTGAAAGCAGCATGGTACAAATACTAACATCTTTTTGGATTTGCTTGGTGGGTTTTGGTGACGGCTGTTTTCCCTTAGCAGGGTTTTGGTTCTATGCTTTCAGTTTACACTGCAAGCGAATGAATTAACTGGGAACATATCTGGCACTTATGTCTTCAGATTCTTTTATTATGTACTTCAGGTTCGACTTTGTTCCTCTTTCTGACTCTATAATAATCTTGATTGTTAAGAACTTCATCCACAGATATTCAAGAAGCCACATTCACAATCTTAAACCTTTTTTCCAACAGGCTACGCAATAAAAATGAAATGTACTGATTGATTCTGCTGCTTCTGAATCAAACTAACAAGCTATCCACCCTACTTCTGAGCAACATGTCATGCTTTCCTCTCAAAATTCGTTTACATTCTCTAGCATTTCGACTACATTATGGGCTAACCACGGTTCTTTCTTTGTTCCCTGCAGATAAAGGTCTACCTCATAGACCTCGTCCCGCTAGCCCGTTTTCCACAGATGGAAGCACGGTGGGCACACACAGCCTTGGTCACCAGCGGGCGCCAAGGCCCACCCGTAAACACAAAGGCCCTGGCACTGCCCCGCACCGCCGCGATGCCAGCGCTGATGGTGAACTTTAGTCCAGTTTTAAATTAATAAATAATACTAAAGCATGGTTTACACTAGATAACAGATCTCTCTTGTATGCATTATTGAATTAATGTGGTAGTCAACATTGGTTAAAGGAGACAGATGGGGTCATAAGCAAATGCATTTAGCAATAGCAAATATCCGAGCTATTAAAATCATTTATCAAATAGAATGAAATCAATATTACCCTTTTGAGCCCATTTATGTAGATACAAAAGACACCTCTTGTCAAATTATGATAAATGCATAATGTACATAAATGGAAATGCTGTTCCTGCACTTTGAATTCACATGGCCCTTCTTGCTTCTATCCTAGATCTGCCTCCACCACCAGAGCCTCCACCCTGCCAGACAGCTCGCGTCCAGGGGACGAGGAATGTGCCCAACCCCTCTGACCGCAAGGCTTCCTCTTTGGAGAGGCAACCCATGATGGGCCTGGAGGAGATGAAGAGTTCTTTGGACCGGCAGGCCCGAACCTCACTGGAGCGCCACCGACAAGCCCAGGACAGACTGGGATCAATAGAGAGAGGAGAGGAGAGCAGAAGAGGACAGAAAAATGGCCCTGTTTCAGGTATGGACAGTTTACCTTGAATGTATGACAGAGCTCAGTTAGGGGTCTTAACCATTTTGGTGAACCAGCTTCCAAGAATTTAGGTTGTGGTTTACTTCCAATCCTACTCCAGGAGGGCCAAGGTCCTGCAGAGTTTAGCTCCATCCCTGGTTAAACACATCCGAACCAGCTAATCAATGTCTTCAGGATTTCTCGGAGCAAGTAGGTTGGAGCTAGACTCTGCAGGAAGGTGGCTCTCAATGCTCAGGGTTGGACACCTCTGAGCTTGGCCAAAACACCAAACTAGCGCTTACCAATTTCAGAACCAAGACTTATTTATCATAATTTGACTGGGAGGATCATTTTAGTCAACCAGCTTCCAAGAATCCAAACTTAACTAGCACAACAACCCTGAGCTAGGCCAACACCAAACTAGCACTAACCAATTTCAGCACCAAGACTTCCTTAGTCAACTAGCAGGATAAATTTGGTCAACCAACTTCCAAGAATCCAAACTAGCACAGTCATGCTGTTCACCAGTTATTCCAATCCTGCTCCTGGAGGGCCAAGGTCCTGCAGAGTTGAGCTCCATCCCTGGTTAAACACATCCAAACCAGCTAATCAATGTCTTCAGGATTTCTCTGAGCAAGTAGGTTGGAGCTAAACTCTGCAGGAAGGTGGCTCTCAATGCTCAGGGTTGGACACCTCTGAGCTAGGCCAAAACACTAAACTAGTGCTTACCAATTTCAGAACCAAGACTTATTTATCATAATTTGACTGGAAGGATCATTTTAGTCAACCAGCTTCCAAGAATCCAAACTTAACTAGCACAACAACCCTGAGCTAGGCCAACACCAAACTAGCACTAACCAATTTCAGCACCAAGACTTCCTTAGTCAACTAGCAGGATAAATTTGGTCAACCAACTTCCAAGAATCCAAACTGTTCACCAGTTATTCCAATCCTGCTCCTGGAGGGCCAAGGTCGTGCAGAGTTGAGCTCCAACCCTAATTAGCTGGTCTGAACCAGCTAATTAAGGTCCTCAGGTTCACTAAAAACATCTAGTCAGGTAGGTTGGAGCTAAACTCTGCATGAAGGTGCCTAGGCCAATACCAAACTAGTGCTAACCAATTCAAGTATGAACTTGGTCTTCAGCACCAAGATTCCTTAGTCAACCAGCTTGTCCAGAAAGACATTTTAGTCATCCAGCTTCCAAAATTTGAATAGTTCACCAACTAGACCAGCACCAATCTATCTCTAACCAGCTTGTACCTAATCTTCAGCAGATTTAATGGGCATCATAAATGCCTTCTTATGGTTTCTTTACTTCCTTTTAAATGACTAAAACCTGGTCTTACATGTCCTCATGAGTTCAGTCTGACAGAGAAAACACGCTCTTAATTCAGCAGAGCAGGTCTGTAAAATATTATCTTGCTATCATGGTCATCAGAGGCAGATGTTTGACAGTGCCAGCTGTGGACCCTTGGCATTCATTTACAGTCCCTGCTGTAAGGAGGCCAAGCTGGAGCAAACAGATTGCCTTGTCTCCCCCTCTTAGTGAGCTCTTCCATGGCCAACACTGGCCTTCTCCAGGAACCAGCAGACAGGAGGCACACTTAGCTGCACAGATGTACCCTAATCGTTCCAGCCCTCATTTTTCACTGTATACACACACATGCTGCAATGAAGCCGAGCTCCATCTGTGCCTGTCTGATCATTAGGATCCACCATTCTGGGTTTCCAGCCCAAACGAAGCATAAAGAACCAGGCCTGGATCTGGCTTGACACAGAGAAGGATGTGGGTTGGGCAAGCCGTCTGGTTTGGTCTCATATGTCTTCATTTTCATCTTAAACTTTGGTGTGGAGATTTGTTTAGCCGTCTGAACATATTGCTAATGAGTACAGTTCGGTCAAAGCTGGCAAGAGCTGGTCACCTCAGTATTAGTCAGAAAGAAACCAATCATGGACATATTCCAAGCTGGAAAAAGCCAAAAAAATAAAAAAATAATATATGGTTTGGATATTTGTATGTTTCCAGAAGAGGCCATATTGCCATACAACAAACCATCATTCCCATCCCCCGGGGGCCACAGCTCATCTGGGACGGCCTCATCTAAAGGGTCAACAGGTCCTCGTAAAGGAGAAGGGACGAGGGGACAGCACCAGCGCTCCACCACAGAGCAGGGTGAAAGCAGCTACATGGGGACCAACGCGCAGTACTCTGGAGAGTTATGTGAGTCTGAATAGGTTATTCTGGTACAATTTCAATGTCAAAGGTGCATGGAGGTAGTAAAGCACAATAGAGAAAATTATCAAGCAACACTTGCTGATTGAAAAGAATTTCATCTATTTAAATGAATGCATTTTGCACATTGGCCTTGAAGTGTGAAAATGAGCCATTTAATACAATTCAAAGCAAAGTACAAATTTAAAATGTTTTAGATGTGAAATTAGTTGGTATTTAATGGAAGTGTGCTGAAACCTTGGTTTAAAAGTTTAAAGGTGTTGCTGGTTTACCTTCTCTAGAGTTAGTACTTTTTTTAGTACTTTTCCATTGGTGTAAATTAAACATGCCCTCCAAGTTTCTGTATAAAACAGGTGATTAAGGAAAAAAGTAATTAAGAAGTTTGTGCAGTTTTTTTTTCTTTTCCTTCAGTTTTTTTAAATCTGACAGTGAGTATAAAACGTCTCAGGTTACGTATGTAACCATGGTTCCCTGAGAACAGGAAACGAGACTCTGCGTTAATCAACGCAGAGTTGACGTTCCCTTTTGAAAGGGAACTAAGGGGTGCATCAATGTTTAATTTTTTTTTTACATTTTCAAAACTGACTGGCATGTTCACTTTGTATTGTTTACAGAGTGAGCCTTTTTGATGGAAACTGAAGAATGCCTTTATCTGTTCTGGAAATGCCTCACCCGCTTGGTGCAATGGACTTGTGAAGCGCCAGAAGGAAGAAGGGAAAAAAAGAAAAAACATGGAAAGGATAAACTGTAAATGTGATGTAAAGATGGACATGCAACCCACAAGATCCGCAACATCCCTCACCTTCCTCCTTAAACTATTCATTCACGAAAAAGAAAAAAAAAAAAATGTTGGGGACAAAAAAAAAACAAACAAAACGAAACAATGGAAGGCCTGAGATCTGAGTCGCCCAGCTTTGGTGAACTTGCGGAAAGGAAATCGAGTTTCCTGTAAATATATTCTTGACATCGGAGATTGAAAATGACATTATTGTTATTGCATTGCTATGCAAGCCAAGTTCTGTTTCTGCGCTCTCCTCCCTCTTACGCTGTTGGTCGTTTGTACGATATGTGAATTGATGGGCTGTGGTGCCATAGAAATTATGTTGTCATCCATCATTTGTTAATACTTCTCATGAATTAATTGTTGTCATTATAATAATTATTATAATTAATTATTTTCTTTTGCACTGCAATTTTGGTGATAAGCACAAAACCATAGCTCCTGCTGACATGAAGAATTGGAGGAAAAGAAATGTGAAGGGGAGTTTCTGTACTGTAACTAGAGATAAGAAAATATATAACCGTGTACAGAGATATATTAAGAGATGCCTGAGTCTATGCTGGCGGAAAGACTTACAGTTCTGACTTAACGAGTTGCAAACTTTCGGAAGTTGGGTTCCTGCGAGAGGAACCAGACCCTCTCCATGCTGGAAATAGTCCGAGATAGGTTCGGAAACTGTTTGCAGGGAAATTTATCCTTAAGTGGTTCTCTTTTCAACACATCCAGCTACCCCTACTAGTTAATCCTACTCAATCTAGTCCACTTTGTCCAATTGGAATATTTTTAGGCCAGATCTTTGAACTACACTGGACTACAGGTACCAACTTTGCCTCTTCCCCTGCTCACTGTTTGCCGCTTGCTTTTGTTTTGCATTTAGTATTTTGGCTATTTAATTTGGTCCATCTGAGCATAGCAAAATTAATAGACACCAACATGGCTAATGTTTGGAGATGAATAGTTCTTTCACTTGCAAGATAATTGGGCTTTTTTTAATTTTTTGATCTCCACTCAAAATTTGGTTACAAGCACTTGAAACCTGAGTAATTTAAAAGCCATATGAACAAGACTACAACGCCCCTGCCTTCCCGTAAGGCTTCTGCCTTACTCTAGAGGTCTTGTAGACGTCAAGATCCCGTGCTTGTCTTGAGATTCTGCGTACGTCTCAGATCACGAGTGGAGAATCAAGTCAGGTAACTTAATTTCGATTTTTTGTTGAGCACTTAATGTATCTTGTTTTTTGTATTTCTGACGATGTCCCAAAGCCTTGTTTTCAAGTTCTACTTTACCTATGCAGGGCACTGAATCACTAGGATCCATAAACAAATCCACATTCATTGGTATCTTGATTCAGATATCCGTCCTGTAATCACATGCGGAAGTTTCAAAATGACTGTATCGAGCTACAGCCAGTAACATTTTGCCTTTGCAAAAATACGGCAATATCTGTCACATGATCGCTAAGATTTTTCCACATCCTCGGTATGTGCTGTAAAACGTCAATCAGACCTCCAGAAAACGTTTCCACTGTCTTCGGCCACTGCATACAGTACGTTTACCGAACAGTCCAGTTGGTTGTTTTTGCTTGATGAAATTTTACATTATATAAATATATTATAAAAACAAAATGTACAAAAGGCTGCTCAAAAAAGGATATTTTTTACTGTGGAATCTTCAGGAGTTACTGGTGAAATGACTGTTTTCTTTCGTTATTTCCGTCTTCGTTTTTGTACAACGTTACTGAGGAGAGGTCTCCCAGACCGGGCCGACGTCCCGTCTACGTCTTTCTCTCGGAATTCACATCATTTCAACGCTAGTGTCCAGCTGTTTGGAATAATGAGGTGCGAACGAGTATCTCAGGTGATTTTACATCTATATCGGTGGTGTTGATGTGGGTGTATATAAATGTATATATTCATATGCATCCTCACGTAAGAGAGTTCATTCCATGTTCGCTATTGAAACGTTTCTCCACCCCTTGTACCTGATGAATTGCTATGCTCTCTCTTCCTTTTTGGCCCTGTCGACAGTGGATTTCCATTCCTTTTCTCTTCCATCTGAAAACGTGCCGGTACACTAAATGTCCATAAGACAAAGATGTCACTTACAGAACATACCAAAATTAATATTGATATTTCTAATGTCTAATGCATTTTAGTGTCTTTTTTAATACTTGTTTCTTTAAACATCACAGTGTTGTTGTTTTTTTGTATTTATTAAGATAATAAAGGTATATTGTGAAAAATGCATAAAGATTTGTGGCGTGTTTCTCCTCGATTTCCCGCACATTTACTTCATTTCACACCAAGGCTTTGTTTTCACGGGCTGAATCGGCTGAATTTGAGATGCTCGGATCATTTTTTATCATTTGTATGCGCAACCTCCCGCTGCTTTCTCAACAGAAAGGCAACAAAAGGATGATAAATACAGAAACGGCGACAAAAGTCATCAATCCTTTCCAGAGATGGCACACATACTGTTTTGTGATGTCATGTGCTCTTAGTCTGTCTCCCTTTCCATCTGTACTTTAATAGCCTACCTGTTTTTTCCAGAAATATAGATTATGTACTATAAAAACTGGAACGTTTTGAAGGAAATGTTCATTTGATATACAACCTGAATTCTGGAAAAGTTGGGACATTTTTTAAAACTGAATAAAATGAAAACAAAAGACTTTCACATGAGCCAATATTTTATACACAATAGAACATAGATAACATAACAAATGTTTAAACTGAGAAATTTTACAATTTTATGCACAAAATGAGCTCATTTCAAATTTGATGCCTTCTACAGGTCTCAAAATAGTTGGGACGTGGGCATGTTTACCATGGTGTAGCATTGCCTCTTCTTTTCAAAACGGTTTGAGTTTCTGGAGTTTTGGTGTTGGAATTTGGTCCCATTCTTGCCTGATATAGATTTCCAACTGCTTAAGAGTTTGTGGTTGTCTTTGACATATTTTTAATGGTGCTCTAAAACCTTAACATACCTTTCAGCATTCATAGTGCCTTCCAAAACATGCAAGCTGCCCATACTATATGTACATATGCACCCCCATACCATCAGAGATGCTGGCTTTTGAACTGAACGCTGATAAAATGCTGGAAGGTTTCCCTCCTCTTTAGCCCGAAGAACACGGCGTCCGTGATTTCCAAAAAGAATGTAAAATTTGGACTTGTCTGACCATAGAACACTTTTCCACTTTAAATCAGTCCATTTTAAATGAGTCTTGGCCCAAAGGACACGACGGCGCTTCTGGACCATGTTCACATATTGCTTCCTTTTTGCATGATAGAGCTTTAGTTGGCATCTGCAGATGGCACGGCGGATTGTGTTTACCGACAGTGGTTTCTGGAAGTATTCCTGGGCCCACTTAGTAATGTCATTGACACAATCATGCCGATGAGTGTTGCAGTGTCGTCTGAGAGCCCGAAGACCACGGGCATCCAATAAAGGTTTTCGGCCTTGTCCCTTATGCACAGTTTCTCTGAATCTTTTGATGATGTTATGCACTGTAGATGATGAGATTTGCAAAGCCTTTTGCAATTTGACGTTGAGGATTTTTTAAAGTATTCCACAATCTTTTTACACACTCTTCCCATCTTTACTTCTGAGATACTCTGCCTCTCTAAGACATCTCTTTTATAACTAATAAAAATGATCAATTAACTTATTTAGTTGCTAGAGCTGTAGCAGGCATCAAATTTGAAATGAGCTCATTTTGTGAATGAAATTGTAAAATTTCTCAGTTTAAGCATCTGTTATGTTATATATGTTCTATTGTGAATAAAATTTTGGCTCATGTGATTTGAGAGTCTTTTATTTTATTCAAATGTAAAAAACGTCCCAACTTTTCCAGAATTCGGGTTGTATATTCTATACAGGGCCAGACAGACAGATAAATGGATCTTTACTTACCTAGAGTGATTTAGACAGATATATTTAAGAAGTCAGATAAGAGGTCTGATGAATGAGATTAAAAAAATGACACATTCGTCCTGCAAAATCCACTAAATTATCTGTGTAACTCGTGCAAATATGCAAATTCAGGTGACTAGACTTTGTTTCGTTTGTGAGAACATGTTGTCCCCTGCATGGTAAAGGTTCAACCGAACCCTGCCAGCTTGGACTTTTTTGAGGAGGAAATTCCACCAGGGTGTCTTTTGCTCCTAGGGTGCCCAATATGGCGCACTCTCTCCAGCCTTAGGCATACCAGTCCCCTCATTCTGACTGCCTGGTTCTCGGTCCATGTTTAATATTTTCTATGTCCACATTTGTCTCCTCCTCCCCAACACCGTGATGGCCCATTTTACACCACTCTGTGCTCGCAACGACCACCTATTCGCACGGATCTGACTTTGACTGGGAATGAGCCACCCTCCCGGGGCTAGGGGAATGGTTGGAGAGCATGGAGTTTCACCCGAACCCTGCCAGCTTGGACTTATTCATTTTTCGAGAATGAAATTCATCCAGGGTGTCTTTCGCTACTAGGGTGCCCAAGACGGCATACTAGTCCCCTTGTTCTGACTGCCTGGTTTTAGGTCCATGTTTAATATTTTCTACATCCACAAGCCGCACGGATTTTACTTTGGTGCCCAAGACGGCACACTCTATCTGCAATCCAGATGTCAACTGATCAAATCATTACAGGAAGTTGGTAAAAACAGATTCTATTTGTTGGTAATATTAAAGTAAATCCAAATCTACATTATCAAAGAATCTAACGATGATCTAAAACTAATAGGTCATCATTTCGCATTACTGTTTTTCTTTTGTATAACATAAAAGAAGTGTTTTTTTTTTTATTAATTGCAATGACAAGGCACAAACCAATGCTGTTTGGTGCCATATAAATGATGACACTTTTTGTTTTTGTACACAAAGATGGCAGTGATGTTTTGTCATTTTCAGCTCTACATTTTAGAGATATCTTCAGACCATGAATGAAAAAGAGACTGAAAAAACTGAGAAAAAGAAACAGCCTAAACAAGCCTTTGTTTTCACTGAAAAATGAGTATTTTTGTGTTTATGGCATAACCTGGCTTGTGTTTTCATTTATTCTGACCCTTTGAGTAAACTACGCACACACTGCTGTATAAGCCTGCAAGGCTGAAAAATAATGACTAGCCCTTTTATTTTGCCAGCAAAGCAACTTTTCCTCTCTCTCCCAATTTCATGGCTTTTTCCTTCTCATTTTTCACCTGCTTCGCCTAAATGTATTTTCCCCTTTTTATCCATTTATTTGGGAAATGATTGCCTTCTACAGTTACAACATTAACACTCCGTCTACGCCATTTTATCGCTGGTCCTCATGGCGATAAGATATGAACTCATGCTTAACTATTGACTTTTAATTGTGTGTACGGAGCATGACGTTTGGTGTTTGATTTCATTGTGTTGGTGCTGCATTTAAACCCACTGCAGCAGATAAATGCATGAGAGTGCTGCCATTTGTGGTTGTTGGAGAAGTGCTGGTATGTGGGTTAATTAAAGGAAACATCCCTGGCTGCTGTTGCTGTTTTTTCCTCTCTTTTTGTATTCTCTCTCACACACAGTAATGAGGAATGGAAGCTGTGGGGCTTGTGGTACCAGTACAGCACAATTCATCATTCATGTCATCCATACCAAAGCCAGCTGCTCGGAACAGACACAGAAAATTAGCATTTCACCCCCATCTCTTTTCTTTCTCGCTTTGAGCCGCTCTTCTTCATCAACCCCCTTTATGTCACTTCCTCACTGTTAATGGTCCTCTCTTCTTATCATTTAACTGGGAAACTAATTCCTGTCTTTGATTGCTGTCAACCACAGCACAATGACCCATATCCGTCTCCTCAGGTTTTGCTGAAACTGCCGTTTCCCTGGATTGGATGTCAAGACAAAGTAATTATTAAACTTCTGGTTTGAGTTTCTGTCTTGGCTTGTCTTGCAATACATTTACATTTACATGTGAACAAAAGTGCGAACTGGGCAAATGTTGTCTTTCGTGAAACATGAAGTGAGCTCAGACCTACAAATTCACATTGCAGACATTTACAGGAAGTAAATGTGGCAGATTGAACTCTTGGCTGAATTTAGTGAACACACTCATGGTTTTCAGTGTTGCAGAGACTGAAGTACTGTGTTTCTGCTGCATATCAGAGCTGAAGTTCTACACAGAAAATAAAGAGATTTCTGGATAACTACATTGTGTATATTCACAGCCAAAACATTATGATCACCCGTCTATGCTGCTGGTCCTTTGTGTGCTGCCAAAACTGCTCCGACCCTCAAAGGCATGGACTCTACAAGACTTCTGAAGTTGACCTGTGGTATCTGACACCAAGACGTTAGCAGAGTGATTCACAATGTGTTGTGACATATTCCTCCCATAACCATCATTAAAATTTTGTCTGACTTGTGCCACAGTAGACCTTCTAGAGCATGTCCTGATTTTGCTGAGTGAGACATGTTCCTGGGCCAACATATTTTGCAACATTCCTGTCTGAAAATTCAGTCCTAAACACATACCTACCCCTAAACCTACCCATAAGTTATCCCTTATGACACTGATGTAGAAGCACCTAACCCTGGTTGTAAGCCTAAACTTGACATAAACTGTAAACTTGTCCCTCAGATCTGATTGGTTAATTGGAATGTTGCTCTAGGGCAGGGATGGGGAACGTTGATCCTTGGAGTTTAGCTCCAACCCTGAACAAAAAAAAAAAAAAAAAAAAACACTCATCTGTCTGTAACTTAAAGGTGCCATAGAATCGAAAATTGAATTTACCTTGGCATAGTTGAACAACAAGAGTTCAGTACATGGAAATGACATACAGTGAGTTTCAAACTCCATTGTTTCCTCCTTCTTATGTAAATCTCATTTGTTTAAAAGACCTCCGAAGAACAGGCGAATCTCAACATAACACCGACTGTTATGTAACAGTCAGGATTATTAATATGTACGCCCCCAATATTTGCATATGCCAGCTCATGTTCAAGGCATTAGACAAGCCAGTATTAACGTCTGGATCTGTGCACAGCCGAATCATCAGACTAGGTAAGCAAGCAAGGACAATAGCGAAAAATGGCAAAAAATTTTAGTGATATTTGTAAATTGTCTTTCTAAATGTTTCGTTAGCATGTTGCTAATGTACTGTTAAATGTGGATAAAGTTACCATCGTTTCCTACTGTATTCACGGAGACAAGAGCCATCGTTATTTTCATTTTTTAAACACTTGCAGTCTGTATAATGCATAAACACAACTTCATTCTTTATAAATCTCTCCAACAGTGTAGC
The DNA here is from genome assembly GCF_018812025.1 of Megalobrama amblycephala. Taxonomy (NCBI): domain Eukaryota; kingdom Metazoa; phylum Chordata; class Actinopteri; order Cypriniformes; family Xenocyprididae; genus Megalobrama; species Megalobrama amblycephala. Next base: position 19,405,631 of record NC_063059.1, read on the forward strand.
ATTAGCCGTTAGTCACGGAGCACTATCAATCTCATTCAGAATCAAATGTAAACATCCAAAAAAACACCATACTTACGCGATTAGACATGCTGCATGACGAACACTTTGTAAAGATCCATTTTGAGGGTTATATTAGCTGTGTGAACTTTGTTTATGCAATGTATTATAGTCGAGAGCTCAGGGGGCAGGGAGCACGGCGATTTAAAGGGGAAGCAGCCTGAATTGGTGCATATTTAATGATGCCCCAAAATAGGCAGTTAAAAAAATTAATTAAAAAAAAGTCTATGGGGTATTTTGAGCTGAAACTTCACAGACACATTCAGGGGACACCTTAGACTTATATTACATCTTGTGAAAAAATGTTCTAGGGCACCTTTAAGTAATCCTGAAGACCTTGATTAGCTTCAGGTGTGCTTTTTCGGGTTGTAGCTAAACTCTGCAGGACAATGGCACTCCAGGATCAACAAAGGATCCCCACCCGTGCTATAGGATCAACAAAGATGGTAATCCAGGAACATGTTGTACTTGTTGTACATTATTGGTGAATTCTCACCACTGCTGACAGGGAACAACCAATAAGCCTTGCCGTTTCAGAGATACTCTGATCCAGACACTTGCCATAACAATTTGGCCCTTGTCAATGTCGCTCAGATCTTTATTCTTGCCCATTTCTCCGGCATCCAACTAATCTAATCTAGCTAGATCTTAAAATGTGGCCTTGTTAGGAGATGATAAATTATATATATTTTTTTTAATTAAATATAGGTTATTAGGCATTGAATATTGAGAAATCTTACAAAATTAGCATCATGAAGTCTAATTTACATGAGGGAGAGGGTCATATTTACATCCAAATGGTAATAATCGAAACTGATAAGAACCCAAACTGTGTAATTTAAATATTCCTGTAGCTCGAACAGTAGTCACGAGTTTCCGTGAAAGATAAATGGCTGTATATCAGCACGGCTGTGATTCGGCCTTAATATTAAATTATTAAATTTAACATAGCCCAATTCGATTTGCTCAGGAACAACTTGTAACTTAAAACAGGCAATTTTGGTTTTATTAATCTATTACTTGTTCTGAACAAGTAATAGATTAATAAGACCAAAATTGCCTGTTTTATGTACCCAAAATGAATTATATCTCATGTTTAACCACTATAAGACACAGCGGCAAATCTCTGAAGCACTGGCCGAGATGAAGCTGTTCTCAGCAGGTACACGAGCACTAAACGGCCGCTGACAGCCTGGAGCTCTGATCTCCGAAAACATCGAAACAAATGGTAAAATAGCTGCTATGATTAAATATGAGTCACATATTTCAGGTCTAAACTATATTCTCGCCTACAAAACTCTTAAAACTACAGTTCGTGGTACAACAATAGTATTTGTAAAACATACAGTGGGTTTGCTCGGCCACCATGACAGTCGTTTCAAGTGGAGTGATACAAATGGTGGTAAGAGTGCTGTTATCACTGAAATATTGCACGGCTCTCAGCCAATCAGAATCGAGAACCAGAAAGAACTGCTGTATAAAAATATATATCTTCAATGCAATACATGTTGCTTTGGATAACATCATCTGCCAAATACATGCGTCCATGCAAATCTAAATACTGAAATCGTCTGCATTCAGTCAGATTTACTGTGTGTTTGTGGATTTGCCACTGCATGTGGAACTTGAACCAATCTCAACAGACATTTTATTTCAACCAGTGGGTGAGTAGAGTTCATTCCAATATTTACAGAATATTATGTTGATGAATACGTTTATAGTGCATTTTTGTATTTGCCGAGTTGCTAAGCAGCATTACTTTGCTTATGTGTGTGGTTAGAAACATCATGTTTTAATGGACCATGCCATCTGTACTGCAGTGAGATCCAATCACTGTAAATTAATTTAACATTTATGCTTCCCAAACTGGCCAGTTCTTCCTTTTGTTGGAAAGCAGATAAATTGAAATGAGGTCTTTTCTTTTCATTTCACTTTTAACTCCAAGGTCTTGTTTTTCCTCTTATCTCACAGCTCTACCATCTTTTCATAGAGTCAGCTCGACTAGGCACTCATTGCTGTCTTTATAAGCTATATCCTTCTACGGTTAGCTGAAGGACTGCTGTAATTACCCATGAACCCTTGCTGCAGCTTTTCCTTTTATCAGCCTAAAGAAACCAGAAGGCCAATCTCGGAGCGGCTGTGACATTATCTTCAGATTGAATAAAAGTTGAAGGAACTCTTTGTAAGAGAACATCTATTCAGCCAAAGAATCAAAACGAAAGATGTTTTTCCAATCCTCACACTGGTTATCCACCTGCAAGTCCACCTGTTGGAGGTTTCGGAGACTGATTTGGTCCGAGCCTGGGCTTGTCTTCAGGTGGGATTTCCTTGATGAACATCTCTTAATCAAGCTGTAATTGTTTGAGCATGACCTTACTTGACTGGGTTAATGGGAAAGGCCCTGATTAACGATGTGTGCTCAGTCACACAGTGGGAGGCGCCGCCCACACCCACGAGCCATTGGTTCATTAATTAATTTATTAATTAAAGGGTTACAATGAGGCAGAAAACAAAGGACAATGAGAAAGCGATAGTCTTCCTGTAGTCTGCTGTTAAAAATGATTTATGTTTATACGCATGCTGATTGATAATTGTAAAGCATCAAGCTATATCAAATTTCTCTCAGATTTAAATTAAGCAAAGGAGGGTATAGAAGTGCTACATGTAATTTAATCATATTCCCTGAAGACTCCAATAGGAGAGGAAAGATGGCATAAATTAAATATCTATTATATATTTAATGGACAATGTTATAGTTGCAGTAAGATTAAAACAAAACTAATCTCTCTAATCCCTGAAAACCATTATCACGCCAAGTATTCCTAACATTTTAATGATCCTAGAACAAACAATCTTAACAAATATGTATAATACATAGAGATAACTATCTGTTAGTGTTTTCATCTCATCTTAATGATAGTAAATGATTTGTTTATTTGAATTATAGTGAACAAATTGCATTAACTTTATGGTTCTGTAACGTTTTTTTTTTATAGAAAGACACAACTCCTTTTGTTCTATGGATCAAAGTCAAGGTTAGGAAATATGAGTGAGTAAATGATGCTAGATTATTTCTTTCATAGACATTAAAATGCAATATACATGTTTTATTTATTCATTTTAAACTAAATGTAAATATAGCTGTGCTATACAGAAAATTTGACTACCCAGCCAAATACTAAACATTCATACACACGTTGATGTACATAAAGCAGGGACAATAAATATACACGCATATATTAATTGTGACTGTTTGATAAGCTGTAATGACATACACATTTGCAAACAAACATGTTTGGTGAAGCAAATGTCATATTGAGTCACCGCTGTGTTCCAAATACCTTCTGTATTTGATCACACTAATAATCGACAGATGTTTATTGACATTAAAATGTCAACACTGAATGAAAAAGTAGATCCATTTCACAAACTTTGGTGATATGACAGATCATATTCGCCTCACTTCCCGCAATCTTTAATGTGAGGAAAATGTCACTCTTTTTATCTTTGCATTTACTTCGAAACCGGAGTCAAAAGGAAAGGTTGGGGTCTTAAAGGGTTAGTTTACCCCAAAATGTAAATTTCTGTCATTAATTACTCACCCTCAAGTCGTTCCAAACCCGTAAGACATTCGTTCATCTTCAGAACACAAATTAAGATATTTTTGATGAAATCAGAGAGGTATGATGACTCCAATTTCAAGGTCCAGAAAGGTACTAAAGTGACTGCAGTGGTTCAACCTTAATGTTATGAAGTGACGAGGATACTTTTTGTGCACAAAAACAAAACAAAAATAACGACTTTATTCAACAATCTCTTCTCTTCCCTTTCATTATCCTTACGCAGGTGACCCAGTAAGCACAGAGAAGCCTTCCTTGTTTACGTCTGAATACCGGCTCAGTATTGGCCAAAGTACGATGCATGTGTGTGATGCTGACGCAGGAGCCGTCTAATAATGAATCGTCGTTCTGATGTAGAACCTGGAGGCGCTTGACGTAAACAATGTAGGAAACTGACACAAAAGAGAAGATATTATTGAATATAGTCATTATGTTTTTGTTTTTGCCCACACATAAGTAGCCTATTCTCATCGCTTCATTGTGTTTATAGTGTGCAATATAACATGTGTTCATGTTTCGCGTGTAAAAAAAAAAAACACTGTTTTTTTCACATAATTTACTTATCTGTATACCGCTGTTTCCACTGTCATAAAAACGGGCTGATGACTTCCTTGTTCTATGAAGTCCCTCCTTCAGAAATACGTAACGAGTTCTGATTGTGCCAGCGGTTCCTGTGTTGTGATTCGACAGCAGCTTCTGCTCCATCTTTCAAGAATAATCTTTGTTCGAATCCGGCATTAAACTGATTGAGATTGAGGAAGCTGTCCTCAGCAAAATGTGCTGCACATAGTTTTACATGTGGATTATAATTTTCGGGAACCGAGTTAAACATAAATTGTAACCATTGATCTCTTAGTACAGCGTCCCTGGGAAGGCCAAACAAAGGTGATTGGACTGCGGGATGAAAATAACAGCGTTTCGACGACATGGCGACAAACACACTCTACAAACGCAACTCTTGTGTATTCCTGTGGGCGGAGGTTAGTCAAAAAACTTTTTAGTGATGTCATTAAAGAAGGAAGTAGAGGGATGTAGTCCAAACTGGCCGTTCGATGTAGGCGACTTCTGTTAAATAAAATATCTCGTTTGGCATTGAACTTTGAGCTTTAAAATTTTACAGATGTTTGAAACATGGGATCACGAAGAACAGGACCTTTAAATTAAGGTTGAACCACTGCATCATACAGTTTTTTTCTCGGATTTCATCAAAAATATCTTAATTTGTGTTCTGAAGATGAACGAAGGTCTTAGGCTACGGGTGTGGAACGACATGAGGGCGAATAATTAATGACGGAATTTTCATTTTTGGGTGAACTAACCCTTTAACAATGTAGTTTTAATTGTTAATGTTGCATAAGGAATATTTCAAACAATTTAAAACCAGTTTCCCACATGATTTTGTGAGACTACCTCAGTAGCTCTGGTTATAATTCCTATGTAAGTAATCGCCATATATATAAACAAATGCACTGGAAAATTAATGAAAAAATGTAAATAATATACATATTTCATAAGTATATTATTTTACTTTACGACACAGTAGCGAAATTACAATACTTTTGTCGAGATAAACCCTTGAGCTTTTATTTTGACGGAAACTGCGGTTGAGCTTTTATTTTGGCGGGAAAACACCGGATCAAGAGCTGATCACGTGCAGTGCATACTTCGCTTTGAAACAAGCAGCGCAAACAGTATACTTATTTAATTAATTAATAAGACGCGGTCTTTTGCGATTTGTGAAGGCCATAAGCCATTCGGTTTTAGTTCATTTGACATGTATTTTGCCAAAGCAGTTTATCTTTTTATGTTATTTCGAGAAGTTTTAAAATATTTTCGGTTCATTGTGAATGTGAAACAGTGGCGGCACAGATTACAATATGGCGGCCGCCAGTCTAGGTAACGTTAATTGATGGGAAATACTGCATTTTAAAATGTCTCAGTAATATATTCACGAATACTTTTTGTGTACCCTTGAAAAACTAACACCAAGTATAATTAATTACTGAATAATAGAGAAATTAGCATCTTAAAATGTTTATAGTGGCATTTTTGCGCATGTGTTTGTCACTGTGCTCGGCCCAGTTATCATTTGCTCAGGGAAACAGAAGAGAATAAAGATGTGTTGGTAATGTATTTGCTCTTTATTTAATTTTTTTTTTTTTTTCTTTTCTCAAAAAGGTACTTTCTGTTGTGTCTTTGAGACAGGAAAGTGTCGACGTGAGGTACACCTGGAAGGTGAAACGCAGGAGAGCAACAAGACATCTCTCTCATCAGTGTTACCCGCAAAGACAGGTAGAAAGCTTCACAATCCTGTCTTGCATGTCTGGTAAATCCTCTGATTTAGGGACGCATAATAGTGGAGGTTATTTTTGATAATTTGAGTGGCACCTGAGCGTGTGACTCTGATGTGTTTTTTTGCGTGAAGGCGGCTGAAGTTATTAGACATGGCGCTTTCGATGTAGCGTCTCACTGAAGCAGCAAATTAACACAAAGACACGGCGACACATTAAGAAAGAGGGAAAGAAGAAATATTCGTTTCCTGCTGTATCCTTCCACTCTCACACCTCTCAATTTCCTTCATCGTTTAATCTCACAATCTGTTCCAGTATTGACACATCCTCGTGTGTAATGTGGAGCCCATTAGATGTTGAGCAGGTAAGTGAGAGCGGGTACCTCAGGGGCACAACACTTCTGTGTACAAAACACTCTTCTGAGACCGGCTGGAATGCAATCAGCTTGAAATTGCGTTCATAAATCCATAACAGCGCGATATTTTGTTGGCGCACTTTTAGTCTCTACGCAATTATTCTGTCTGCAGATGTGCAGAATTTAAAACAATGAGTCATAACTCTGTAGGCAACACTTTTCATTTAGTATTTCAATTAAACACAAACATCATCTGAGGCACATGTTCTCCTGAGGGCCAAATAGTGACAGGGCAGAGGGTTTACAGCTGGTTGGTTGAACATTGAGATTGTCATCAAAATGAAAATTAATAACGAAATATCCCCTTGTTATTTTTGTAGAGCAAAATACTATAAATGTTTCAACCTTCTGGTGATCCTCATTTAGGAGTCACATGAACACCTCAAATGTAACTTCTTTTTTTCCCCAGTAAAATCAGTGTAATAGTATATTATTTTTCAGTTAATCCCTGCATTGTGGTGGACAGTGTTGGGGAATGTTACTTTTAAAAGTAATGCATTACAATATTGTGTTACTCCCTAAAAAAGTAACTAATTGCGTTAGATACTTTTTATGAAAAGTAATGCATTACATTACTTTTGTTACTTTTTCTCACCTGGACTGGGCTTGCTTGTTTTAATAACAAAAAAGCTCTATTTTTGGCAAATGTTAAGGCCCTTTCACACCAAAAGTGAAATGAATGAGCCTCAAGGCCTGTACACACAGGGACGAATATTGCACGCACTTATCGCCAGCGTTTTTTGAGACTTTTTTGTGTTCATACCCAAGCGATTTTCACTGGTGATGCGCAGTGTGAATGTGCAAATTCACTCCCTGACAGTATATGGCGCTTGCGCTTGTGTGGTCACATAACAAGTGCCACAAAAGTCACCCAAGTGTTATACCATTCCGATGAAGTAAAAAAAAAAAAAAAAAAAAAAAAGTAACAAAAACATAACATTTTTTGGTCAAAGTGACTGCAGGGCTCAATACTAAGGATTTTTTATGCCTCAAATTTTTTACTTGCCTTGCCAAAATGTTCACTGGCCCCACAACAACAAAAAATTAAAGTAAAAGAAAAAAAAAAGGGCCTATAAAATAAGCCTAGTTATGTTTGTTGTTTTTGATACATGTAATCTTAATAAATAAGGTTATGACACCAAATGCTACTAGATTAACTCCCTTAAATTTTAAATATTGTTAAACAAGTAAACAGTAAGTAATAAAATAGGAATAAATAATCAAATTACAAGTAATAACACAAATAAATACAACAGAACAAATATATAAATGAAATAAACAGTGTTTTTTTTTAGTTTTTTTTATGTAGATTTAAACAGGAGATTTTCAGGTACAGAAATTGTAATCTAATGTATAACTATAGATTAAACTTTATTAAAGTTAAATAGTCGAGCGGTTACAGATGCATAAATAATGTTTTGAAATGTTGACAATATAAAACATTAAATACTGTTATTTGAATTTATTTACAAAATGAAAAGCTACTTTAAATGTGAAATTAAACCCGCCAGTAGGTGGCAGCAAGTTCCTGATAATGAGCGAATCATTGAGATTCAACCGATTCATTCAAACGGCTGATTCATTCAGGAAGTGTTGCTCAGAGACGCAAAACAATTCTGTGGACTTTGTTTGGAACTATTTTCATTGGTGAAAATGAGCGAAACAGGCGATTTGGTGTCTAAAATGTAAGTCACTTAATATAAACTGCTTGTTTATTAAATTGTATAAAATCAATATCACATTTGTAATCATGCTGATATTTGAAGAAAAATGGTGCTCTTTGTGTAATATTGTTTAACTATATTAAATTAAATTATATAAATCAGTGCTTCCCACACATAGACTTTACTTGGGCGGGCCGCCCACGTATAATAACGTCCGCCCAAGTATATTTGGAGACACATTTTTGCTTTTATTATTTTTATCCACGTATACTTTGATGAAGCCATCCACGATCGAAAAACTAGTCGTTTAATACCTGCTCGTTACGTGTGCGTCAGAACTGTTTACTCCCGCTGACATTCCCACAGGCGCTGCATTTTGCAAAGTCACTAGGCGGCGCTGTTGTGTGTTCTACAAGCTCGCGCGACAGCGCTTCATTATTTTTTATTTTGGTTACACAATAAATTGTATTTAATTTGATTTTCCATTTAATTCATAGTAAATTATTGCAGTCTCCCCCACAGGAAGAAAAGACTAAGAACATTATTTGACACACATATTATTCATTTTATAAATTTTACTAGTAAAATCTGTGTCCCATTCACTGAGAGAGACACTATATGACAGCAAGGAGAACATAGGAAAAGGTGAACCATTTAAATGCTGTAATTTTGCATAATTTACAATGCATAATAATGCATAATACTAGTATGTAATTAAATGCAATATGCTATGTAATTAAAATTAATTTCAATAAATAAAAATACTGTTAAAAATCACACATTATTTGTTTGTCACATGTAGTAGACCATTTTTGTACCATGGGTAATAGGAGGATTTTTCGCCTGGCTATCACCGCAAGTATATTTCAAACCTGTGGGAAGCACTGAGAGACATACAGGGGCATTTTTGCCCCTTATCTTGAATTCTGGGGGCATTAAATGCATTTTAATAGACTAAATCACGCAGTGAAAGCGTGCACTCTAAATTCACACACGCCACTAGTCTAACCTACTAGACTACATCACTTGGTGTATATGTGCACTAAATGGGTGTGTTTTTGATTGTTTTTTGTAAAGTGAGAAACTTACTCAATGTCAGATCGTTAAATTAACAATTACAATATCATAGAAGATATATAACGCGCACACCCCTACAGCACTGGCCTGGTCGGGCAAGACACAGTTACGTCTACTGTCCTAAGCATCGTTCACACTGGCCCCGGGCCATCGGCAGTCCTTATTGTCGAACATTTCTAAGAACTTAGCAGTTGCATTTTAATCTTCTTCTAATCTCAAATGTCATTGACCCTCATATTAGACATTGCGGTATTTTGTTCTTTTACATTTTATATTGCGATATGAAAAAAAAAAAAACGGGATTGAATCTGCATAGAAAATAAACAAATTACAAGCATAGATAAATATAGTAGATAAAAATGAAATAAACAGTACTTTTTTTTTTGTTTTTCAGGTAAGTCTAACAGTATTCAGGTACAGAAATTGAATAATCAAATGCAAAATAACAATGCATAATCTTCACTCTATAAATTAAATATAATTAATTTTTTGTTAAAGCTATAAAAGTGATTCTCTTTGTGTTTTGTTGTTTGATTAAAATTAATGACATGGACAGCAGCAGGAATATTAGGCTGCTGTCACTTTAAGACTGAATGCACTCACCATAATGATACACATCCGTTTTCTTTCTCAATTATTTACGTTCACATAATCCATAAGCGACTATGTTTACAGGAATTCGCACCAAGACAGGCATTTTGACATAATTAGTGTGTGTGTGTGTCCATTCAAGCACAAATAGAGCAAGAGGAAAAGAGTGGAATTTGGCGTTAGTGTGCCTGTCTGTGATGCTCTGTGTGTGTGTGCGTGCGAGTTCAAAATTGAGTTCTCTTTTGCGTCATCTTAGACTCAAATGGTTTAAAATCACTTGAATGTTTAAACTGACGGGACCCAAAACGTGAAATCATGTGTGTTTTGAGCAGTGGTGTTTGTCCATACGGATCAACTATAATCCCAATACTGGATTCCATTTGCAGATGTGCGCATCACAGTATCGGTGCTAAAACGATCGTGCAGCCCTACTTCATACATTTAGGTGGATTTTAGTTAAACTGTATATACAATTTCACATTACAGTCTTTAGATGTTCATATAATGAACATCAGACTAAGAAAGGTAAAAGTTTTGTCTTGCTCTGTCCTCAATGCAGCAGCGCGAGACTGGACAAGACTGAAACCCAGACCGAATTCATTATTAAAAAAAAGGTGCAGTTGGAGGATGGATGTCACAGTTGCCAAAGGAGTGAGGTATGCAGCCATTTATACGTCTTTTGAGGTATGAATTCATTATTTTTTTCCCCACTTGGGTTTTGTGTGTAGAGATGCAACAGCATGCAATAGTATTTTTAATTGTGCAGTCTTTACAACAAGTCTCTGTGGGTAAGCACTTCATTATTTATTTGAGTTTTATGCAAGTAAATTGCCAATTTATTAGTTTGCATCTTTCACAAACATAATGCAATTCCTCATAAAATGCATGTAAATGAGGGCAACATATTTTACATTTCGGATTTTATCTGTATTTCAGCTTTTTATGTCCTGAAGCCACTTAATCTTTATTTCATTCAGATTGGTGACAGAACATACATTTGTCATACAGCATTGTAAAACAATCATAAATACCTCCCCTTACACAAAGCCATTGTGTTTAATATTATCGCGGGTTTATAACCCCTACACGTTGGATTTTATCACTAAGCCTGCTAAGCATTTGATCATAAATGTGTACGTGTGTGAGTAATAAAACATTTGGAAATGTGCAGAGAACAGCATTGTTCTAATGGATGTGCAAATTCTGCCTCGGAGGGATAGAAACCACATCACGTTACCATCCAATTTGTGTTCCACTCACCAATTACTTTCATGCTCGGCTTCCCCCCATCTTAGACCGAAAAGAGATTATCTGTATTGCGTCTGAACGCTGCGGTTCCTAATTAAAAAAACACAAACGAGAGGCATGTGTGCTGATAACACAACAGCGAAAATATGGCGAACGTAAAGGATCTTATGACAATATTTACACATTATGCAATTGCTTTTTAAAAATGTGACCCTCTGCGGTTATGATGTTTGCTGATAATGCTAAAATCTTAACAGTGTGATGCATCAGTATTAGCGGTTTCTGCTAACTGTTTTGTTTTGCTAGGTCAGGAATGTAACATGAAATATGATTCAAAATTGGTTGATGTTTATAGTATGTGAAAATGTATTCAATTTATATTCATAAATATTCCATTGATGCTAGTGAAGATTGAAGGAAGGAGTCCCTGTTAAAACCTATGTTTAGAGAGTTTTTAGCTGCTGTTAGCATTGTAGCATTTGCTTACTGGTGAATTTTTATTTTTGAGTTATCACAGATTTTACCTAAAGACCATTAGAATTGCTAATTTCAGTGTGATGTAAGTTTCCAAAAGTGTCCATTTATATTTTAGGGACGCTGTATACAATTTTACAATTTTACAATTTGCAATGGCCATATAATCTTTTATGTTGATAAAGTTTAAACTGTTTTTTCTGTTTTTCCTCAATGCAGATTTACAGGAGTAAGAGTAGTCTTGACTCTACAGAACTCAGACCTAATTAAATAAAGAAGTAAAGGTGGAGTTGGAAGATGGATGCCAGAGGAATTGTCTAAGGAGTAAGGTATGCAGCCAGTCTATGGATTTATGAATTCATTTATATTATTTTTCCCCTAAACCAGTTCAGTGCAAACTCCAATCTGCAGCTGTTTCTAAAGCTTTGGGCATATTAATCACAGTGCTGAATGCCAACGTACAAATACTTCGTTACTGTATTTAAGTTGATTTTTCTGGTATCATTACTTAACTATTTATTTGTCTGACAACTCTTTTACTTTTACTCCTTAAATTTTTAAACAAATATCTGTACTTTGTACTCTTTACATATTTGGTGGTTTGCCATTCGATAACAAATGCCAAATAAATCATGACTCGGTTAGTCTTGATTCAGCTTGCGTGTGCTCCGCATCTCCACCAACAGCTGTCGATCAGAGTTATTAATGCGAGAGACTTTAGAATGGAGTGGAAGCGCTCAGGTGGAGCAGAGAGACAAAACTACTGACCTGTTCAGGACTTCAAGTGCAGGTCAATTTCATCTGCTATTGTAGATTTGTCTTTGTTTACTTAGTTAAGCATTAAACTGCTAGCAGATGTTAGCAGTATCATCACTCAAAATACTGTATACTAAAGGACATCATTATTATGTATTGTAGACAAGTGTTCACATTGTTAATAGGTTTAGAGGGAGCTAGGGCAGACAACAACACAACCCTTACAAAAATAAATGGTTTTACTACATATAAAACCAAAAACCATGATTACTATAGTTAAACCATGATGACCACTAATTAACCATGGTTTTGCTACACTAACCATAGTTTAACCATGGAATTTGTAGTAAAACTGTCGTATACAAATGGTAATCAATCCGCCAAAAAACATGGTTGCTATATTTTTACTATAATAAAACCATGGTCAATTTTTGTTAGGGAAAAATAAGACTCATGGTAATGTCATATGTTCAGTATTTTTCTATTCTTCTATTGTTATTGCACTTATATTGACGTTTCAATTCAGGCAATATAGAAAATATAGGCAATTCAGAAAATATAGTTTTGTTAATTCTAGATTAAATCATTTTAAAACAATAACACATGGTCATAATGTGACACTTTAAATTTAACTACAATAAATTTATGTGCAAACAAATTACTATGAGGTGGTTGTTTTGCAACAAGGTGGAGACAGTTGTTCATAACAGTAGACAAGCTGATGAAAAAGTGACAGGTACGAGAAAATGGGTAAAAAAGTAAAAATACAGACACAGAGACAGAGATATCAGGGAAAATTAAGAGTCTGAAAAGGAAAATGGATGGTGCAGTTCAAGAGAGAACCTTTAATTATTTTGCACGGCCCCAGCCTAAGGATTTAACTTTTTTTTTTTTTTTTTTTTTATATATATATAATGTGATGGCCATACAAAAAATAGGGTTGTCTGTGATTTCAGAATTTGTTGTGGGTGTATGACTTGGTGTACAACATGGTGGTTGTTCAGCCTTGATGCATTCATTGGCTAACAAAATTTGAAATGTAGTTTTTTTTTTTTTTTTTTTTTTTTTAAATGATGTGAGGTCCAGTTACCAGCATGACACTAAAACAGGTGGTAGTAATAGCTACTTTTTACTGAAGTGCATATCAGAGCCCATACTACTTTGTTTGGATGCTGTTTTCGCACATTTTTTTCCCTTTATCAGTTTGCAGGTGCAAACTCCGCCCCACAGCCAATTGTAAACTTTCATTGGTCATGTTAAAGGTGCCCTAGATTCAAAAATTGAATTTACCTCGGCATAGTTGAATAACAAGAGTTCAGTACATGGAAATGACATACAGTGAGTCTCAAACTCCATTGTTTCCTCCTCCTTATATAAATCTCATTTGTTTAAAAGACCTCCGAAGAACAGGCGAATCTCAACATAACACCGACTGTTACATAACAGCATATGCCAGCCCATGTTCCCAACATTATGAAAGGCATTAGACAAGGGCAGCCAGTATAAACATCTGGGTGTGCACAGCTGAATCATCAGACTAGGTAAGCAAGCAAGAACAATAGCGAAAAATGGCAGATGGAGCAATAATAACTGACATGATCCATGATTACATGATATTTTTAGTGATATTTGTAAATTGTCTTTCTAAATGTTTCGTTAGCATGTTGCTAATGTACTGTTAAATGTGGTTAAAGTTACCATCGTTTCTTACTGTATTCACGTAGACAAGACTGTCGTTATTTTCATTTTTTAAACACTTGCAGTCTGTATAATTCATAAACACAACTTCATTCTTTATAAATCTCTCCAACAGTGTAGCATTAGCCGTTATCCACGGAGCATAGCCTCAAACTCATTCAGAATCAAATGTAAACATCCAAATAAATACAATACTTACGCGATTAGACATGTTGCATGACGAACACTTTGTAAAGATCCATTTTGAGGGTTATATTAGCTGTGTGAACTTTGTTTATAGCTGTTTAAGGCAAGCACGAGCTCCGTGGGCGGAGAGCACGAGATTTAAAGGGGCCGCGCTGCATAAATCGGCGCGTTTATAATGATGCCCCAAAATAGGCAGTTAAAAAAATTAATTAAAAAAAACTATGGGGTATTTTGAGCTGAAACTTCACAGACACATTCAGGGGACACCTAAGACTTATATTACATCTTTTGAAAACATATTCTTGGGCACCTTTAATCACAGTGCCAGATAGGGTTCTACCGATTATTGGTGCCGATATTAAGCATTTTTATTGTTATTGTTATCGGTATCGGTCATTTTCAAAACCGATTTGCCGATAAAATCATTTAATTTTGAAATGTGCTATTTGGCTCTGATGCAGCCACCTCTGTCTGAATGCACCACTCTGTGGTCTAGAGCAAGCTCCGCCCACCGCCCATCTGAGTTGTTGAGAGTCGTGAGTCCGGCCAATCAGTGCGGAAGGCTGTAGGCACTCTTACACCGAAAGCACTTGCTAACTGGAGCTGCTTCAGTGATCAGGCATCAGTTGTCTTTCAAATATAAGGCAGCAGCAGATGTTGCTGAAGTTGCAATAAATCACAATCCACTACACTGAAGTTGCAAAACACCTCAATATAATCAGATCCTTAATTCCAGCTCGGGATCCAGGGTATTGCGTACGGCTGCACGATTAATCGTAATCGAATCAAAATCACGATTATGACATCGCAAAGGCTGCGATTTTTTTTTTTTTAATTTAATTATATAAATATGTACACAGCGCGTTAGTGAAGAGCTGCTCTGTGATCAGTAGTAAATGACTGATCTGAGAGCACTGCATTTGAAAAGGCAACACACATTAAATATACAGACTTTCCAAACATGAGAAGCCTTTATGAACTTCTTTTCTAACAAAAGACAGCATTTAATGTGTTTTTACTCCCAACTCACTTCATAACATCAGTTGAGTGTTTGAAATGGCATTTTGATTAGCATTGGATTATAAATATACTTTACGGAAATACCCGAGAAGGCTTGAAGAAAACATAAACCATGTATTGTTGTAGCCGTCTGTTTATTTTATTCATGTTTAATCAGTTAAAGCGTTTCTACCTTCTTTTTATTCAGTCACAGAGATGGCATCACTCAAACCTATTCAGGGTAAAAATAGGGAAAATAATTCCTCTCTCTAAAGAACTTTGAGGGAAACATATAATCAATGTTTTTCTCCAGCGTACATAAGTGTACAGGGGTTTTTTTCCACAATGGATGCATAAGAGGCACATATTTCATATTGAATACATGGATTCCATTTTTGATTTTGCATACCTCCTGACAAAAATAAAGAAATTGAGACAGATTTTTATCATAATAATATAATATTTGATAATAAATCCTTAGACCTTTCTAATGATTTATAGACATACTGCTTGCATGTTAACAGGTAACCCCACATTTTGTCATATAAGTTTTAAATGTTATTTTCTAATTATTATAGTTATATTTATAATTAAATACTAATGCTAAACACTTTAATAATTAAAGTTATTACAACAGTAATATTTCTTATTTGGTTTAATATTTTTATTTAGCAATAATAATACTAATACTACCCGGCCCCGGATAAGCGGAAGAAAATGGATGAATGGATAATAAAAATAATTTGTCAAAATAGTATATTAGCACAAAATTTTGGGCCAAATTGTGCAGCCCTACAAACAAGCAAAACAAGCCTGGTATTGTTTATATTTTTTTTTTTTGTTTGTTTGTTTTATAAAATCGCATTTTAAATCGCAAATCGCAATTTTAACCAGAAAAATCGCAATTAAATTTTTCTCCAAATCGTGCAGCCCTAGTATTGTGCATAATTCTACACATTCCCGCAGGTTTCGCGATAATTAAGCGGGTAATTCCCTCAAACATTTATGCATTATAGCATGTAGATTGAATCCAAACAAATTATCAGAGCAGCTCAGTAGTAGTTTCACAAACAGTTTGATGATTCAGCGGTACCGAGTCTTCCTCTCTTTCAAAATGCGCAAATGGCTTCACATCCATAGTATCCAAATTGAGTTTGCTCTGCAAGTGAGCTGTACACTGCAATATTAGCACGCGTTTCGGACAGTTGAAGGAATTGGCGCTTGCACATCATTTTAAGCCATGCCAATTCAAAAAATACAAGCCATTTTAAAGCATAAAATACTCATGGTTATCGGTCTACTTGATCTGTAATAATCGGTATGAGCATCGGCCCTGAAAAACGGTTGGTCGACCCCTAGTGCCAAATGCCTACACATTGCTAGATCAGTGCTACCCTTAACAATTTTTTTTAATTTAACATTATTTAAATTAATTATCTTAAATATACTTTTTTTCAAAAGTATTTTTAAAGTAAATTTTAATACAGTTTCATGGCTGGTAAGAAATATATGGCTTTTTTTTTTTAAATTGTCATTGAATGCTGTTTAAAATGCGTTGAATGTGGGAACGTGTTGAGATAATCACAAGATTAAATACTGACAACCTGCTGTTGTCTTTTTTTTGAGAGCGCAAGACTGTAAGTAATTGTTGCAGTGGAGCTACTGATGCAAGATCTTGATCTTGGATTAGCATCCCTACTGCAAATACAAACTAAGAACCATACATCTCTGGAATGCTATAGAAATACATCTGGCCTTATTTCTCAGTTTTTCTCAACACTGAATGTGAAATTTCCCAGTGTAGAAATAGCAATTTGTGTGTTTTTCTATTATGCATAGTTTGAAACCATCGATTGGATTTCTGTTTTAAAGGATTAGTTATGGAGCACATTTATAAGAGCTTGTTGCACAAATGCATGAATGCACACACCAGGTAGCATCCCTCTACTTCTTCCCATCGGCCTAATGAAGATGGATTTATCCAATCTATTCCCTGACACCAGAACCAGAACAAGCCAACCCGTCCCCTGTGTGGTGTCATCCTCTTCTTCTTCACATCCTTTGCTCTTCCGTTCTTCCTCCGTGCGTTTCGCTCTCTACAACGGATCAGGCCGCCCTGGTGCGCCACCAGACCAAAAAGCGAAAAGGGCAAGAAATTTGTCATCTTCCCCAACAAGACCCTCACCAGACAAAAGAACAACGGCATTAATCATCTGACATTTCAATATTGTATTACCCTTTCTGGTGAAAATCAAGGGGGTCATTAAACTGGTAAAAGGAGACGGGGGTGCTGATCAATAGAACAAGCCTCGAACAGAACCTTGAGCTTTACTGCCGTCTGCAGATTCACAGCTGCTGTCAGTAGGTATGATAGGAGACGGCCTTAACTAATTGCCTCTACGTGAAGGGCATGAAGTGGCGTTCAATGCATTGATGGCGGCAGTGAAGAGAACACTTAATCAGCAGGCAATGAATATAAACGGGCAGAGACCACCAGAGGGGAGCTCCTTGTTTGTGGTGGCGTTCTTGATGAGGATCACTGGTAGTGTGAGGTTTTGTCTCTGTAATGCAGTAAAAACAGTATACATTGGGGAACTGCGAATGTTGAGTTTGAGATGTCATCACAGAAATGATTTTGACAAGAGTAGAGTTTGAGAATGTGAAGTTTGATGGGTTTGTGCCCTCCAAATGTTTTTATGTTCTGTTTTAGAGTAGAGACACAGGGAAAGTGTTTCTTCAAGGACTAGACTAAGTCCAGACTAAGTCATTTCTCTTCAAGTCTTTCCTGGCCGTTCACCCGTGTCTTCACCTATCATCATTCATCATGCTGCAATTGTGGTGTGTCTGTTCAGCAGGTCATTTAACTACAAAAACATGCCATTTTAGCTGTTTGTGTGTCCACGGTCCTTTTCAAACGCTGTTTGGATGTGGTCAATCATCGTCACGTTTTAACTTGGTCAGAGTTCAGGTCTGTGACTGTGGCTCTCTTAACAAAACCGTGATTGAAGGCACAATATGTCCGATTTTTGGATTAAAATATCCAAGAACAATGTTATATATTTTGTTGACTTGTGTACTTGCATTATCCCAAATGTTTCCAAGAATGTTTAAATCCAGAGAAATAAGCAATTTTAACCAGGACACGGATCGTGTCCTTGTGTTGTTTTTTTAATGATATACCCACGTTACCCTCGATTTCTGGTTTTATTTTGTAGAAACCATGTAAACGCCAAAGACTCTTTAATATATTATGTGTTTTATGAGACAGGTGAGCAGCTGTTTGAATATATTCATTGAGAGAAAACTAATCATTGTTATACGATCTTGTCTTATTGTCTTATTGTTTAAATCTTGTTTACTTTCATGTTTTACCATGACTAATATCAATCTAGCTTACTGCAGTGTGCAAGTGTCTCATAGTAGCCGCCAAGTGAACGAGTAGCATAACAACCTTTAGCACACAAATGTATCTAATATGATAAAACAGCTCTGCTTTACCCCACATACACATGGCCGGAAGAAGCGGACGCGGTCGTCTGTGGCATAATAAAAGCTCTACTGCTCTCGAGCCGTGTGTCACGCCTGTCTCTCATTAGCAATCGCTCCAGTGGCCTCATTCCACTCCAACGGCTTTCAGCCACACCCTGCTTCATACTACAGTAATGTTAATAAATCTTTAATACATTAGCTCATCAATGAATATTATTTCTGCCCAAGTAGGGATGACTTGATACCACAATTTTGGCTTCGGTACGGTACCACAATCTAATACCGATATATCGATTTTAAATCGATACCATACAGGGTCTAAATTTTGACATGGGTATTGCACATACTTTTACTCATTCTTGCAGGTTTCATGTTTACAAAGCGGGAAATTACCGCAAATGTTTATTAGTAAATTAATCAACACAGATTATCAAATCAATTCAGCAATTTAAAAACTTTCTTGTGAAGTAATTTCAGCAATACTTTCTCGCCTCTCTCTCTCAAAATGAACAAATTGCTTCTGGCTTCAAAAGACATTGCACCTGTACTATGTAAGCAAGCTGCGCGCTGCAATACAACACTCTCGTGCGCTTTATGGACAACTGATGGAAATCACTTTCCCACGTCTTTTTAAACCTTGCCAATTTGAACATCCCAGCGATTTTGTCATTCAGTTGTAAAGCACTTGGGAACTCTTTAAGAGATTGTTTCTTTGCACGTATACCAACAAACAACGCGCACACAAGCCGCCTGTATAGAGCTCGCACGTTCCAGATTGAGTTGTTCTACCTTAAACGGTCAAATACACACAAAATTGTCAATGTCCGTCTTGGTGAGTATTTACATAAACACAGTTGGTTATGTCTTATGTGAATTTAAATAGTTTAATAGTATGCGTCATTGGCTGTGTAATAGTAGCCTATATTGAATCTGTGAAGCCAAAAATACATGCTGCTGTCTGTCACTAAATAACATTTGTAACTTTAAATTAATCGTAAGGATTTAGCCTACCTATTTTATGTATTAAGTGACTGTCCAGTGTTATTTTACATTTGATTACTTTAATTTCTGTAACTAGCATCTCAGTACCTGAATGCTACTGTTAGATCTACCTAAACTTAAGTGCAAATATTATGATATAAACATCATTGATCAGTGTTAAAAGAAAATAAATGTCTAAATTAGATTGTTTGAATGATGCAAGTGACAGATGCTTGGCAAGGTTTGATGGTTCTTAAATAAGTCTTTCATTGGTTGATTTGATTTTGATTTGAAAGCACAAACACTTTGGCCCTCTGTTTGTTTGAACCTGTTTGTGAATTTCTGTTTAGTGATTGTTAGCAATAATAATTGTGCTGGAGAGATAGATGAATCCAAGAATGAACAAATGCTTGAATGATTGTACCCGTGCAACTCCTTTTTACATATGAAATGGTTCCATGAATTGCTTTTTGTGAAACATTTACCTGTTATTGCAGATTAATGTACGGTTCACTGAAAGTCTTTTGGCTTTAACCGGTTCTAACATTTACCATGTGGCATTGCACAGGTCTGTAAGGAATTGTGCCATTTATCAGCTTGGCATGTCATTTCTTTTAATCATTGGTTTATAGAGACATCTTGGTGCATAATTCATCCATTCATTTTCCTTTAAGATGGAATGTCTTTGTCAGCATCTGTTGATTGCTTCACACATTTACGTTCTTCCCGTCATCCGCTGTCGATTTGGCTCGTTCCAGCATTCTGCTTTTGGCAGGGAGATAGTTGCATAAATTTGACTGAGCTTCTTCCTGACTATGTGAGCCTTATAATGTAATTGATGAAAACTAATAATAAAGTAGATGGAAAAACTGGCCGTGACTCGTTGGCTGATGGGACGCATGGGGTTACGTCAGCCTGTGAGATGTGCGGGACCGACTGCGGGGAGGAGAGGTGAAGTTCTTTCAGGTTAATTGTTAGGTCTGAACAGGGATGGAGTGAGTTCTTGTGGAAGGACTTATTAAAATGGTGTTATTAAAAAAAAAACCTGCAGTTTAGTAGCCGAGACACTCAGGGGAAGACCAACTCCACAGCTGAGAGGAAGATGATTGGAGAAAAGTCGGGCATCGATTTAATTGAATTCGACAAATTTGTTCAAGTTCAGAGAAATTTTCCAGGGTGATGAGCTGTTATTTTAAGTTCTCATCTTATGAGAAGACACATACTGTATTTGGAAAGAAATAGATGAAGGAATGATGGAGGAAGAGATGGAAAAGAAAGGAAGAAGAAAATGAAATAAGATGAAGGGAGAAGTGTATGGGATGAATTAAGGATGAAAAGGAAAAGAAAGAAAATGAATTTATTCCAATCAAGATCCCGTCTCCACAGAGAAGACATTGTAAATGAAATGGAGAGATGCAGCTTCTCCTCTCGTGGTGATCCGGGTGAATGAGGGTGGTGGGTGAGCAGGTGGGATTGAGTCGACACTGGTCTCTGTGGGCAGCGGCAGACAGGAGGACGGCTTTCCTGACAGCATACAGCTGTTACTCTTAATTACCTCCCGTTATGCATGTGGGGTTAATTAAACCAGTTTAGGTGAAAAATAAGACATGAATTTTCTAACAAAGGATATTAGGTTAAACCCTACACATCAACAGAAAAACGCTGAATGTTTGCCTGTATTAGCTCAGAATTTAGCGTCTCATTTAGCTAGCGAGCGTTCATTAGCACCATAACAACGCTAGCAGAAAGCAGATTGGATGTTTGGTTCATTTCCTTTTTCCTTGCATCCATTTATGTTGTAAAAACAAAAAGCTTGCATTTTCTAGTCAAGCACATGCTGTTTTCAAACAAATTAGCTAGTTTCTTCTAGAGTTCTGTGAAGCTAACGGCTTTGTGTTTGATAGCAATGAGGGACTCAGAATTGACCCTGAGTCGCCAGGTACTGTATGTCATCTTATAATGATGACCGAGATGTACTCCTCTTTAAGCTACATAAATTCATAATATTTGCAGCAGAGTCTGTGTCTGCGTGTGTACTACCTTTAATCACCTGTGCCTCATTGTGCACAGCATACACACCTTAGCTCATTAAAATGATGGATCGAGCCAGAGGGGAAGCTCTCGGTCGCTCCAGATTTGTTCTCGTTTAAAAGGTGTTTAATAGGGGAACACCTGTGGGGAACTGCTCTCGTTTTCTGACAGCAACCAAGACTGGTGGCAGATGCACAGGAGAAGGCATGCGTTTGACATTTTAGTTCCTGTATGTCCCAATATTTGTCTGTGGATTTTGAAATTAAGCGTGTATATAGTTGTCATAGTGCAGTGGCTTCAATAGGGATGTTTTGAACACTATACGTTTTCAAAATCGACTTGTCAGTGGGTTCCCTAAATGACTAATAGGCCTTAAAGAATCCAGATATAATGAGGCTGCTGTTGGGTTCTAATCAGACACATTCATAAAGGCCTTTATAAAACTCTTAGTTCCTGTCCTTGATTCTGATTGGTCGATAGCTGTGTTTTGTTCACGATAAAGCCTGACCGCTTCACCCAACGGTTCTGTGTGTCACTACACAACACCCTTAGCAACCACTCTTAGCAACGTAAACTGTATGTTCTCAGTTGGTATTGTTCATTGAAGCTTACTGTATTATGTAGAAGAGTACTGTGAGAAAGGGAGAGAGTGAGAGAGTTACATATGCCTGCATTCAGATTTAGCATTTTCCTTCAGGTCAGTCCTGTGTTCATAATAAAATATCTGTTTAAATGTCAGATGTATTATCTTGTCCTTTTAACATTTTAAGGGGTTTTTACATGACTGACAGCGCTAGTGGAAGCATTTGTCAGTTGCGTCTTGTTCCGTTTTCAAAACAATGACTGACACACTCATAAAGACAGTCTTTGCTGCCATCTAATGGTGAAATAATGTAACTTCTGTTGCTGTTCATGGTCAGGGACTATTTTTTCCGGTGGAAGGAAGGCTTTTAGAAAAAGTTTACTTCATGAAAGTTGCATTGATACATATTTCTATTTGTATTGTGTGGTAACGGTTTTATAAAAGCAATAAGGTACTCGAGGCTAGTGCTGTATCATGAATAAGTCACGGCTGAAGGGGTTGCATGCACTCCGCTTTGCGTCGTGCCTAACAGCGCCCTTCAGCTGTGACTTATTCACGATACAGAACAGCCTCTTGTACCTTAATGCTTGCTTATATCTTGTTAAAAAAAAAATAGATGGAATGCAACAAAACTGAACACACGAACTTATGGTGCGTTCACACCGGACGCGAATGAAGCGTTAAGCGCGAGTGATTTACATGTTAAGTCAATGCAAAGACGCGAATAGACATCCTGCGGTGTGATTCGTGCGAATGAGGTGGCGCGAATGATGCGACGCGAATTGAGCGATTCTGGTGTTTGATGCGCGAAACGCGCAAGTTGAAAAATCTGAACTTTGCCGTAAATTCGCGCTGCGTTAACCAATCAGGAGCTTGCTCTAGTAGTGACGTGACGCAGAAATTCAAAACAACATGGAGGACAAAATCATCGTTGCTGTACATCTTCATACATTTATAGAAACGGAAATAAAAAGGATCGTGTTTGAAAGAAAGTGAGTGAGGAGGTCGGACAATCTGATAAGTTGTAAAAAACGGTCTTTACTCAATTTGAGATTTTATTTTTATATATATATATATATATATATATATATATATATATATATATATATATATATATATATATATATATATATATATATATATATATATATATATAAAGACTACAAGCTAACTAAAGATGACCAATTGAGCTTATTCGCTGTAATTTACAACTATTTCCCCACTGACAAGTTGTGTTTTTTCAGAGGAAGTGTGCAGAAAGAAGTGGGAGAGTCTGGGACACATAAAGGAGCGGGAGAGCCCCTCTCATGACGCGAATTCGCGTCTGTTGTGAAGGGATTTTCACGCGCGAATGAAGCGAGTAAACTCAATATGTCTAAGCGTCCATCTACGCGCGAATAGTATGTTTTATTCGCGCAAGTCGCGTCTGGTGTGAACGCAGCATTACTGTGCAGTGAAAAATGTGTAGCCTTGTATAGTTAGATAAATAAATAGATGTATAAATAAAATAAATAGGCATATCAAGGTTTAAAAGGGCTGAGAAACGTTATGTAATATGGCTAATACTTTATTTTTGTTCTAAGTTTTAGGCTGTAAAATGACACTTGTGCTGTTTACGCATTTATAAAATGTTCAATTTTTCCTTATGCAATTTATTGCAATCTGTTTTATTTTTAATTACATTTTTATTAGCTGCCTTTCAGTTGATGTCCAATGTAAAAAGCTAAGAAAGGCTACATAGGCTACAGCTAATGGTGTCTTTGGTCCTGTTTACACCTGGTCACTTCTTGCGTTTCCTCTGATCAGATAGCTATCTGATTTATCAAAACGATTCCATTTACACTTGGCCACATAAATGTGTCTCTGCAAAATGGATATAAATTCAATCTTCAATTGCTGCGCTATATGCAGATTTCAAGTCACCGAAAGCAACAAATATGAGCTGCATTTTATTGATCATCAGCTAATTTCAAAATCAAAGACCGCAATAGGAGAGAGAGCGTGGCAACAGCACTGGTAAGATCATTTAGTCTCATTACATTTAATAAAGATGATTGTGTGTTGTGCGTCTGCGACTTACTTTGGGTTTCATTTGCAGCAGTTTGCGCATTGGCTTGCTAAAGAGATACTCACTGCTCATCTGTGGCGACGTGTGTAGCGCTGTCATATCTGGCTATAACATGTTATTTAGCTTATAACGCCCTCGCACATTTTTTTTTTTTTAGTTTTTTTTTTTTAGCATTTTTGGGAGGACTTACATTACATATGTGGTTTCAACATCCAGATGCATTTAGACTTGTTCAGTTTTGACTGGAATGAGTCCCAGACCACCCCCTGAAGTGTTTGAGCGATCGGATTTAAATCTGTCTCGAATGTGTTTTGGAGGGCATTTACACCTGGTCTTTTCATTATCTGATAGCTATCTGATCCGAGAAAGCGCATGTGACGAAGTGTAAACAGGCCCTTTGATAGTACCAGTGATTGGGTCACTTTTTCAAAACCTTTCACACAGTTCTCCAATTCAAGTTTCAAATTAACATATTTAATTTCACATTCAAAATGCACTAAAACTACCATACAACAGGCAGCATTATACAGTGTTTTCTGTTGTAAAGTTTCTATTCAAAACAAGATTGACGCTACTGTTTTAGTTTATGGTAATATGGTCTGTGTTTACATTACTGTACAAAATAATTGCTATGTTTTCCCTTTTGAATAGATGGTGATGAAATTGAAAGATTAGCATCGGTGTTGGTGTTCAGTCACATCTAATGACTTTGGTGTTTAATTTAAGATTCAGAATATATTTCAATATGGTATAATTACTGTAGAAATGTAGCAAATTGTGATCATGTTAAGTTTTGAAGAGTATGTAAATGTGCAGATTGGCCTGTAGGTTCATAGAGTTTTGGAGATGTTTGTTTTTAAGTGAGAAATGGATTCATGTCATTTGATAGATGCAGTCACTGAATGCATTTAATTTTGTGCCAAAAGCAATGATAAATGATCCACAGTTTATCCCACATAGACTGTTAGGTCGACGTGTCTTAGCAATTGTAAACTGAAAGGCTAATAGCTGTCTGAGAATTTAGCCACATCTAATTGTTTTGATAGTATTTTTTAGACTCAGAATATATTTAATTGTGGTATTAATGTTGAATTGAAGCAAATTACTGCCTTATTCAATTTTGTGTTATGTTTTGAAAAGAATATGCAACTAGCCTGTAGGTACACAGAGGTTTGGTGGTTGTAGTAAAATGTAGTGATGCATAAGCCAAAAAAGAAGCAGGTCAGTTTCAGTATTTTGATTTATTTATTTTTTTATGCTTTTTTGTTTTAAGAAACAAATGCTTGCAGATGTCAAATGAATTAACACTCACATCCTCACCCCTTTTAGAGCATGACTGACACAACTAACCCATGAGAGCCGGGCCCTCGGCCAGCCAATCACGACCACCCCAGATTCTCAAACCGACACCCACTTCCTGTTAAGTGCATATGTAAATCAAAAAAATTTCTCTTTTTAGTAACGAAAGTGCACAGGTGGAGCAATACTTTCGTAAACATAACATCCCTGCATTTTTCCTGTATCTTTTTCATTTTTGCAGGATGTCTTGAGCTGGAATGAGAATCTGGAAAAGACACCGAAGGTAAGGATGCAGGGATTCGTTTCCATTCATTCACTCGTTTGTAAACAGCTTATCCTTTTTCTTTTCTCATAACCCTACATCGACAGGTTTAACAAGGCCTTTTGTCATACCATCCACGCTCCCCTCGCGTAAGACAAAAAGGTTAATCAATAACATGGTTCAAAATAAAGTTTAGTGATTGTGCTTTTAAAACCAAAGTCAAACATAGAACAACAAACATCGACAATGACAAAAAAATAACAGTGCATTACAAAAAACAAAAACGAACAAACAATAACCCTCAAAATGTGGCACTTTTCCTGGGGCAGTTTAAACACTATGACAATTTACAACCAGGATGGCGGCTATAAAAAAAAATTATATTAACTGGCGTAATTTAAAATTATTCAAATAAGTCAAGGAAGACAAATTTAATGTACCACAATGGATTATAAAAGACAGTTAGATATGTATACACGTGTATGTACATGTCAGTCAGTCCCTTTGTGCCTGGAGTTTCATTACAGTAACAGCTGACTGACAACCTTCTCGCCAAGGTGAACAAAGCCATAATCAGTTTCAGGAGCTAACGGACGCATCGTATTGCATTGGAATCAAAACAAAACTGTTTTAGCCCCTCTGTACCCTTCGTTTTTTTTGTTGTTTATTTTTTTTTTCTCTTCTTTTTTTCTTCTTTTAATGCACATTGAAATTAAGGTAAATAAATGAAGAACAGTTGGTCAGTTTTCCAAACGTGACTCTGGGTCGGTAGTTTTCTGTAAAACACCGCCAAGATGGTCAAACTGCACTGAAGATGGTGCTGAGGACATTTAGACAGCCATATTTTTTATCTTCAGCTCTCCACCATCTAAAAAAAAAAAAAATTGAAGCATTATAGCAAACATCAAGAGGGACACAGTACGCACAGTATTTCTATTTAGGATGTCCACTGAGGATATATCAGGGGTGTCAAATTCTGCTCCTGGAGGGCTAATGTACTACAGATTTTAGCTCCAACCTGCCCCAACACACTTTGCCTGGCAAGGCCAGACTGTTATATCTTGTAGAAGATATATCAGTCTGGTCAGTCCGCCCTCCGTCGCGATTCGAGTCAACTCCAAACCGTACCGTGCAATCAGATTCGTTTATTTCAGTGATGCAAACAGCGTCACTAGTACGACGAAAGTCCCTTCAATATCAACAAAGATTGCGCACAGGACACCCGAGAGCTTGTTCTATTCAGCTGTGAATTCAGTTTTAAATGACCAAAAACGCATTATTTTTCGCTGTTGACTCTCGTCGCTTTGCTAACGTCATATCCGCCCTTCTCTGATTGGTTTAATCCGCTTCGTTTGCTCTGATTTGCTCCGCCCTAGAAATCGAATTGATTCAATGACCGACCAGACTCATCCGCTGGTACAGTGGTGAGGCTGGATTTTCCAGGCAACAACGCACTTGCCTAGAAGTTTCTTTTAATCCTGAACACCTTGATTAGCTGGTTCAGGTGTTTTTGATTAGAGCTTAATTCTGCAGGATAATGGCTCTCCAGCAACAGGACTGTACACCCCTGCTATATATACATGTATGTATATATATATACATACATTATATATATAATTTGTATATATGTATATTATATACACACACACATATATATAGTGTATGTGTATATAATGTATACATGTATACATATATATGTATATATATACATATATATATATATATATATATGCGTATACACACACATAATGTATATATGTAAGTATATATTATATACTCACACATGTATGTATGTGTGTGTGTGTGTGTGTGTATATATGTATGTATATATATATATGTATGTATATGTATATGTATATATATATATATATATATATATATATATATATATATATATATATATATATATATATATGGTTGACCTCAGAATGAAGTATTCATTTACATGAAGTGAGGACATACCTCAAGCTCCTCCCCTCCTGTCTGGAAGGCTCCTATGGTGTTTAGCCCAACATCTGCAGGGTTTCTGCGGGCCCCTGGAGCCCCCTCGCCTCTCCGCCGTCCACCGGACCCCCGAGAGGACAGTGAACTGGAGGAGCTGGGGTCCCTCTCTCCACGAGGACTGTGGACGGCTGGGAAAGATGGGCGACTATAAGGTAGGATGTCCTCTGAGCCTGAAAGAGACAAGAAAATGATAAAAGTAGGTAACTTGACCATTATTTATAGTAGTTCTATCAATCAATAAAAAATGTAATTAATCATGATTAATTAAACCTAACATTAAAGTTTAATATTTTGTAATTTCACATTTAATCAAATTAATGTAAAAACAACATAAAAACAATACATTTTAAGTATATTATAAATATACAGAAAATTAATACATTTATCTTCACTGCATAAATTAAATGTTGAAGCTATAAAAGGATTCATCTATAAGTTATTAAGAGCAGTGAGTGATTTTCTTATGTTTGATAAACAATGACTGACATAGCAGGTTTATTAGGCTGCTGTCACTAAGATCTGACAATCATCCCATTTTGGCATTTTTTTTGTTTGTTTGTTTTTTTATGTCTGTCCAAGGGCAAAAGTTCTCTTTTGTGAATAAGAACGTGATCATATAATGTAACACTAGTTGAAGGATGACAGAAAAAATGCATGCTGCATTAATTGCATATATGTAAATGCATTAATTTTGACAGCCCTAATCGTAGTGCAGTACCTGGGTGCTGGCGGCTCTTTGGGGCTGCATCTTGTTTGCTGCTTTTCCCGGTTCTTTGACCCCTCTGTATATCTTGGCCCTCCCGCCGTTCTGAAGAGCTGGTCCGGGTGTCCGAGCCATCCCGGGGCCTTGGTCCGCCCGAACCCGTTCGCCTGTCCTTGCCATCAGCAGAACTGGATCTGGGTGACATAGCCCCCCGTGGGCCCTCCGGGATAGTTTTGGCCGGGTGTGTTGGAGACTTCAGCATGGCTGGGGGAGGAATCGGAGGAGGGGGAAGATCTGTGAGGAAACAAATTAATTTTGTGAATGTTTGATGATATCTTGTGTCAGTATACCAATGCTAGCATTTGCCATCCAAGTTTACGTTTTAGTTCACTCAAGACACGCTATATTCGCACATGCTATTGTCCTTCAGAACCAGACGTTCAGCTAATTGACACCAGAACTCATTTGTCTGGCACCCGGAAGGTGCCATGGAAACACAGCTGTGCCACAGCTGCACGCTGGAGCTCTTTCCCACCGAGGTGCCGCTAGTCAGTCGAGAAACTGTGAATGACGGTTCATCACTGTCACTGGATGTCTCACCGCTTCCCGTGCCAGTTATTCAGGGTTGTTTACAATTGCTATTTAACAAGAACAGCATCGCCTAAAAAAGTCTTCCGAGCTTCACAGATCCTGTACATTTGTGCCAGGGACAATAAAACCTGATTAAATTTTAAATCAACATGCGTATGAATGACCAGGGGCACCAATATACCCATTACATAAACATTGCATCACTAAGACACTTGTTGAATAGTTTAAAAAGTGCTAAAATTGTGCTTTGGTGCTGCGTCAACATTTTTACACATTCAAGGTCAAAGCACACCGAGTGCGTGTCTCGTTTTGTCGGGGAGAGCTTAGCCCGCCTTCATCACTGCTCTGACACTCAGCAAAATACGAGAAGGATCAGTCGATCATGGATGTGGATGGGTTTTTTAAGTCCTGTGGTGTCTTGCAGTAAGTCAGGCAGCAGATCGATGCAAAGGTGAGAGAGATGGGGCACATTTCACAAGAGAGCTGTTAGATTTACGAGAGGGATGAATGAGCGAGGGAGGGCTGTATGCTTTATTCAACAGCCAACACTACTGTCCTTATTTACTTGCATGGTTTCTGCATCTCAGTGTAAAACACGTCCTTCTTGCTTAGGTGAGGTTTGAATGATAGCTAAATTTTCAACGGCACTAAACACTTTGTCATCACAGGAATAAATTTTAAAATGGAAAACAGTTGTAACAATATTTCACAATTGCTGTTTTTACTGTATTTTTGATAAAATAAAACGGCCTTGGTGAGCAGAAGAGACCTCTTTGAAAAACATAAAAAAAAAATCTCACCAACCCCAAACTTTAGAAAAGGTAGTGTATGTCTTTGCAAGTGCATCAGCTATTTATAAAATTGCTTGTTGCTTGAGATCAGATGGTAGTTTTAAATCAGCCTGAGCTGCTTAAAGGTGCTATAGAGGATGTTAGTGAGTTTTTGAAAGGAGCACAAGCGTAAGAACAACCCCCTCCTTCACAGCTCATTCAAGGGACGCCTCCCAAAACTCGTGCACGAGTGTTTGTTTACCACCGGCATTCGCTGTGTCGTGTTAGTGGATTCATTATGTCGGACTCACTGCAGGTAACTCATAATCTGCAGTTACTCCTGACAAAAACATTATTTAAAAATATCTGCCAAATACAGTCATGCAGTGCCTGTGGAAAGTTACTGGAGCGTGCACATCTCTCACAAGGAACGTAATGGCAGTGATTGACAAGCCAGAGGGCCAATCGTTTACACGATGATCGCGTAAACCAGGGATGGACAACTCCGGTCCTGGAGGGCCAGTGTCCTGCAGAGTTTATCTCCATCCCTGATAAAAACTCACTTGCCTATAACTTTCTACTAATCCTAAATACCTTGATTAGCTGGTTCAGGTGTTCGATTAGGGTTGGAGCTAAACTCTGCTGGGCAGTGGCCCTCCAGGACCGGAGTTGCCCATCCCTGGCGTAAACGATTGGCTGATGTTTTTATTATTCCTTTCAGTGCACCTAATAAATAGTCTTTTATCAATTAGTAAAGACAGTTTCAAGTAATATTCCAAAAATGTATAAAACAAAACATCCTCTATAACACCTTTAACGCACTCCATCCGAGCAGGGACATAAAACCTATTTCTACAGATTATTTCTGTATTTTATTTTTACTTGGCTGCAGTGCAAAGAAGTCAAATGTTAGCCAACCAACTGAAACCTCTAGAAATAGCATCAGCTAGGACTAATGGGCAAAAGCCATGTCAGCTTGGCTCATGAAGAGCAAAATTGAAATCATTCCTACAGCTTTCTTTTTAAAGTTTGAAAATGACTAGACCAGACAGGATTAGTTTTACATGGAGAGGTGGGGTAAAGTAATTATTACCATAGCTTCTCAGTGATGTTAGTCCCATCCAAATGTGGCATCTCAGTAATCATTACGGCAACTTCTACATTCTACAAAAAGGTCCGGAAAAATTACCTCAGGTAATACTAAGTAACGCTCAAGTGTAATTAACGCAGAGATGTTAGTCCTGTCTACACAGGCTTAAAGGGTTAGTTCACCCAAAAATGAAAATTCCATCATTAATTACTCACCCTCATGTCGTTCCACACCTGTAAGACCTTCATTCATCTTCGGAACACAAATTAAGATATTTCTGATGAAATCCGATGGCTAAGTGAGGCCTCCTTAGCCAGCAATGTCACTGAACATCTCAAGATGCAGAAAGCTACTAAAGACATATTTAAATCAGTTCATGTGACTGCAGTGGTTCAACTTTAATGTTATGAAGTGACAAGAATACTTTTTGTGTGCCAAAAAAACCGAAATAACGACTTTTCAACAATAGTGAAGGCCGATTTCAACAAAATTTATTCGAAATCAGTGGTTCGGATCACGTAAATAGGGCCTCATTTACTGAAATCACATGACTTTGGTGCTCTGAACCACTGATTTGAAACAACATTTGTAAAGCTTCAAAGCAGTGTTTTGAAGTCACCCATCACTAGATATTGTTGAAAAGTTATTTTTTGGCGCATAAAAAGTATTCTCATTGCTTTATAAGACCTTGAGAGGTTCAGTGACATTGCTGGCAATAGAAGCCTCACTGAGCCATCAGGTTTCATCAAAAATATCTTAATTTGTGTTCCGAAGATTAACGAAGGTCTTACGGGTGTAGAATGACATGAGGGTGAGTAATTAATGACAGAATTTTCATTTTCAGGTGAACTAACCCTTTAAGAATATTCATCATTCAGAATCTGACAGACAATGATGTCATTGTAATATTTGCATGGTTTTGAATTGATTTGCATCATGAATTTATAGAATTTTTCTTCTAGTTATGCTCACTACCAAAAACATCTGACATTCCTGTAGAAAACTTTTTCCTTGAAATCTGAATAAAAACTTTTAATAGAAGCATGCAAAAGAAGGAAAATAAGACAAAGAGAGGGAAGAACGTCTGGAAAAGACTGGCTCTTTTCTCTCCAGACAGAAGTGGAGGCAGATGAAAGGTTAACAGGGCCTTCTGGAGAGGAGTTGGAGGAGGACGAGATAATAAGCCTGGTGTCACCCAAAGCACTGAGCAAACAAGAGCAAAATTAACAGAGGCGGGAGGGACTGCGTGTTTGACGCGTGGTATTTGGGGGGTTGGTAGGCAATCTGTGTTTCAGATCATTTAGTTTCGAGTGTGTTTGTGTGAAACGCATTCAAACGACAACCTTCTTCTCTGTGCGAAACTGTATTTAACCCTCCCACACAGCATAGCTTGACGAAGGCCTATCAAATCAAATCACACATTCAACAGAAACTTGAGCTGACACAGACTGATCAATCTGGGTCTCTTCAGCGGCCAACAGCGAACAAAGACGAGAGGGAGAGGGAAGGGAGAAGATTAGAAGAGGGGGAGGAAGAGATTACAGTGAAGGGAGGGAGCGAAGGACAGATGAGAGGGGCTAGTTGATCTGATACAGCCGACCAAGGCCTGTGTGTGTCTGATATTAAATCTTAGTGTCAACACACAAGGACAACTGACTCAATGAGACCGTGTGCACAAATACACACTTGCACAAATGTGAGCAGAAATTTCGGATGCATTTGTGAGCACTTCCTTTTTCAGTTCCACACATAACATGACCTTTCTAAAGGCATCAGAGAGCTTTTTAGGTTTTGGAACCTGCTGCAATTTCATTAGAGACTCGAATAGGAGTCCTCGCTTATGACACACTGTAGCTGGACGTCACTGTTCCACCACCCTTTCCATCCATTTTGCTCTTCATTATATATAGTGTAGGTACTTTATGTATAATATACCCATGGACTTTTTAATCAAGATTTTAGATTCAAATTTACTGTATATAAATGAATTAAGTTCACCTCCAAATAATCTTTTTGTATTTTAGGCTCATGAGATGCTTTGATAAATGTAACGATATAAATTATAATATTAAATTAATTATTAAAAAAAAAACAATGTTACCAAAAATGTATAATTTATATTATAAATTCATAATGTAAATGACACTTTGCTAACATGTTAATGTTTAGTCCTTATAATTATTTGCTTTAAAAAAATATACTAATGTGTACATTAAGGAATAAGAACAACAAATGAAAAATATTATAAATCATATTTATAATGTAAATTATGTGTCTAACATTTTAATGTTCAGTTTTTATTCATTTTATTTAAAGGTGCCATCAAACTTTTTTTTACAAGATGTAA
Source organism: Megalobrama amblycephala (assembly GCF_018812025.1). NCBI lineage: Eukaryota > Metazoa > Chordata > Actinopteri > Cypriniformes > Xenocyprididae > Megalobrama > Megalobrama amblycephala. The sequence continues at coordinate 19,438,925 of NC_063059.1, forward strand.
TATAAGTCTAAGGTGTCCCCTGAATGTGTCTGAAGTTTCAGCTCAAAATACCCCATAGATTTTTTTAAATTAATTTTTTTAACTCTCTATTTTGGGACATCATTAACTATGCACCGATTCATGCTGCGGCCCCTTTAAATCCTCACGCTCCCCACCCATGGAGCTCGCGCTTGCCTTAAACAGCATAAACAAAGTTCACACAGCTAATATAACCCTCAAAATGGATATTTACAAAGTGTTCATCATGCAGCATGTCTAATCACGTAAGTATAGTATTTATTTGGATGTTTACATTTGATTCTGAATGAGTTTGAGGCTATGCTCCGTGGCTAAAGCTAACATTACACACTGTTGGAGAGATTTATAAAGAATGAAGTTGTGTTTATGAATTATACAGACTGCAAGTGTTTAAAAATGAAATAACGACAGTCTTGTCTCCGTTAATACAGTAAGAAACGATGGTAACTTTAACCACATTTAACAGTACATTAGCAACATGCTAATGAAACATTTAGAAAGACAATTCACAGATATCACTAAAAATATCATGTAATCATGGATCATGTCAGTTATTATTGCTCCATCTGCAATTTTTCGCTGTTGTCCTTGCTTGCTTACCTAGTCTGATGATTCAGCTGTGCACAGATCCAGACGTTAATACTGGCTGCCCTTGTCTAATGCCTTGAACATGAGCTGGCATATGCAAATATTGGGGGCGTACAAATTAATGAGCCCGACTGTTAACGTAACATTCGGTGTTATGTTGAGATTCGCCTGTTCTTCAGAGGTCTTTTAAACAAATGAGATTTATATAAGGAGGAGGAAACAACGGAGTTTGAGACTCACTGTATGTCATTTCCATGTACTGAACTCTTGTTATTCAACTATGCCAAGATAAATTCAATTTTCCATTCGATGGCACCTTTAGATTTATAATATAAATTATAATATTTTGGTTATATTTCCAATGTTTATTTTTATTATTTCTTAATGATAAAAAAACAAACAAAAAAACATTGAATTTTTTTCCAAAAAATAGTAAACGGATTTTGTATTGATGAATCCCATCCGTAATGACGGTTTACAGAGAGCAGAATTTTGTGTGTGTGTGGACGTACCCTCTGTATAGGCCTCTCGCCGCTGGTAGCCTGTCTGAGCAGCTGGATGTTGTTTTTGCCTCTTTAGGGGCCTCCTCTGACCCGGGGCTGCGCTAATGTTACTGTCTGTGGACACTGGGCTGCCTGGACGATGGCCCGCAGGGAGGTTTTGGTATTTCCGTGCTGCTGGCAAATTGGAGGACAGAGATTTGCTTAGTTCAGCTCTATTAAAGGCTGTAGATTTGAATACAAATTAATTCACAAGGTGTAGAACATATAGTATTACAGTTAGTGTCTCCATTTAAAATCATTAGCGTTTAAATTCATGAGTAAATATTAACAGCTTTTGGTGGAGCTCTTCCATAACGTGGCATATCTCCAAGTGAAACAGAATATTCTGTGAAAATAATGCAGGCTGGGACTTAATTTTGTCCATAAAGAATTGATTCAGGAGTAGGTTTAAAATGTTAGGCCTTGGTTAACAGAAAATAAAGTAGTTTTAATTGTGCACAATAACATCAGGAATGTTTATTAAGAAATTGTATACTCGTTCCAGTACCTCCAGACACTGGAAGCTGATGGTGGCCTTTCCCAGGATGCTTTGCCACTCGTAGACCAGCATATTCGGCCGCGGCTGCCACGGCCTGAGCAAAATCGGCATCTGTAAAGAAAGATCCGTCTGATGAGCTGACGGCGCTGGAACGACCCGACGAGGCGTTGTCTTCCTCTGAAGCCGAGCCCCAGCCGTTTATCATAGATCCGGTGACGGAGCTCTCCAGGTCACAGGTGCTGGAGGCCGGGGTCTGTTCCAAGCCCCGCAGGAGAGCCCTCTGCTGGGGCAAGTGCTGCTGGTGAGGGTGGGTGTGGTGCTGGTGGACTCGAGCCACCTCTGCATCTGTCTCGTCACCCTCTTCCTCGTCCTCTTCTTCCTCCAGGCCATCCGTGTCCAGACCCAGGGGGCTGGAGATGTAGCCGTACGTGTGCGGCGGGGAGAGGGGGCGTGGTGGAGGGGGTGGGCTCACCAAGAGTCGCCTAACAGACGTCAAATATATCGAAACTGTAAACGGTGCATAAATGGTTTGAAAAGAAAAGCATAAAGTTGTTGCAGCTGGCGTACCTGCGCTCATGTAGGTCAGAGTTATCCTGCAACATGGGATGCATCTCCTCCTGAGGGGACGGGGTGAGGGTCGCGGTGGACTGGTGACTGTAGGACACGGCGGCAGGTGAGGAAGCCGCTCCTCGTACAGGAGGCGTAGGTCCGCGCTCCAGCTCCACCTCTTCCTCCTCCTCTTCTAGCTCATCAGGTTGCAGATACATCCGAGATGGTGGTAAAGGGCACTGCATGTCTGTGTCATAACTGAAGAAAGAACAGAAGAACATAACATCTTGAGTTTCCCACTCATATATTGTGACTTTTATGCCTAATCATGTTGTTAGGTTTATATATATATATATATATATATATATATATATATATATATATATAGAAGGGATGGATTCTGGAATCCACTGCCGCTTCAATATATATCTTTTAAGTTATTAATCAACATATACCTTTCTGTTAAATAATTTGAATGACTTCTTCAACAACGTATGTTAAAGCATTTCTTTTCTTTTTCAAACACTAGTAAATAAGTTTTAATATTGTCTGTACCTCTCAACTGAGAGATAAGAACATGTTATCAGTATGTTTTGGGAAAGTTTCCTGCTCAGATCAACTTCAACCTTGAAGAAGCTGTGAATCATGTATCTGCGCTAAGTGTTTTGTGCAGATCCCTTTGTACTGGACAACTGGCATTCTGCTTGAGACCAGCAGACGCCATGTCATGACCCCAAAAGGACATCCGGTACCTAAATCCAGGGTCCCCCTCGTCATCACCGTGACGAAGGGAGATATGCTTCTTATTATCTGTCCATGTGTGGAAAATTTCAAATCTTGTCTGTTTTTCTTAGCCAATCAGAGTCATTCAACCTGAAGTAATGATGTAGTTAGTGGACTCTGTTAGAGTATAATTATTGTGAAAATGTGAATGTACGCAGAGCGGCCTACGAACTCCTGTGAGACTTGAAGCTGGCTTCTGCTGATGAAACTGCAAACTATTCTTCATTTAATTTTTCTTCAATTTATTATTATTTTTTTTTAAACTTTGACTCCGGGTCTTTATTCAACATATCTGGTTTCAAGGGTCCTAAACTGTTTATCCCCAACATATATATATATATATATATATATATATATCAATCAGAGTAAATGAGTACATCCCCTTTGAAAAGTAACATTTTATACAATATGTCAGTGAACACAAAAACAATTTCCAAAATGTTGACAAGACTAAGTTATAAGGTCTAACATCTGTATTAACTTATAACATGAAAGTAAGGGTTAATAATATAACTTAGAACACATTTACTCAAATTAGACAATTTTGGAAATTGTTTCTGTGTTCATTGAGATTTTGCTTAAAATGTTACTTTTACTAATTTACGCTGAGTAAAAAAAACAAAACAAAAAACCATATATATATATATATATATATATATATATATATGATATTTCACCCAAAAATGTAAATTGTCATAATTTACCCTTAACCTCAAGTTGTTCCAAACCTGTATGATTTTCTTTCTTCTGTTGAACACAAAAGAAGACAGTTGATTGACCCCATTGACTTCCATAGTAGGAAAAAAAAAAATACTATGGAAGTCAATGCGTTCTATCAACTGTTTGATTACCAACATTTTTCAAAATATCTTTTTTTGTGTGTGTTCAACAAAAGAAAGAAAATCATAAAGGTTTGGAACAACTTGAGGGTCAGTAAATGATGACAATTTTCATTTTTGGGTGAACTCCCCCTTTAAAGGGTTAGTTCACCCAAAAATGAAAATTCTGTCAGTAATTACTCACCCTCATGTTGATACAACCATGTAAGTCTTTCTTTCATCTTCGGATCACAAATTAATATTTTTGTGATTAAATATGAGCGGTGGAATACTCCTCCATTGGCTTTAAGGGGGCCCAAACTTGTCCGACCAGAAAGTCAGTGAAGAAAATGTTTAAATAGTCCATGCCACTACAGTGGCTCACCCGTACGTTTCTCAAGCGACGATAATAGTTTTCGTGCGAAAAAAACAAACAAAAGAACGACTTTATTCAACTATTCATTTTCTCTCTTGTAGGCCTCTGACGTAGCTCCATGACGCATGCGCGAGAACTAAACTGACGACGGTCTTCTTCTACTACTACTTGTTACTGGCTGCTCACTCCTTAGGAGTATTACCGCCACCTAGTGTTCAAGATGAAGTGCTGGCATAGCCGCGCTAAACTTTGTTTACAAGCAGGTGAACGCGCGCGCTGTATGTAAAAACCATTATTTGTAAATATGTCGGCAGATTTTGACGTAGATGAAGACTTGAATTTTTTTAACCAACCTTACTTATTCGAACCTGAATACACAGACACTGTAAAACTCACTGTATCATGTATTATGTTTTTTTTTTATTTAATATATAGCCATATACAAATTAAGACAAAACTAAATGAGTGTATCATGACTTTAACAATTACCACATACTGCTTCCACTTACCTTGTTGGTCTGTATAAACAAGTTGGGCACAGCTGTTGATTTCAGTAATCTTTTTTGTTGAACTGATTTGAAGTCGTCTGGAGAGAAATGTTCACTGCACAACTTCATGTGCTTGACGAAATTAATTGGTAAATTAACATCCCGTTGAACAGCCAGCAGCCATAGATTCAGTCCCTCACGATCATTTGATGGGAAACGGTGAAAGGTAAGCCGTTCATTTTGTGGCAATGTTAAGGCACCTTTACGTTTACTCGTTAGTTTTTCACGATTCGGACATCCAGGAAATGCACACTTTCTAACCATTGTAAACAATTACTTAGAGCGAGACCAAAAGCACGATCAATGTCGCGCGCGCGCGTTCACCTGCTTGTAAACAAAGTTTAGCGCTCCACCTCCGGCTATGCCAGCACTTCATCTTGAACACTAGGTGGCGGTAATACTCCTAAGGAGTGAGCAGCCAGTAACAAGTAGTAGTAGAAGAAGACCGTCGTCAGTTTAGTTCTCGCGCATGCGTCATGGAGCTACGTCAGAGGCCTACAAGAGAGAAAATGAATAGTTGAATAAAGTCGTTCTTTTGTTTGTTTTTTTCGCACGAAAAGTATTATCGTCGCTTGAGAAACGTACGGGTGAGCCACTGTAGTGGCATGGACTATTTAAACATTTTCTTCACTGACTTTCTGGACGGACAAGTTTGGGCCCCCTTAAAGCCAATGGAGGAGTATTCCACCGCTCATATTTAATCACAAAAATATTAATTTGTGATCCGAAGATGAAAGAAAGACTTACATGGTTGTATCAACATGAGGGTGAGTAATTACTGACAGAATTTTCATTTTTGGGTGAACTAACCCTTTAATACTATTTAATAATGCCTTTAAGTTATTAGATTTTTTTTATTTGTATTATATGAACATTTTGTTTAATATTTAAATTAATTCCTTTTGACAATTAAAAAGACCCATACACACCATAAGTGAAAACCTGTCTGTGTGTTGAACTCACCTGTCGTCCATAGAGAGGGTGTATTCCTGACATGGTGGTGGATTAACCGGAGGAGGTGGCAACAGTTCGGTCCAATTCATTGTGTTCTGTTTGGCCTGTTTAGTTGTTCGTCCACCTTTTTTCTGCCCTTGACTTCCTGTAAAGCAAACAACCAAAAAAAATAAATAGTGGCACAAACACAGCTATAGTAGTTCTCAGCCCACAATGCCATCTGAACTCAAATTAATTTGATTGCAAACTAAAAAGTGTTTATAAGCTCTGCTTCATTTCTTTTTTGTTAGTTTGTTTGCTGAGCTTGATTCATGTGTGAAACAAATGGCACTTTTACACTCAGGAGAAGCAACATTAATGACACCCACACCATAATTTATGCGGTGTAAAACGCTTATGTGCATTATCTCTCTATTTGTAATTAACGCTGCACTCTCCATCAAAAATGAGTCATTTTTCAAAACTAACACTCTCCATTGCCCAGAGGAGAGGTAGAGTGAGAACACATTAAAAAGAGAAACATTGGAGGCCAATTAACAGAAAGGAATTAAAATTCAGAGCCAATGAGCTGTGAGGACCTCCACGCACTCAGACCCTCTCTTTAATTACCTGAACTTCAAATACAATATAAAAATAGATACGATGCATTACGCCAGCAGCCTTGCATACGCCGCAGAATGGGGCTCATTTATCTTTGTCCCGCAACAAACACCGGCTTTCTGACAACATTATCCCCCCTTTCTTTGAGTCGGATGGATGAAAGCCGGAGTAATTAATGACGGTGTGGCGAAATGCAAAAAGGGAGGGGGGGATATCCTCTCAATCAGAAACATCCCAGGAAAGCGCGGCAAGCCTTAGGAATCTGCAGGGAACATGGTTTTAACTAAAGGAATTAGGAATGAGGGAGTGATTGTTGCTACCGTGTTTAAGATACGCGGCCATGCACCTCAGAAATCATAAGGAAGAATCACGCCCTTTTGTTCCGACATAAATGTTTCTCTTTGTTCCCCGGAGTTTCTCAACAATGAGCGAGCGATCTGAAAACGTCCTGTTTTGCATATGATTTACTGCCTCTTAAAGTGACGAAAAGGCCCAGAAATAACGAAAATGGAATAATGGGTAAATTGCAACTGTTTAGTTGGTTATGTCTGCAGGTTTTAGAATGAATGGATGGAACAATAGATGGATGTCTTACCAGAGGTGCTGCTCCCCCTGTCCGAGCTGCTGTAGGTTCCTCCTGTGAGGGCGTCCTGGGCCTGGTTATAGGGGATGGTGACTGAGACCGGACCCTCACCTCGGTAGTGGTCTAACGGGGTTACAGTCAAGAGATTTTGAGTTTTTATTATACGTACAGGCATTATATAACAGGCTTCCATATACCAGAGTAACTGAAAAGTTAATTTTTGAACTAGACAAATGAAAGCTCTTATAAAAGCAGATACTTTAAAAGAGAATCCTTCAGAGTGGCACATCAGACAGTCAAGTGGTAAAAGGTTACAAAAGGGTTTCAGTCATAAGCTGTTATGACTTGTTGGTGACTGGTTTCAATTGTCTACCAAGTGTGAAATATCACACCCACACACAGTTAGATTCATGCAAGTCGAGTAAGAAAGCAAACACAATGACCTTTTTAGTGGCACAATATGAAGCAGCAGATAATGGATAGCTTTGAGCTTGAGTTACATTCCACCTTATTTGTACAGTAATCTAAGATCTCTGGCTTCACACTGTTCTGAGACATCCGACACTTCACAGCCTCCTCTTTACCTTCATCCCCATCCAAACAGTAAAACAACAGCTATAAATATGGATTAAGTTGACTAGCAGAGCGTAGAGTTAAATTACACATATATGCAATACGAGCAGCCGTGACAGATATAAAAGTGGTTAGAAAGTGAAAGAGCCCCATGTAAAGGTGCCAGAGATGCTATTAAGAATCAAAATTGTGTAACACTTTTACTACGGTCTGAATATAAGGAGACGACTGAACAACAAGACCAGAAGAGCAGCAATTTGATGATGCACCTGTGTGGTAAACCGAGAAAACATGGCGTGGGTTTCTTTGAAGAGTTTGAGCTAATCTTCACAATCAAATTTGAATATGAGGAGACAACTGAACAAGACCAGAAGCGCAACAATTTGATGACACAACCTTTGTGGTAAACCGAGAAATGTGACATGGGTTTCTTTGAAGAGTTTGAGATAATCTTCACAATCAAATTTGAAGAGACAACTGACAAGACCAAAGCGCAACAATTTGAGGACACAACCTTTGTGGTAAACCGAGAAATGTGACATGGGTTTCTTTGAAGAGTTTAAGATAATCTTCACAACCAAATTTGAATATGAGGAGACAACTGAACAAGACCAAAGCGCAACAATTTGATGACACAACCTTTGTAGTAAACTTTCTTTGAACTAGTCTTCACAATCAAATTTGAATAAATCTGCTTTAACTTTTTGGGGACCGCAATTAAATCCACAGAACTCACCCTTGTTCAGTTTGTTCTGCTCCATGACGTTATACTGCAGTGGTGTGTTGATGTCGGCCTGTTTCTGAGGTGTTCCCTGGCTGCTCTTCCAGCTCTGTTTCTCGTTAAGGTCTGCGCTTCCTCCTCCACTTCCGCCACTACTGCTGTTCATGTTGTTGTTGGCCAGGCTGGACTGGATGAGCTGGGTGGTGGCATAGGGTGTGGGCTGACCCCGGGCCCCACGAAACGGCCATCCTTCAGGTTGGGGCTGTTGAAGGTCTTCATCTCATTGATCTTGTTGGAGAGGTCCACGTCGCTGTAAAGGCCTGTGTCTGGAGCCAGCAGGTTGCTGGCCTTGTTGTCCATTTGGTTGCTATAGTTGGCAATGCAGTCGGCTGGATGATAGAAGAGGGGTAAGACATTTTAATAGCCAAAGGACTTAGACTGTTGAGGATCTATGGATAAGCCTGGATTCTGATAAATTGATCACACTGAACTCATAAACTCATGGAGCGAAGACACTAGGTTGGTTTTAATAAATGCTGATTAGCTTTAAACCAACAAAAATTATGTTTTCAAACAAAGGACACTGGAAACTACAAATTTCTAGGATTATGTGGCATACCCAAAATTCAAATACTAAGATAAAACTTGTTTGTCAAAATCCCTGATACCGTACAATCTTTTTCCCTACAGCTTCTCCCTCGTCCATGCCGCAAGCCAAGCGCGTCACTTTGAGTTTCCCAAGCAGCCGTGCGAAAGGCATCGCAGCTCATCAAGCAGGATGTTCCAACACGTCCAAATCAAAAGCCTCCAAAACGAGGAACGTTGTAAAAGACCATCCTCTGACAGATCCAATTTTCCCCGGCTCATAAAATATTCAAATCCTCCCTGGGATATGAGCGAGAAGCTTGGCGCGTAAATACCGTGGCCTGCCATTGGACAGATTTCGAGCATAGCTCGTGTTTCCATAAGAAGGAACGGCTCTGCACTTCAAAGGTTGACGTATCAATGAAAAAAGATCCCATGGAATGAGACAAACTAAGTCGACTTTCCAGAGAAGCCCTGTGGGTACTGATCCGGTTAATATCCTGGAGATTTTTAGTATTTGGCACACCAGGCAAGCGGGTGTCAAGCTTTTAAAATGTCATGCTGTGAGAATCACTCGACATTTATCCTTCATTCTTGCTTTGATGAAGGCGACATGGATAAAATCTGTTAGTGAAAACACTCCCAATAAACGGATATCAAAGGTAAAGCAAAGCTTTTGTGGTTAAAATAGCCCCGTTTATGGTTTCTATGAATGGTATGAACAAACACAAAGCCTAATCCTCAGGTCTACCCATGAATATGGTAGTACATTTCTTGTATTCAATTGAAAGACTTTTTTTTTTTTTTTTAAAGGATTGGATCCATTAAAGGGTTCTGTTATGATTGAAATACTCTTAGCCAATGGCTTAGTCACACCAGCTGATATCTGAGAACAAAAAAGCTCTTGTATTGACGTTTAAATATCATTAAATGAACCGACAGTAACACCGCTTTCTAAACGAAGACTTGTTTTGTGAAAACTGGGTGACTGTGTATATTAACACCACTTTGTCATTTTCAGTGTGCACGTCTCTTTGGACTCATGAGTCAACCTGGCGTTCTTTTGTTTGTAAAGTAACTTGCTGACTCCTGAAATAAAGCCACCTGGAGGTGTTCCATCATGCCTTCTCTTTCCTCGCCCTCTCTTTTTCTCTCTCAGGTCTATTTTGACCTCTGTATCTACTCCTGGTTTTCTGAATAAGCGAGCACTTAGAGAAACTGCATTAAAAGGTTCTAACGGTGGTATGGAAATCAGGTGGCTGATTGGATTAGCTGGACTACAGCCTGCAGGGCCTTTTCAATATCGGGAGCTTTTATTTTCCCTAAAACGTCCACGTTCCAACAAATCACACACAGTTGTGTGTCAAAGGAAGGACACAATACTTATGTTGCATTCCATATAACTTGGAAATTTGGAATTTCCTGCTTGGAACGGTGCAATAGAAAGCCACTTCTTCCAAATTGGAAACTTCAGTGGAAATTAACAAGCCGAAACTTCAATGAGATTTAAGAAAATGTCATTGCACGAACACGGTGGTATAAGGGGGAAATAAACACGGTTAATGGTAATTGGTTGCTTTAAATCAAATAAAACACATCATTTAGCCACAGTTACCATAATAAAACCTGTTTAGCTAGTCGTTAGCAAGTACTACCTCATTTGTAAGTAACGGACACTTTTCCTCATTTGTCGCTTCAGATAAAAAATGCTTACTAAATCTCTATTGATAATCATAATTTTGTTTCTTTACACATCAGCTTCCATGCATTTTAAACTAAAATGCTACATGTTCGGAAGTCCAAGATACAGTGCGATATTTGTACACTATTACAACAACCAGACTACTACACACACTCGCACGCTTACCTGGGCGGCTGTAGGTAGCCAGGTTGCTGTCGCTGTTTCCGTTGCTCCCGGTGCAGCAGTTGATGGTGCAATCGTTGTGATTGGAGCAGCTGTTGGGCCAGGTGTCCGCAAGCCAGGGCTGGGTTGCTGGTTCACCTATATTCAATAAACCTGGCCTGAAAAACAGACACAATGTGATTTATTACTAAATTTAACTTAGAAACAGTAAACGTACAAGGTATGATCATGATCAGTAATATTCAGTCCTGTTTTAATTAGAATTTTAGACTTGACAATACAGACAGGAATCATTTGAGGCCAACACAGTAACATTGGAACAGCCAATGGAAAACTATTCCATTTGGTGGTGCAGAAATGACACACTTCAGCTTTAAACAAGAAGCCCATCCCATCTTCTATCCCAGTGCATCTCTCAGGGCATTAGGCTGTATCTGTGCTAAATGGATTGTGTTTGCTTGAGTTGCTCATGGCTGATGACACTGTTCCCTAAGGCCTCGTGACCGTTAGATCTCTGTGTGGATTACCCAAGTGCTGGAGAACACTGCTGCTCCAGCCTGGGAAAGAAAAACACAAATCAACCAAGCCATTGCTAAAGGAAGAGCTTGGAGCTCCCAGCGCATGCCAAGATGTCACAGTCAATCACCATGATCTCAAGAGCTGGACAAGGCTCTGGATGAACTCGTATATGAATACACCCAGAGCCGTAGTAACCGTTTCAAGTCAGTGATATGAGATATTTATATATCAAAACACTGATTTTCACGAGATAATTAGCTATTGTGATAAAACAAGGTCACATTAAAACGATTTTGAGGATACCGAGAAAAATAAAGGAGGTTTTTTTTCAGGGATGTTCATCAAATCAACACATCAAAGAAAGAGTTTTGTGCAATGAATCTTCAACATGATGCTTCAAAGTAAACGTGGCTTCCTCTTCACCCGGCGCGTGCCTTATCCCTGCAGCATGATCTGACATACTCTTTAAGCTTCAAAAATGGCTTAAACCTTTCATTTAGGCAAGGGCAAAGACCTGCTCGATGAAAAGCTGGACTCCAAAAGACGACATAAAGGGAAAGATGCACTAAATATCATCTGCAACTATTCAAACGAGGACAAAGATGTCACACATGCACAACTGCACATGAGCATGGGTGCACCTACATGCATACATGTGTGAATGGTTAAATGAACTGAACTTATTGCATTAACATGGTTGAAACGAAGGGCTTTTGTTTCATCTGGGTTCTGCAGGTCTCAATGTACAACCTCCAAAGGCATCTTTGCCAAGGCAAAAATGCCCCCTTGTGTCAATAAAATGCAACTACACTACAGTACACACCCTCCACATGGACATTGTTGGCTTCTGATGAATATTAACTGACTATTTTAAGGTGTTAAATAACAAAATGTGTATTTTTTAGAACATCTCACCTTCCTGCACTGCTGACGGCCTCTCCTCCTCTCTGATAGGCCACTGTAGATAAAAGAAATGACATTAATGAAGAAAAAATAACATGGAAAACATCTTGCTAAGGGCAAAGAAAATGTCTTTAAAATTTTTCCTTTTGTGTTGCACAGAAAAAAAGCAAGTCAAACAGGTTTGGAAAAACGTGGATAAATAAATACTAGCAGCTTTTTAATTTTTGGGTGAACTATTTCAAGCTAGTAATGCTCATCCAAGCTCATTTTCTTTTATATCTTTCAAGTCCCTGTCAGTGTTGCCAAGTCCGTGGTTTTCCCGCAGAATTGGGCTACTTTTACACTGTTGCTGTGGGTTGTTTTTCATGTCCGCGGGTTCAAGCGACCCCAAATAACATGATATTTAGCCCCTGGAATGCGAATTTTACCAGGGGAACCCTACCAAAAATGTGGATTTTACCCCCTGGGACGTGATTTTTACACGATTGGGCTGATTTTGGGCTAGTTTTGAGTAGCAACTGGGTGGGTTTTGTTATGAAAACCCTGTGTTTCATTTAAAACCAGTAAACGTGTGAAATTAAAGCTTGTTCGGTTGCATTTGCTACTAAAAACAAGCCTTCTCTTTCTCAATCCTTCCCGCCCCTCTCGTCTCTCATCCCTTTAATAAAAAAAATCCCAAAACTAGGTGAGTCAACAGCGGTTACAGAAAGATTGCATGAGATGAAAAATAATGAAAGGGTCTAAGTGTCTTGCTCTGGTATGTAAAAGTCATCCGAGTTCAATCCTCACGCTAGGCCAGTTCCTCTCTCTGTCTAATTGGCCACAAAACTTCTGATGTCACAGCTTCCTATCCAGCGTTAGGGTGGGTGCCTGCGCTTTGATCAGCTCCTTTGCCAGTTCTAACAGCCCTCTTTAGTCAAGCACTCTTCTCTTTAAGCATTTTTCTCCCTCTCTGTCTTTTAGTTTTTACTTCTTTTTATGCTGACAAGTCCATGCGACTGAAGTTCTCTTTGATTATCCATGTAAACCTCAGACTGGGGTTCCTTTCTTGTGGCGAGATGTATTTTTAAAGAGAGACTGTGCCTCCCACACTTCGCCTGGTGTCATATTTGTTTCGAGTTCTGCTGGGCAGAACGAATGTGACTGAAGTGAGTGTTGAGGGACACTTCATTACACTGGCTGAAACACATTATACCGCAGTGCACTTTCCAACGCCAATGGGCAGAAGTCGTCACACTCTAGGGATTGTGGGAATTATGGGCATATGTGCTGTGAGGAAGGTGTGATTACCTGTGGGGGTGAAGGTGAAGGAGGGCACTGCAGACACACAGAACAAAGAGGAAGAAAAAGAACGCATTAATTATTCATCAGATTCATATTCAGAATTATTATTCAAAAATTAAATATTCATCATAGCAGTACTGTGCATTAAACTATGTATGCAGTTATTGGAAAAAGTTTTCAGTTAGGCATTTGCAATTATATTTTACAGTCTCTGATGTAACAGGTCTGTTACCAATTACTCCGAACATTAAAACCTCATCATAAATAGTTCATTTCATTCTCCTTGTTGTCTGAACTCTGTGGTTTTACAGTTGTGGGTTTGTGTGTTTGATTCGATGTATATATCTATCACAGAGAGAAGAAAATATTGATATCTAGATTTTAGGGTATTCAGAGTGGTCGCTTATTCGCCAAAGTAAAAAAAAAAAAAAAAAAAAAGCTCACTTATATATATATATATATATATATATATATATATACACACACACACACACACACACACACATAGATATATATATATATATACACACATATACATATATATATATATATATATATATATATATATATATATATATACAGTACAGTCCAAAAGTTTGGAACCACTAAGATTTTTAATGCTTTTTAAAAGAAGTTTCGTCTGCTCACCAAGGCTACATTTATTAATTAAAAATACAGTAAAAAACAGTAATATTGTGAAATATTATTACAATTTAAAATAACTGTGTACTATTTAAATATATTTGACAAAGTAATTTATTCCTGTGATGCAAAGCTGAATTTTCAGCATCGTTACTGCCAGTCTTCAGTGTCACATGATCCTTCAGAAATCATTCTAATATGATGATTTGCTGCTCAATAAACATTTATGATTATTTTCAATGTTGAAAACAGTTGTGTACTTTTTTTTTCAGGATTCCTTGATAAATAGAAAGTTCAAAAGAACAGCATTTATCTGAAATACAAAGCTTCTGTAGCATTATACACTACCGTTCAAAAGTTTGGGGTCAGTAAGAATTTTTATTTTTATTTTTTTGAAAAGAAATTAAAGAAATGAATACTTTTATTCAGCAAGGATGCATTAAATCAATCAAAAGTGGCAGTAAAGACATTTATAATGTTACAAAAGATTAGATTTCAGATAAACACTGTTCTTTTGAACTTTCTATTCATCAAATAATCCTGAAAAAAAATATTGTACACAAATATTTTGTACAATCTGTTCACATTAAATGTTTCTTGAGCAGCAGATCAGCATATTAGAATGAATTCTGAAGGATCATGTGACACTGAAGACTGGAGTAATGATGCTGAAAATTCAGCTTTGCATCACAGGAATAAATACTGTGTGTATATATATATATATATATATGTTTTTACTGTATTTTTAATTAAATAAATGTAGCCTTGTGTGTGTGTGTTCCAAACTATATATATATATATATATATATATATATATATATATATATATAGAGCAAGCATTCGTGTCAGGCTGCACTCTAACAGGGTACTTTATTAACTTTGACTTAAATCTATTATAACACATGGCCTCGATCTGATCTAAAATCTAGTTTCTTTCATGTTGATCAAAGGCTCCAATAAGCAGATGAACACGGCTGAATCAATCTGAGCGATATGGGGTCAGAATTCATAATAAACAGCCCATCAAAAACATCAAAGTATCCGTGCAGGAAGCTGTTTCGCGTGATGCCGTCAGGATTGTTCTTTGGCAGCGTTACACCGATACATCAGAATTCAACACCTGCTGTCTTCACCTTCTCATCTTCGCATATTTACGGGAAAACAACCTTTAAAAATTGTCAGCCGCCGCCGTCCTTTTCAAATGTCACGTTTATCGGCTGCGCTCGTCTGGTTCTTGGCAGTGCTCTGAGAAAAGATGAGTCTAATAGATTGGCCCGTTTTTTTTTGATGATTTTATCCTGTATGCATGGAGGTTTTGAAGCAGAAGTAGATTGACGCTTGGCAGGCCATATTCAGCATGGGAAAAAGAACATTTGATGGACGATAAGTAAATCAAAATCTCAGAGGTCTGGGAATGATCTGTGTATTTAAACAATTTATCACACGTACACAGGTGAACGCACAAGCACATACTCAGACACACCGCAAGATTGTACATCTCTTCCCAGCCGCCCCGCCGCATCACCCCGTTCCGCCCGGAAAACAGATTACCACGTCATGTGTTTACTATTATCCACCTCTGCTCAAACACGTTCACGCTTAAGAGACTCGCAGCTACCGGTTCAAACATGGCAACCTGTGGATTCTTGTGGCTTACAGAGCAATACAGGAAGTGGGAAACCGAAGCTAAAACCAATACAGAGGCTCTTTTGTAGTGCCAAAAGTCTTTTTTGCATTCTCGCTTGCAGGCACAAAGAACACTACTTTTTGACGGACCTTCTCCAAGCCGTAAGTTTATACACTCATGCACAAATCAGGGCTTAATAAAGATTTTTCCTGCTGGATGTGTATTGGAAAAAAAAAAAAAAAAAAATGCTTCCAAGACTAGATAACATGGGTATAACTAACTAGACTAGGAGATGACTAGACTAAATAACATTATGTAAGTTTGCATGCCATAAAAGCACATGTGATCCTTAATGTTGAGCCTTGCAACTAGTCTTTGTGTCGTGTAAGATGCGTCTTATATAATTCCACCAACATTAAGAAAGAATGTCTCTTTAAAAGCTGCCTGTCAATCTCACGCGGTTGTTGAAACGAGATGTTGTCGAGTCATCCTGGTAAATGAATTCAGGTGCTCTCAACCTTGAAAAATGGACATATTCATTTTAGCTTTTTTGTGCTCTTGTGGTCGACACGTTCAATTAACTTGAATGCGGCCCAGCCTTGGGAGTCTATGAATGCTAACGCTAATGAATGGCTTGGATCTTTTCCTTTAGATTCCTGCCAATAAACATTCCATTAGCTTCATGTCCTTGAGACATGCTAGCTACCACACATTGGAAAAAAAACAGCATTGTTCCGTTCACCATCTCTCATCTCTTCAATGAAGGAGAAAACGGAAAGAAAGCAAAAGCTGCTCTGAATTCAGACTGTAAGGGATCTGTTGTGATTCATCAGGGTCAAAAGAGGAAACGGCCTTTTAAAAGACTGGACCACAGAAGAAAAAAAAAAAAAAAAAATTCTATGGCAGTGAAGGGATCAGACTCGTCTAATTTAAGAAAATTGGACTAAGTCACAAAACCTTGAGTACTTTCATACTAGCTTTAATAAAAGAGCCTGACGTTTGGGATTAAACGTGAGATTACAGAGAAAAACACAAGCAGCTGCACAGCTCAAGGCCAAACACTAAACCAGGGACATTACTAGAGAAAGAAAGAGAATAGTTGATAGTAAAACATCTGCCTCTGACTAACACATGAACACACAAACTCTATATTAAAAGATCAGTTGGATTTCTTTTCTTTGAGACACATGCCACACCTTCTTAATGAAAGCTCATGGACTCATAATTATTAGGTTGGGGTGACTAACTTCTTACTCATTTTTTTTTATGTATTTTTTTAATCATTATATGTGAATAGACTGTAAATTCAGTAGTAAAACATTAACAGCGTTAAAAGAAAAATCAAGTTAACCTCTGAACTTCAGCCTGAAGTGACCGGACTGACCTTTGCGGATGCCGGCGTAGCTGCTGCTGAGGCCGTTTCTCTTCTTACGGTGGCGGTACAGCCAGATGCTGAAGACCATGAGGATGATCCAGCAGGCTGCACCGATGCCTGCGATGAAGGCCGGCTGACGGACCACGTCCGAGATTTGCTGAGAAATCGTATTCTCATCGTCCAGAGGCGGCGGAAGAACACGACCTGACGAGTCTGAGATAAAGACGATGAGAGGTTCATAAAATATTTGATATAAACCAAATCACTGATACAAAAACTAACAGAATATTCCAGGTTAAATAAACCTGCGCCATGCTGTCAATTTCACAAGAATTAATTCAATTTAATATTCAAAGTCAATTAATATAATAGACACCTCGTCAATAAACAATATTTTTTTTGCATGTCAGAACATGTCTAACCTAGAATATTACTTTAAATTTGCATATATAGATTTATACAGTTTATAGATAATAATATTAACAATAATTTTTGACAAACAAAACAAGCCATAATTCAATTTGAAACAAAACAACAACAGAAAAGAATAGTTTTATTTAGCGCTGTTCATTTCACTATAAATTGTATTTCCGATTAATAATGTGAATTTTATAAGAATAAGAATTGGAATGGAAAGTTCAGTGCTTTTATCTATCATGTAAAAAATGAATTATGAATGACAAGACGCTGTCTGTCTGCAACCAAAAAAGCAACTTCCCTTCTTTTTCGTTTCCATTAAAGAGAAACTAGGGCTGTCAACCCAAAAGACATTTCATTTTGTTGACTTGTTTCTTTGTTTTCATCTTTTCCTCTTCATCCCTGTTTCATGTGGGCATCGCTTTCATCATTTGACTATGTTCAATTTTTCGTCTTCTTTTCCAGCCGGGGGCAAACAGGGTTCTCTGAAACCTAAGCATCTCTTCCTCATCCCCTTGTATTCCCTGCTCCGTTTTTGTTAGTCTGTCCTTTGTACTTCCTGTCTCTGAGGTTTTTTTTGTTGTTTGGTTGTGACTGAGACTCTGCTGAGAAGCTAGGCCAGGACAGGTGCGTAGGATGCAGAGATGCAAGAAAGCCCACGGTGTGACACATGCTTTTGAGACCGGCATCCTCTGCTTCCAGTGGCCCTTTTATACCTCGGTGTAAGGCCACAGAAGCACGCTCAGCAGGGGAATCGGCGGCGGTGAATGGAAGCAGATCAGTCACTCTGTTCGAGAGTTCATTCATCCCACACTGCACTTCAATGCAGGAGCAAACCGACTGCCTGAAAATCTACTGTGGATCGGTATGTGTTCAGTTCAACTCTGTACTCATAAACAACTTTGAATGTGGGACGAGTATTAGTATTACCCAGAATGCAATGTAATGTTACTCAAAAACATGCAGACAGCTATATAAACTACCATTCAAAATTTGGGGATTTTAGAAAGAAGTCTCTGCAAAAAAAAACAGTAACATTGTGAAATATTATATAATACGTCTTGTAATCCTCAGAAGTGTCTCTATGGTTTTGTTGCTTGAGTAATCCTGTGTTTGCGTTGGTTTCGTATTTTCTGCTACATGACATGCATTAATCGGTGGGCGGGGCTAAAGAAGCATCGATGTAGAAGTAGGCGTCGATCTTCTTCTGCAGAGGCGGTCTTTCGTCACACCATTACAAAATTCGAAAGTCATTTTTGGACTAACAAGGGAGTTTTGAGTTCTGAAACTTACAGGATATTTTATAGTAAAATGACCTCTTATTGGTCAAACTTGGTGCAAAATTCATGACCCTTTAAAAATCAGCTCATTCTACAATTGAGAACAAGGCCATCAACTGTTTTTCTTAGTGTACTTTAATGTACGTGTCTCTCCAGCAAGGTTTCAACATACTATTTAATCTCTTTCTGTCAAACATCTGACTGTGAATTAGTCTTTTAAGGCACTGTGATTGACATCTTATTAAAAACAGATTTGCATAAAAGGATGGCCTATTATCCACCTGTATGAACTGGCACAACACCAGGCTGTGTCACAATCATTTCCATTTAGTGCAGTTTAACTGCTGCCACCAATGTCTTGAGGCTGAACAAGTTAAAGCTGGTGAGTTTATGAATAAAGAAACTTTCAAAGCAAGGCTTTAAACGGCACTTTACGTGACATCTCTTTTATCCTCGGATGAGAACGAGGACTCTGATAAGGTTGATTTTGTAAATTACATACATTTTGGTGGCTAACCACAAGGCAAGTTACAACCATGCCATTCACAAGCGTAAATGGTACATTTTTTTAAAGAGAAGGCTCAAATAATGGTCATTATCATAAATCTTTCCAGACTTAACGACACAGCCGGGCGTTAAAAAGGGCTGGTAGCTGTATCAGAGTGTTTCAGAAAGCCGTTATCAAGAGAATCAACTGTTATTATTGTGCTATTCTTTAGCTGCAAGTATTGAACAATGGCTGTCGAGCATCTCGGTTAACCAGAACAACCACCCGGTCTGACTCACCTAGCTGGAAGGACGTAGCCTCGCTCTTCACCCCGGGACCGGCCCCGGTGCTGGCTGCCACCTCAACCTTGTACGTGATCCCTGCGACCAGTCCGGGAATCAGAACCGAGTATGTAGAACCATCCACAGTGCGGTTAATGTGGTATCGGCTTTCGTTACCAAGACACCAGATCTGAGGGAGGAAAAATAAAGAAAACAGGATGGAACTTATTAAAAAATCATTTATGTTGAATAGCAAGTCTGTTCTGAACGAGTGAACTTTTGAAGTGATACTAACACAGACTATCCAGTCACATTTTTAATAAAACCCTTTAAAACTTTGAAATAACACATATGGAATTATAGAAATTATGTAGTGCCCACAATTTAATTTTATTTAAAAACAAAACTTTAATTAAACTTAAGAAATGAATATTTAGGATATATTATTATTATTATTTACTTTTAACAAATAACTAATTAGTTACAAATAACTAATTTAAAGCATTTAAGCACATCTTGTGAATAAAATAATTTTACGCTCATGAGAAGAATAAATTTAGTAAAGTGTGTCCAAACATTTGTGTAAAATTATAATTTAAATGAATTCATTTCTATATTTTATATCGAAATTAATTATATTATATATTTCTATATTATTCTATAAAAAACAATTTTAAGCATTTAAAACGAGTCTTTAGAACAAAATATTTTAATATCAAGAGAAGCATAATTCAGTCATGTCTTGTGTGTTATATTATCTCAAGCATTTAAACAGATTTTGATCAAAATGTTTTTTTTGGGATACTGTCATGGGGATATTTTTGATTGGCGATTGTTGTGCAGACCTGGCAACCCTGCCGCCCTGCATAAATTCACACGCTATCATGTAGCGCTAAAGTTGAAACGTGTCATGTAAACAAGATTCACCACCTACAATAACACTCCATATCTGTGGTACCGACATTCCGTCTTCATGTCAAAGGTCTGTTTTTCCCTAACACGAAAATGCAGTTTTCTTTGTTTTCATTGCACGCAGTGAACCCTGGTCTGTTTCCTCCTCTCGGGATGTTCAGCCAGCCGTGCCGTCCAAATGAGCGTCAAAGTGTGTGTGTGTGACCCTGTGCGTGACCAGAGATTGGATCACCCACCCTCACCCTAACACAATCACAGGCCCGGCAGGGGGCCCATTCACCGGTGTGAAATGTGATATAGCCCCCTCTCTGACCGGCTAACTTCCATCACAGGGTCACAGATCTACACTGAGCTCTACTGAATGACACACACAGAAAAAAAAAATGCATTTTTACATGTTTTTCAATGCCGACGTCCCGATTTTCAGAAACGCTAACCAGATTTAGACATCCCTGAAGGCTTCGAAAGGGGAAAAAGTGTAAAAAGACAGAAAGTGAGGTAACCAGAAAGGACTTTCTGAGGGTTCTGAAGTTCTCCTGAGGCACAAAAAAATAAGTGTGCAAGAAAAGTGATTAGCGAAAAATCCTCCTCCGCCCAATTTAACAAGCATGAAATTACTCACTAGCTTCCCTTACACTGCCTGAAAACATTTACCTGGAAAATTAACTGGGACTCAACGACTCAAACCGCGCCTCTTCCCATCAGCCGCGGCCTACGAACTAAATGCTGAAACGCCGCAAACCCATTAAAATTTGAGCGCTTGAGAGGAATATCGTATGAGATGGGCTCTGTTATCTTGTTTGGACAAGAAAAGCACATAAAGACATGCAGAAAGAGAATAAAGAATGAAGGGTACGCTGGGAAATTGCTGCCGCAATTATAATTGTATGTCTAGTCACATTGCGATTGTGCATACTAGCAAAACAGACACTAAAAGACACAAAGCGACTACAAATAAAAATCTAATTTATAACTCTTAAACGAAATCATCTTAAGAAAAATAACGTAGCATTCGTAAGGGAACATTTTGGCACATTACTAATCAGTCAAAAGGATATTTTGTCAAAAAGACCACATGGCAGTTTTATAGTATATATATATATATACATATATATATATACATATATATATATATATATATATACACACACACACACACACACACACACACACACACACACACACACATATGCTTATAAGGGAATGTTCTGACATATTGTTAACCAGGATATTGAAAGTACCCTATATGACCCTCTACCCTGTCTATGAGCACATCTGTCTAGCAAACGTTGTGGTAACACCCCATTTTAACCACTAGGTGGCAGCATGTCACAACAACTAAATCCCCCTCAAAGAAAATCAAACCAATATCCACTAAACTCTCTCCATTCATTCACCAGCACATCATAAAATGAATGGACTGTAATCCAGTAAATATAATTTCCTTTTCCTTTTCCACTTCCTACTTCCATCCTTCATTCGATTGTTTTTTTTTTTTTTTTCACACTCTCTTTGTCTGCCTCTCTCATTGTCTGTTTCCTCTCGTTCGTACCTTATACTCCTGCACCACGCCGTTCTGCTCCTCCTCTGGGGGCGGTTGCCAGGATACCAGGATCGCTGTGCCGTTGTCTCCGCTTCCTGTTACGGTGACCCCCCTGGGAGCGGCACTGGGCGCTGCGATAAGAGACACGAGCAGGATGTTACACACACACCTTACAATATACACATGTTCTTAACACCTTAAATTATATCTATATATATATACATGTGTATGCAGATTTCATGCATCATACATGTACATGTGTGCATTTTGTACACACGCATATGGACTATACTGTACGTCTGCATGCAATAGCTTGTGTATGTGTGTGTTCTCCGAAACACATGTAAGCCCTCATTTTAATAGTACACACTCAGCGGTATTAGTGCACTTAAATAATGAGCAGCGACTGCCAAGCAACATGATTCGGCCGCCCCAGTGCCAGATGCCAGCAGAACGACTACTTGAGCTCAGAATGTTGTCACTGTACTTCACATAACTATTATCCACTTAATTCATACACGAATGTTAACACAAAGCCCTGGAGTGAAACATTTGTTTTGCGTTTGCCGTCATTTCAATTTGCGTTTCAAACAAAAACAGGCGCACAGACAGGAAAAGTTGGGGCAAACCAAATCGCTGCCGTTCTCCAGAGCCACAGTCGGACACACCCTCAGAACAATTAGCACAGCAGTTGTTTGAGCTTTCGGTTTTTGGCTTCTAGTTGGTTGCTTGGCTTTCGTGAAGCTTTTTAAATGGCCTGCTTTGCCCTCCCTCATGGGCCACAGACCACACGTTAACATAAATGAGAACTACTGAATGCAGGCGGACGTCTTTCTTACGCTAGAGGTCTGCGTGGGCATGCGGGAAGCCAGAATGTAACCTGTAAACGTGATCGAAATAACCTAAAAATAATACCAATGTCTATCCATTGCACCCAGGCACAAATGCAGGAAGCAAGAGTGTTCGAATTCACCAAAGAGTGCGCATGCAAAAATATTTATAATTTATATTTATACAAAAAAAGAAAAAAAATTAAATAATTTCTTATTTTATTTGTTTATGAATTAAATATAAAAATATATTATATTCTGTATTATAAACTTAATGGAAGCTTGTTATCGCACAATTCTGACTTTTTTCTTACTATTTTATTATCAGAATTGCGTGATATAAACCCACAACTGTGAGAAAAAAATAGAATTGTGAGAAAAAAAAATCACAATTTTGAGAAAAAAAATTAGTTGCAAGTTTATAGCTCACAATCATGACTTTATAACTCGCAATTGCGACTTTATATCACGCAATTGTGAGAAAATCAGTCCATTTTATTTGTTTATGAATTAAATGTAAAATATATATTATTTTGTGTATTATAAACTTAATGGAAGCTTGTTTCCGCCACCGAATAAAAATAAAAATTGACTTTTTATCTCACAATTCTGACTTTTTTCTTACTATTTTATTCTCAGAATTGTGTGACAAAGTCGCAATTGGAGTTATAGTCAGAATTGTGTGATATACACCCACAACTGTGAAAAAAAAAAGAGAATTGCGAGAAAAAAAAAAAAAATCACAATTTTGAGAAAAAAAATTAGTTGCAAGTTTATAGCTCACAATCATGACTTTATAACTCGCAATTGCAACTTTATATCACGCAACTGTGAGAAAATCAGTCCATTTTATTTGTTTATGAATTAAATGTAAAATTATATTATTTTGTGTATTATAAACTTAATGGAAGCTTGTTTCTGCCACCGAATAAAAATAAAAATTGACTTTTTATCTCACAATTCTGACTTTTTTCTTACTATTTTATTCTCAGAATTGTGTGATATAAAGTCGCAATTGGAGTTATAGTCAGAATTGCGTGATATAAACCCACAACTGTGAGAAAAAAAGAGAATTGCGAGAAAAAAAAAATCACAATTTTGAGAAAAAAAATTAGTTGCAAGTTTATAGCTCACAATCATGACTTTATAACTCGCAATTGCGACTTTATATCACGCAATTGTGAGAAAATCAGTCCATTTTATTTGTTTATGAATTAAATGTAAAAATATATTATATTTGTGTATTATAAACTTAATGGAAGCTTGTTTCCGCCACCGAATAAAAATAAAAATTGACTTTTTTCTTACTATTTTATTCTCAGAATTGTGTGATATAAAGTCGCAATTGGAGTTATAGTCAGAATTGCGTGATATAAACCCACAACTGCGAGAAAAAAAGAGAATTGCGAGAAAAAAAAGGCACAATTTTGAGAAAAAAATTAGTTGCAAGTTTATAGCTCACAATCATGACTTTATAACTCGCAATTGCAACTTTATATCACGCAACTGTGAGAAAATCAGTCCATTTTATTTGTTTATGAATTAAATGTAAAAATATATTATTTTGTGTATTATAAACTTAATGGAAGCTCGTTTCCGCCACCGAATAAAAATAAAAATTGACTTTTTATCTCACAATTCTGACTTTTTTCTTACTATTTTATTCTCAGAATTGTGTGATATAAAGTCGCAATTGGAGTTATAGTCAGAATTGTGATATAAACCCACAACTGGGAGAAAAAAAGAATTGCGAGAAAAAAAAATCACAATTTTGAGAAAAAAATTTGTTGCATGTTTATTATAGCTCACAATCATGACTTTATAACTCATGCAATTGTGAGAAAAAATGTCAAAATTGTGAGAAAGTGTCGCAATTATTCCGTGGTGAAAACAAGCTTCCATATAAACTGAGTCAAAAGTTGTACGCAAGCCAAATATTCACACATGCAAGGCAACAAATGTTCTTCAAAACATCTAAGCAGTCATTTTAATAGCCAAGCAACTGCCAAAAAACTGACTCAAATTTTGTCTGCAAATCACATTTGTCATATCACATTTGACTTGTGTGAAGCGAATGAGAAAGGAATCGTGGGACATTAAGCTTTAAAGCACACAGAGCACATGGTCAGATGGGAGGAAAGATCTCCTCACCTTCCTCGAGGGTCTTGCCCACTTTGATGTCGCTGTCGGTGCCTTGGAACTTCGTTGAAGAAAGGTCGGACTTTGAACTCATAGGTCACGCCCTTCTTGAGCTGGGGGACGACTGCGCTGTGCTCCCCCGGGGTTCGAACCTCAAACATGGCCCATTCCACACGCTGCTGAGCGCCTTCAGGGGACGGCCGGTACATCACCTTATAGCCCTGAATGTACTGAGACTGCTGCTCCACCTAGATGAAAGAACATGGGGACATTTAAGGACAAAACCACTTGGATGTCTTTAAATGCCTGCTATTAATTAACATTAGCATTACCCATGACAAAGACACAAGGAAGCTCTAAAGAAAGCTAGTTTTTAGCTTTTGTGTATGATTAGCTAAACTATGCTTTATTATCAGACATCTTTATCAACATACAGTATTATAATTTGCTATAACTTTGGTTCTAAATACTTATGAAGATGAATATACACCATATTTTCTAGAATATAAGTCACTTTTTTATCACCTAAAACATGCTGTGACTTGATGGTACTTCAGTTTCATGTAAACAATAAATATTAAATTATTTATAATAAATAAACATTGTTTGTAATGACCACCACTGTATATTTATGTTCTGTTCTGAATACCGTTAAATTTAATTTGTTGTGGAGTAAGGGAACTTATATACTTATTTGATGTTAAATGTGCAAAAATCAAATTTGAAGATTCAGATTTGACTTTTTATGTGAAGGTATTTTTATATGATTTTTATATCGGAGGTGTTCAGCACTGGGATCAGTCCATATGGCTGCGGAGAGAGGAGAATTGTACACGCTTGTAAAGATTTTAATCAATTCTTGATCCGCCCCAATAAAAGCAGATGTCGTTTCAGCTGTTTTTGATTAAATACGTATAAAGTGCAAACAACCCAAAATGTTAAAAAGAAACATGCTGGGAATATTTCTGTTCACGTGTGCACGTGTTCGTGAGGTGGAAGTCAGTACGGATTTAACCTCAACTTCAGATGTTTGAACACATAATTAACACTTCATTCATTTGTTCACCATGACACAATTTGTGAGATTTATGATTAAAATGAGATAAAAAGCCAGTGAGTTAAGAAAAATAAACTCTTCTCTTTAAATAAATCTTATTTTTGTACATAATTTTGATTCTCAAGTAAGTACTGTATATCTTACTTCGAGGATGTTTAGATACAGTATTTCACTGGAAAATAAAAAAAATAGTGAGTTAAACTGAATTTCATGTGCCAAGTTCTGACTCACCAGTGTAGGGGGTAACGCATTACAAGTAATGCAGATTACAAGTAATCAGATTACTTTTAAAAGTAACTAGTAATGTAACACATTACTTTTAATTTTATAACAAAATATCGGAGTTACTTTTCCAAATAAGTAACGCAAGTTACTTTGTTTTCACATTTATTGACGAACGCCTCTCCTGTCCCCATGTTGAGAGAAATCGTGAGTGAGTACAGAGGTGTTGTGTGGAAACATGATGGCTATTGTAGTTCTAGAGTAAATGTGAACATGCATTGAACATGTAAATGTGAACATGCAAAACTCAGAATATTACGCAAACCTGCAATAATTAAATTTGTTAAATAACACTAATATACTTTATGTATTTAATCTCACTTTATTAACCAATGCCTTTGCTGCTAACTTTTGATGCTCCAATTCAACCATACACATTAGCAAAAATGATTTTAGATAAACATCACATTTGTGTTTATCTAGTGTTAAACTTTCTTCTGCATCCAGTTCTTCTGCGATCCAGAATAGTAGCACAGCTGAAAGGTTTGTTTGAGTGGCGCCCTCTACTGTACAGGTGTGAATTTCCTTCAGCCTGAGACTTATTCATTTCGATTTGGGGCCTTTAAGTTTCCAAAAATAGGACTTTTTATGTTATTAAAAAAAGGAAGCCCAGCACAAATGTGAAAAAGTTCTAATTAGTAACTTTTACATAACTAGTTGCTTTTTTTTTTTAGGGAGTAACGTCATATTGTAACACATTACTTTTAAAAGTAACTTTCCCCAACATTGGTTGTGACTAAACTAAATGTGAACTGTCCCTTTAAAAGAAAATGTGGCGGCACTCACAGTCCACTGGACTCTGACGGAGGACGATGAGAGAATTGTGGGATTGTGGAGGTGAATGACAACATCTCCTAGTTCCCTCTGGATCTGGCCATGGTCCACTCCCTGACTGGTTGGTGGGATGTCTAGTCGCATAAATACAAACCACACAGAAAATATGTAGTATATGCATATTATATGTTTCTAAACACACAAGCATACATGCATATCAAATACACCAGAATACACAAAACAGCGAAAAATTAATGTAAAAATTTCAAACGCATGACAGGGTACTTGTCTGTGAGGTCAAAGGTTAGCAGACCTTGTGTTTTGACAGCGTCGCTGATGGGGCTGGGGTCACTCAGGCCGTACGCATTGGCCGCTCTCACCAGGAACAGGTAGACGGCGCTGGGCTTCAGACCCTTTAGAACGAAGCTCTCCGTCTTCACGTGATCCGCGAGCGTCTGCCAGCTGCTGCCTGCCGCGTGGCTGCCGTCCATACCACACAAATCAAACATGAGTATTTATCCTGCAAATTGCTGAAGCCCAAACTTTATATCGAAATATCGTTACTACAAACACCAAACAACGAGGTTACCGCAAAACGCACGGCTTACAGGAAAGCACGGACATGGGTATGATTATTTATGACATGCTGCAGCAAATGGACTTGGTATTTACACAACCCCCATTAGCTTGTGAACTGTATTTACAAATGCTTGTAAAACACACGCTTGTACAACCAAACCAACCAATGACAAATAAGTATACAGTCAAAACTGATGATGTCACCTGAAGGCCTCTATCACATAAGATGTGGGCGTGGCTCCAGCGTTCAGGTTGGGCTTCCAGGACAGAGAGACCGAGGTGCGGCTGACGTCTGTGACCTCTGGTTTGGATGGAGCGCTGGGGATGAGGTTTGGATCTGTGGGTCGGCCAGGCTGAACAGGAGCGCCAAACTCTGAAACAAAGCCACATACACACACATAAGCATGTCATCCTGTGCAACTGCTCTGGATTACACAAAAAAAAAAACAGAAATGTGATTACATACATGAATGTACATATATATATATACACTAATGAGCCAAAACATTATGACCAGTCAGAGGTGAAGCGAATATCATCAACAAGGCCACATATTAAGGTCTGGGTAGTTCAGATGGTATGTGAACAATATGTTCTTGTAGTCAGCGTGTTGGATGCAGGAGAAATAGGCAGCAGTAAAAACGCCTGATGACCCCTGTCCACTGTCAAAAGTGCCACAATGGGCAGATGAGAGTTGGAACTGGACCTTGGAGCTGTGGAAGTGCCTCTTTCAGCAGGATAATGCACTCTGCCACACAGCACACATTGTTCAGGAATGGTTTGAGGAACATAATGAAGAGTTCAAGGTGTTGCCCCAGCCTCCAAATTCCCCAGATCTCAATCCAATTAAGCATTTCTGGGATGTACTGGACCAACAAGTTCGTTCCATGGTGGCTCCACCTCACAACTTACAGGACTTGAAGGATCTGCTGCTAAAGTCTTGGTGCCAGAGACCACAGGAGACCTTCAGTGTTCTTGTAAGAGGCTTTCACACCGAATACTTATAGGAACTCTGTTACAGGAACCAGCCACCAGTGTGGTTCCCAGAGAAATAATCCCCCCCGTCCCCCAGGCCATTTTCCTGGTTGCATTCGCACTGGCAGAGAGCAGCGTCTTTAAGCACAGCATTTACAAACGTCAACAACCGGTGGATGGAGGATGCCGTGATTGGAGCTGTGTTTGTTGTGTCGTGAGTTTTGTGATAATGGAGCAGGAATGTAAATGCATAATTTTCATGACCGAAAGAGTAAAAAGTGGGGCTAAGAGACGAAATCTCCTATGTCAACTTACAGTGATGCATTTCATTGAGGCGGAGAAAAGAACACAACACTGCAGACAACAGGTAAATGCCAATATCGCTGTTTTCCATGTTCGTGGAGTACATCTTTTTAAAAATGTCGGGTGCCGGCGTTTGGCCAATCAACGTACACTTGTGTCACTGGTAGTTCTTATAGCACTGGGTTAGACCCTACTCTGAAGTAGGAGCTAATTTAGTTCCCCCAAAAGGAGTTCCTAGAACTAAAATTGTTCCTAGATCTTGTGGTGCGAACATGGCAAAAAGCAGCTATTTCCGTCAATAGTTCTACGAACTATGAAAATTTTCCTCTGGAGAGAAAGCCCCTGTACAGTCCATGCCTCGGTGAGTCGGCGCTGTTTTGGCAGCACGCAGAAGACCAACAGCGCATTAGGCAGGTGGTCGTAATGTTTTGGCTCATCTGTGTATGTTTTTTTTTGTTTTTTTCTCAGTAAAAATTCTGTAAAAATATCTAAAATCCTTAAAACAAGATAAATTTATTGGGAAGCTTAAAGGTGATCAAGAGGATCTTTATCTTTATCTCCCAAAACTCGTGCACGAGTATTGGAAAACACGAGTGTTTACCACCGGCATTCGCTGTATCGTGTTAGTGGATTCATTATGATGGACTCACCGCAGGTAACTCATAATCTGCAGTTGTTATTCCTGTCTCCTGACAAAAACATTGCATTGCGGTGTCTGTGGAGTGTGGAAAGTTACTGGAGCGCGCAGCCGCGCTTGTCTCTTACAAGGAACGTCATGGCAGTGATTGACAAGCCAGAGAGCCAATCGGTTACGCGATGATTGCGTAAACGATTGGCTTATGTTTTTAAGGCCCTACCTCGTGCACAGATGATGTATATTAATATTATTCCTTTCAGTGCACCTAATAAATAGTCTTTTATCAGTTAGTAAAGACAGTTTCAAGTAATATTGCAAAAATGTATAAAACAAAACATCCTCTTTAGCACCTTTAAGACCATATGCAATAGGAGATATTATATGAAAAATTAAATATTGATATTAAGTCTTGTTTTCAGAGAAAATTTTGTGAGTTTTATCCTTAAAAAAAGAAAGAAAAAATATTTACCAATAGGGTAAATAAATTATTTTCCTTTTGAATTACATTTATTTTTCTCACCCACTAGCATATAAATGTATCTTGCTTTAAATATGTTCATTTATTTATAGGACAACAATACAAAAACACTGAAAAAGGAAATTATTATAATTTTTTGGGTAGTGCAGCGGCTCAAATTTACATCGAGAAACAATGAAAACCAATTACAGCCAGGCGAAGGTTTAATTTCGAACTCAATTTAAAACTTAATTTCCTGTCGTTCGTTTCTCAGTGCCTTCCACTGTTATCTTATGGTCTTGTCTCTTGGCCATACCTTGCACCTCCAGGTAAGCCTTCCACGACGCCTCTCCGCTGGGGGTGGACGCGGTACAGGTGTACATGCCAGTGTCTCCCAGCTGAAAGAAGAAAAAACCTCTATAAATGCAAATATATGCATATACATTTATAATGCTTTTTCTACATTCAGCTCCAAAATAACTTAGTTTGAAGCTATAGTTTCATTTCACACAAAAACACACAATATGTGCACCTCATTGAGATGTTTATTCAATGTGTCGTTTTTATATTGAAGATGCATGTTTTGCTCTCTCTCTCATTGCTATAATGTTAAAAAGACATTCAGAAGAAGTTTTCACAATATTTCCGATTTAGAATGTATGAAAAGCTTCTTTTTAGATGATTATTAGATGGTTGTACACCAATATAATATTTAAAGGTTATGTGTGCAGTTTCTGCACCACTAGCATCTGGAAAGAAAATTGGAGGACATACTTGGTAACCTGAATAAATAAGTATTAACAAAAATTGTTGAGAGAGAAAATAAGGACAGACAGACATATAAGAACATCTACATGTATATCCCTAGACATCGCTTTCTTAGAAAAGAGTGACAATAACAGTAATTGCATGATGTGGTGTTGGTGTATGCTAATATCTTATGGAAAAAAAGGACACATTTAAGAACATGTCAGCCGATCCTGTCAGTCAGTTTACACAGGCAATAGACAGTCTATCTTGAGCTGCTGGTGTGCGTGAGTTCGCTTAATGACATGTTCATTAATGCGGACCGCCCGAAGTGCAACAGATAGAGATGCATCTCCTTGTTTCGCTTTATCTCTCCACTATTCTTTAAAAGAAGCGAGACGTCGTCAAGTGAGACATCTACGTTAATTAAAGTCGCATTCTGACAGCCCACACTGCGGGGACCTTTGACCCCTGTGCAGGGGAACCCGGGCGTTCATGTGTGAGTGTGTGCGCTGTGACAGGAAACGCTCCCCTCCCCCCCGCGCTCACGTTCGGAGGGTGTGTGTAGCTCCACGCTGCTGACGGGGGGTGACAGCGGGAGTGTGTGTTCGCACATCAAAACCTGCAGGCTGACTGACGGCTCTCTGAACACTGGCCGTCTCTGTGTGAGATGATGTTTGTGCTGTAGTGAGGGATGAAAGGAAAGCCTGTCTTATGGAGTACTGCACACATGTATGTCTATGTCCACTCACACATGTACAAAAGCACAAACCTTCAAAGATGCAAAGATAGTATGACTGTTTTGCAATCATTATCAAATTTTGATCATTAAAAAGGCACACTTTGTAACATTTGGCCCTCTAACGGTTAAAAAAACAATGCATGCATTTTGCGGAAGAACATTGTTTTGGTTGCGTTTCAGTTCTGCGTGACTGTGTGAATGAATATGGTTATCCTACTGCTCATAAAACATTCACTACTAGGCTTAAGAGATTTAACCAGTTTAGATGGAAAGGATCTCAAGCTGACTAGACGTTACTGTAGCTTTACCCATTAATAGACACGGTATTTCCTTGAAAATAAATTCCAGCACAGCTCTACAACAACCATAATGAAATTATCCTTCACAATAGATAATGCTTTACAATGAACTCTGATAGATAGCTACATATGGCAATTTATCTGTTCAATAAAATACCTTTAATAAAAATTATCTTTTGAGTAATAAAATGCCATCTCCTTTTTACGACATTTTATATCTCCAAAAAGCCAAGCTAATGTTGGTTCTTGTTTTATTACGAGCTCTGCCATGTTCTCTTTTTGTCAGATGACTCTCCTGTTCACTGGTTTTTAAAAGGGGCGAAACCCCGAAGGTTGGAGATTTCTTTCTCACTCGTTGTATCAGCTAACCTCTGCCACACCAGACACGTGTCAAAGTAGCCGAAGCAACTTTTCTCTATTTATGGATATGACGAGATGCACAGGCGAGTGACGCATATATGCAATTTCCAACGAAAACCATCCTGTCGAGTCAAAAATATAAACATTTATAAGAGGCTAACCATTTTGAATCAGGGTAAGACAAAAACACAAGGATTGATGTATTGATAGATATTTAATCATATATCAATATAGGTGTATATTGCATCAATACTTTTAGACCCTTGTATTTTTTTAATTTATTTACAGTGAGGCCCAAAAGTACGAGACCACACTCAAAATATGGGATAAAAAAAAAAAAAAAAAAAGTTTAAACCTGGAAACAAAGATTTAAGAAAAAAAAAAAAAAATGCTGCAAATCAAAAAATAGTATTTTTGTCTAGTTTTTTTAAAGGATTAGCCCACTTTTAAATAAAAATTACCCCAAGCTTTACTCACCCTCAAGCCATCCTAAGTGTATATGACTTTCCTCTTTCTGATGAACAATCGGAGAAATATCCTGACGCATCGAAGCTTTATAATGGCAGTGAATGAGGATCAAAAAGTATGAGCTGAAAAAAAGTGCTTCCATCCATATCCATCCATCATAAACGCACTCCACACGGCTCAGGGGGGTTAATAAGGGCCTTCTAAAGTGAAACGTTGCGTTTGTGTAAAAAAAAAAAAAAAGTTTCTTCATAAGTAGAATACGGAAGGTGGTCTGGAGGAAGCTAGATATTTTACTTCATAACTTGTTAAATAAGGATTTCTTTTTTACACAAGCACATCGCTTCGCTTCAGAAAGCCTTTTTAATCCCCGGGAGCCGTGTGGAGTATGTTTATGATGGATGGAAGTGGATGGAAGCACTTTCTTCAGCTCATACTCATTGATCCCGCTCACTGCCATTATAAAGCTCGGATGCGTCAGGATAATTATTAATATACCTCAGATTGTGTTCATCAGAAAGAAGAAAGTCATGTACACCTAGGATGGCTTGAGGGTGAGTAAAGCTTGGGCTAATTTACATTTGAAAGTGAACTAATCCTTTAATAAAAAAATATCTAAACATCCTTAAAACAAGATTAATTTACTTGAGAAGCAAAATGCTGTATGAAATACGATGTACTATATGAAATATTCATGAGATTTTAAAGGTGCAGTAAGCAATTTCTGAGAAACGCTGTTGATATCTGAAATCCGCAAAGCAAACACGCCCATACACGAAAGTATCACACCACGATCTTTATAGCTCCACCCCCAAAATCAAAAAGACGCTATGCAACACAGGCACCTCCCCCCTAATGAGTGGACACACCCCTTACTGCTGAGTTTTGGTCCTGGGTCTGATCTACTTTTAACTGTGTTCTTCAGAAATGGCTTACTGCACCATTAAGTCTTGTTTTCAGAAAAATTAGTGAGACTTATGCTTAAAAAAATGCCAATAGGATAAAAAATAAACTTGTTTTTCCTCTGAATTATGAATTGTCATTTTCAGTACTTATTCTCACAAATGAACTTGTGAATAAGGTTAATAAAATAAGCTAATAAACAAATTAACTAATAAAAATATGTGGTGTGCGGAAATGTTACCCAAACATGTGCAAAAAGAATTCAAGAAACAATATTTTTTATAAGGGAAGCTGTGATTTTCGATTCTGTCAGTGAATCCTGCAGTGCTGTCTCAGATATTCTGAATAAAACAGCTAACTGCTCAAAAAAAGATCTGCCAACTTCAGCTCAGAAAGAAACAGCAGTTAACCGCATCCAATAAACCATCCTGCCGCATTCAGAAACCTCCATGAATAAAATATTAATAAAAGTAAAAAAGAGAGGCGCTGAGTCTGAGACGAGCGGCACAACACAACCGCTCACGATTCCCTGTAAATAGTTGTTCTGTGTGGTGTGCTTGGAATGGAAAATTCCATAAAAAATCTGTTACTAAGGAAAACCGAACAAGGGAAACAGTACTTTACGAGAACAAGTTGGTTTGGTGCACCAAACGAACACATGCTCAAACTCCATACGTGAGCGTTTTTAATGCATCATAGGGGTCAGAGAGGAGTTACAAAGCTATAAATCCATGAAAGGAAATGGTTCTCATGAACCGGAGTCATGTCCCCTGTTACTGTACATTAATCTGCATGATAAATATGTCAGGCTTTGATGTAGTCCCGACCCCGCAGAGCCACCGTACCTTAGCGTAACGGATCTGCAGGGCTCCCGTGTCGAGCTGTTTGAGTCGAGAATCATGGGTGGACACCAGGACCCCGTCTTTCCTCCACAGGATGGTGGGAGTCGGCGTGCCGGTGGCTTGGCATCCCAGGACCACCGTCCCATCCACAGCCACGGTTTGGTTGGTGGGACCCTGGCGGACGATGGGTGGAGGTCTGTCAGAGATCACTGTGAAAGAGACAGAGAGAGACAGCCTCAGAAACCAATCACTGCCTTGTTTAAGAGTATAATAGTATGAGTGTATAAAAATAGTAACAACATAATAGTATTCCTAATGTTCATTAAAGGAACACTCCACTTTTTTTTAAAAAATAGGCTCATTTTCCAACTCCCCTAGAGTTAAACAGTTGAGTTCTGCTGTTTTCGAATCCATTCAGCCGATCTCCGGGTCTGGCGGTACCACTTTTAGCATAGCTTAGCATAGTTCATTGAATCTGATTAGACCGTTAGCATCTCGCTCAAAAATGACCAAAGAGTTTCGATATTTTTCCTATTTAAAACTTGACTCTTCTGTAGTTTCATTGTGTACTAAGACCGACGGAAAATGAAAAGTTGTGATTTTCTAGGCCGATAGGAACTATACTCTCATTCCGGCGTAATAATCAAGGAACTTTGCTGATGTACCATGGGTGCAGGAGGCGCAATGATATTACGCGATGTAACTACAGAAGAGTCAAGTTTTATATAGAAAAAATATGGAAACTCTTTGCTCTTTGGTCATTTTTGAGCGAGATGCTAACGGTCTAAACAGATTCAATGAACTATGCTAAGCTAGGCTAAAAATGGTACCGCCAGACCCGGAGATCAGCTTTTTTTTTTTTTTTTTTTTTTTTTTAAAGTGGAGTGTTCCTTTAAGATTAAAATAAAATAATATAAATCAGCTTTGTAGTATTTCTGTTAATCATTAAAAATTATGATTTTTTTTCTCCTCCTTTTTTCTTTTCAATGCTTTTTCATTCATTTTTAAAATAAAATGAAAAATAAAAAATAAAATCAATCACTTTAGGATGAATCACATTGTTTTATTTGTAAGTCCCTTAGAAAAGTGTCTGCCAAAATAAAATACAATTAAATTAAATAAATCAGTGTTGTAGTTATCATAATCATTAAAAAAAAAAAAATTCTTGCCTTTATTTCAAAAATAAATAAAATAATTTAAAAAAAATAAAGCAGCATTGTAGTTTTTGTCAATCATTTAAAAAAAATATATATTTTTTTTTTTCTTTTCCTTGCCTTTATTTCTAAACTAACATAATAAAATAGAATAAAACACTTTTTTAAGCTTCAAATGGTTTGGCACTATGAATGTAAATGACATTATCATGCCACTAAAATGCATTAAACTAAAAAAAACGAGAGAAAGTCAGGATGAAAGAAAGAGAGTAAGACAGAGCGAGACACAGACATATTGGTCTCATTTGAAGACAGAGTCTTAAAGCTGTCCCAGACCTACTAATATCATTATAATAACTATAATGAAACACTACTGTACTCCAAACCAAAATCCAAAATACCTCCTTCCACATTTTATAAGAGCCACAGAAGCGAGTGCGTGTACGGTCAGAGGTAAAGAGAAAGAAGAACGCAAATAAAAATAAATGTAACCAAGGAAAAAGAGCATGTGAGAGTGGAATGTCTGGCAGCAAACGAGCTGAGTACATGTTTTAAGAACGAGAGAGAGAAATAGAGATGGAATCCAATTCTTTCAACTGGAAGCAATTTTCTAATCAGTCAACAGCAGTAGAAGAATGAAGCCAAACTAGAGACGAGCAATTAATACCAGTGGCATTTCAGCAGCACTAAATCTCCCTCACACACACCAGCCATCATCACCACACTAAAACACACAGAAATACGCCACGTCTATTAAAATCGCCCCCCGCGCGTCCTCTTCTCTCTCACAGAAGAACTAGGCCGTCTGATAAATTGCTGTGATGTTTACGTCCATATGATTGTGTTCGACACCGCTAGAAGCATTGCCGCCATTTACGCGGATGCGATTTGCATAACCGCCACTACAGCGAGTTTTCAAAGCCGTACTACACTTTTGTAAGGACCATCAAAGGCATGAATTATGCATCAGATGACATGCTCGCACATGCACGGTTGTGTCCCCGCATCGATGCTGTTGTAATTACTGAATCATCATGGTGGTGACCTGTAATTACGATCCGTGCCCACAGTAAGAGCGAGGCCAGAGAGCAGATTTGGTGCTAAAATAACTGTTATTATTCTTTCTTTACCTCACTCTCCATCTTTTTGTCTTGCTTTGGTGTGTTTTTTATAGACAGGCACTCACAGTAGATTACATTGGATGAGATTGAACTGTCAATATTGTTGACGTGTCTTATTGACTATTTGAGCAAACAAATGGGTTTTGATGGCTCAGGCTGAAGGGTCCTTAATGCAACTGATATTTACAAAGGGTTAGTTCAACCAAAATTGAAATTTCTGTCATTAAAGCTGCAGTCTGTAAGTTTTGCCTCTTTGTCGCCATCTCTGTTTGAAACTTGCAATTGCAGTTATTTGCGGAATTATCATCTTTACGTGCGTTGTGCATCGGCACGGCTCCTCAGCGCGGATGAATCTAATGTTTGCTGTCAGTCACCACATCGGTGTGGATACTGTACTTCGGAAACACAGATTCTACGTCTTGGAAGTATGACCAAAATAAGAATTTTCACCGAAAAATATCATCTGAACGAGTAAGTAACATGTATGACACTTTGTTCTGACCAACTGAGAAAAAAAGCATTAGGCCTACAATAAATCACGCTGCCAATGGTGATTTAAATCTAACGATCGCTTAGCTCGGATCACGTTCAAACCGTGCAAATTACTATTATTCTTATACTTTGTTCTTAAATTGTTAATGTTAACAACAGTCCAACGTCTTTTGCTTTTGACTACGGGTGAATCACTGATGATTGTCATTTGGACCTTTTTGGATTACAATCCGCCATCAAAATGATAAGTTTAAATATTTCAGCTGCTGTGAGAAAACACTCTAAATGATCCGCTACCAGCAGCATCACATGCGATATGATGTAATGACGCAAAGACGAACGGCTACATGCTCAAATTTCCTGCGGAAACCCACCAGAACCATCCAAATTATAAAACATTATTATAAGCTTACCGATGTTAATCAGGCTAAGGTAAGGAGACAGTTTGAACACCGTCTGGTTATGTACTTGCTCAAAAATTAATTTTGGATCATTTTTAACCAAAAAAAGTTACGGACTGCAGCTTTAAGTACTCACCTCATGTCGTTCCACACCCATAAGGCCTTTGTTAATCTTCAGAACACAAATTAATATATTTTTGATGAAATCCGAGAGGTTTTTTTTTTTTTTTTCTCCCATAGAAAGCAATGAAATTACCACATTCAAGATCTAGAAAAGTAGTAAAGACATCAATTAAAATAGTCAACGAGACTACAGTGGTTTAACCTTAATGTTATGAAGCGACGAGAATACTTTTGTGTGCAAAAACAAAACAAAAATAAGCGATTCACTGCATTCATTGTGTCAACTGCGTAGGAGACTGACAGGGTAGTTGTTACTTTTGCTTTGTTTTGCGCACAAACAATGTCTTTACTACTTCTCTGAACCTTGAATGTAGTAATTTTGTTGCTTTCTATGGAAGATAAAAGGTCTAGCGGGTTTGGAACAACATGCGGGTGAGTAATTAATGACAGAAATGTAATTTTTGGGTGAACTAACCCTTTAATTACATGGCAAATGCTGATTGGTTCATGTTGCATCTGCAACCAGTGAGCTTGCAGCTCAACATTTAAATAGCTGGTTAGTGTTCACTATAGAGTTAGACTATAGAGTTTCTCTGAAACCCCCTTCCCCAGCTCCACCTGTAGATCTGCTATAGGTAATTCTATATATGCTATTTTCTATATATGCTATTCTATATATGCCACAAATTTTAAACAGCTTTTAGACTTTATACAGTGCATGCTGCAAGATTTGCAGGCTGTGATGTCTATTTAGCTAACAAATGACTCCTATGAACTGGTTCTTTTAAATGACTCAGTCGAAAAGATTTATGAACTCGCTGCTGAGTCAGACTCTTTTTGTCAGTGAATAGTTCAAAGGCATTACTGAATTCACAACTGACATCCTTCATCATGTAGCCAATGATATTTACAAAAAAAAAATTAAAAAAAATGCTACAATATTAAAGTGTACAATTTAAAATGAGTAAAATTAGCTATAAAAACAAAATGTTCCTGGCGAATTACACCGCTTATTTGATATTGTGCTGAAATAATCAATCTGTTAAAGTATTTGTCATGGCTACACAAAACTAACAGCCAGAAATCTGAGTAGTGAAGGACAAATCTGTGTTTATCCTTATAATGCCATATGGAAAAAGCTCATTTAGGTTTTACAAATAAATCTGTAAGTAATATGATGAGTAATGCATTCACAGGCAAAACTGAGCAATTAATATATTGCAATCAAAATAAAATAAAATAATAAAGTGAAAAACAAAACTTTTTGAGAATAACTTTCCCAAAACTAAGTGACAAAAAGCAGAAAATGTATGCACACAAGTGTCTTTGCATTTACTAAGGCCCGATCTGTGTCGAGTGTCCATCTCACCGTCTGTAACCTCCAGCAGGGCTTTGGTGATCACACTGCCAGCGATGTTCAGAGCCTGACAGCTGTAGTAGCCTCCGTCCGAACGCTCCACCGCTGTGATGGTCAGATCGCCCGTCTGAGAGACAGAGAATCGACTGGAGGGAGGAGGAGGTTGAGAGGAGAACAGGAGGTTCTGGAGAAGGGAAAAAGGAAAAGATGTATGAAGAGAGGTAGAATTTGACAGCAAAAATAGAACAAAATAAGTTCTAATTTCTCCAAGAGTATTCAGAATGTGAGAAATAAACATTTTGTCAGGACTTGCACGTTTACATTTATTATTGGCACTGTGTGCCTGAATTCCTGAGTGTGTGACGAGTGATACTGATCAAACCAAGATGACTTGAGGAGTGTTAGAGGTGTGGAGTGTTACAGAGCCCATTAGATGAGTGTAAATGTGCAGATGGCCTTATAAATCTACCAGCCTCATAAATCTGACTGACTTTAACGGGGGAGAGTGCCAAGCATTTTATACGTCACTGTAAAAGTGTGCTCAGGAAATGCATCTTTGCATCACGAGCAAAAACACAAACATACACTGATATACGCACCTGACTGCCTTCTTTCTGCCAAAATATGGCAGGCTGAGGACTTCCTGTGGCTTCGCACTGAAAGGTCACGGTGCGGCCCATCCCGACTACTTGATTCCTGGGTCGCACCACAAACACCGGAGGAACTGCAGAAAAAGGAGTTAAACAAATCAATTACAAAAGACAATATTTTGACTCTTGAATTGTAAAAACAAACAATAACACATTTACATTAATGCACTTAATATGGAAGTATATGGAGCAACACATTAAGACTCTTTAAAAGCCAATGTACAGCCTTTATTTTATAAAGTAATTTTATATATATATATATTTTTTTAATTTTATAAAGTAATTTATTAAATCATCTTTATATATATATATATATATATATATATATATATATATATATATATATATATATATATATATATATAAGTTGTATATATTAAATATATTTTTGTGGAAATCGTGATTTTCCAGGATTCTTTGATGAATGAAAAGTACAAAAGAACAGCATTTATTTGAAATAAAAATCTTTTGTAACATTATAAATGTCTATAAATGTAATAGACATCAGCAAACAAAATAAACGCTACCCTATTCTAGAGAATATATATTATATATATACATATATATACACACCTACTGTATACATATATACATATATATATATACATATATATATATATATATATATATATATATATATATATATATATATATATATATATATATATATATATATATATATATATATATATATATATATACACTTCCAATGTAAGTGTAACTGTAAATGCTATTTTTTATGGCCAATTAATTTCTTTAAGCAATGCTATAAAATTGCTTTTTATGCAGTTTTTAGTAACACTTTACTTAAAGCCTTTATGATTAACACATTATACATAATGTAGGTTATAATGCATAATCTTTTCAGAAATAATTATAACCAAATTTTAAAATGCAATATAATATTTGCAGATTCTTTGTTACATCTGAAATTGGTTGTTTGCCATGTGTTTTAATGCATTATACTTTCTAAAGGTGTAGCAATGAATAGATACGTTTTATAATGTATTATAACTGTGGTTACAATTATTCATAAGAACAAAATGCATGATAATTTTTTTTACAGTCTATGATGAGAGGTGCATTACAAGTCGGGATAGGCAAAAAAATTGTTTTTTTTTATTTTTTTTT
Organism: Megalobrama amblycephala; assembly: GCF_018812025.1. Taxonomy (NCBI): domain Eukaryota; kingdom Metazoa; phylum Chordata; class Actinopteri; order Cypriniformes; family Xenocyprididae; genus Megalobrama; species Megalobrama amblycephala. Next base: position 19,479,616 of record NC_063059.1, read on the forward strand.
AAAATGTGCTCGAATCGATATCTTTTCTCAAAAGCCACGAATTGATTTTTCCCTATTTATTTCCGCAAACATTGAACACAATATCTGATTGACGTTCAATCTTATCCTCTTATTTACCTTGCGTGATGTTACAGCGGGGACAGTGACATTCATTCAGGCATGGCGGATACAGTTGAAGGAACTGTCAGTGTCCCGATCGGCCAGCGCTGCACGGTCACTAAAGTTTATCATTTGCACGGGTTTTCAAGCCTTGCCAATTTAAGCATTAAAGTGATAGAGAACTCGCGCGCGCTGAGTGAGAAGTTTGTAACTCACCCGAAGCGTTCACAGCTGCGCGTCTCAACCGCGTGCAAATAAACAATTAACTCTCTTTCACCTCTCCTTGCGCCTAAACGGACAAATTCACACAAATTTATCTCAAAATGTCCGCCTTTGCGTGTATCCAGATAAACATAGTCGGTTACGGTTATGTTAAGCAGCAGAGAAAGAGCGCATGTGTATCATTATTGAATCCGTTCATTAGTCTTAAAGTGACAGCAACCGAATATTCCTTTTCTTCTTCTTCTTCCTCTTTTGAGTTTTCTTGGCGGTTGACAAACAACAAATGGTGTATTACCGCCACCACTGGTATGGAGTGTTGGAGTGTGGATTCAAATCTTACTCCCTCCCTTTTTTTATAATCTCTCCGACAAATTAATAATTTTAAGATACTGAAAAATAAAACTATAACATTTGTAAAAAATATCTCTTAGTATAAACTGCATTTTTATTTTTGCTAAATTTTGCATTAGAATCCTTCTTCCAGTCTCGTATTTTCCGACATGTTTCACTGTTTCTTCTAGCCCACAAAATTTACACCTTCCTGTATCATGTTTACCCATTTTATAAAGTGTACCGTTTAATCTTGTATGTCCAAATCTCATCCTTGATATTATCTCCTCTCTCCTGTTTTTCCCTGCACATCTCATCTCTCCCACTTTCCTTTGAATTCTGTAAAACATCGACCTTACTTCTCCTTATCCCATTGTTTCTGCCACCTTTCCTTTAACCTTTTCTTAATAATAGGCTACTCTTGATTTCATTCTTACTTAGATTAACAATTAAATTAATGTCAATGTTTTTTATGGCTTCTTTTGCTGCCTTGTCTGCTATTTCATTTCCTTGGATACCAATATGTGCAGGTAGCCTACCCATAAAAATACCACTGCAATGCCCATCATTTGAATTCGGTATATTATTATTTCAATTAAAATAACTGGTCTATTTTCTGAGTGACTATATTTTAAGCTGGCCAATGATGAACTTGAATCTGAACTTTTAAAGGTCTTGTCTCCTCTATCCACTGTGTTGCTAATAATATTGCAATAATTTCCCCTGTATAAACAGATAACTCATCACTGATCCTTTTCCTTATTGATAAATGAAATTCTGGAACAGTAAACGCTACTACTATCTTATTGTCTAAACTCTTTGATGCAAATATTCTTCTTCTTCTTCTTTAGATGTTTTCTGGCAGTTGGCAAACCAGCTTAAATGGTGTATTTACCACCACCAACTGGAAACCGAATGTTCCTGCAGCTGTCTGTGTTTTAATGTTAATCAAACCACAAAAAGCAAAGAGAAAATCACTCCTTGCTCTTCACTGAATAACGTTTTTCTAACTTTAATTAACCTTTATTTCATTTGTACAGTGAAAGTGTTATTTTACAATTAATTACTTTATTCAATTTCTGTACCTCAAAACTACTGTTAGACCTATCTGAAAAACCTTAAAGGTGCCATCGAACGTTTTTTTACAAGATGTAATATAAGTCTAAGGTGTCCCCTGAATGTGTCTGTGAAGTTGCAGCTCAACATACCCCATAGATTTTTTTTTAATTAATTTTTTTAACTGCCTATTTTGAGGCATAATTAGAAATGCGGCGATTCAGGCTGCGGCCCCTTTAATTGCTCGTGCTCTCCGCCCCCTCCCGAGCTCTCGACTCTATCATTGCATAAACAAAGTTCACACAGCTAATATAACCCTCAAAATGGATCTTTACAAAGTGTTCGTCATGCAGCATGTCTAATCGCGTAAGTATGGTATTTATTTGGATGTTTACATTTGATTCTGAATGAGTTTGATAGTAGCTAGGCTGCAGCTAACGGGCTAAAGCTAACATTACACACTGTTGGAGAGATTTATAAAGAATGAAGTTGTGTTTATGCATTATACAGACTGCAAGTGTTTAAAAATGAAAATAGCGACAGCTCTCTTGTCTCCGTGAATACAGTAAGAAACGATGGTAACTTTAACCACATTTAACAGTACATTAGCAACATGCTAACGAAACATTTAGAAAGACAATTTATCGCTCCATCTGCCATTTTTCGCTATTGTCCTTGCTTGCTTACCTAGTCTGATGATTCAGCTGTGCACAGATCCAGATGTTAATACTGGCTGCCCTTGTGTAATGCCTCAATCATGGGCTGGCATATGCAAATATTGGGGTCATACATATTAATGATTCCGACTGTTACGTAACAGTCGGTGTTATGTTGAGATTCGCCTGTTCTTCGGAGGTCTTTTAAACAAATGAGATTTATATAAGAAGGAGGAAACAATGGAGTTTGAGACTCACTGTATGTCATTTCCATGTACTGAACTCTTGTTATTCAACTATGCCGAGGTAAATTAAATTTTCAATTCGATGGCACCTTTAAAAGCACTGATTATTTCATTTGTATCTTTGTTGTGTTGTATTTATGTATTTGTGCTAGTGCTTGTAGTTTAATTACTTGTTCTTTTTTATTAATGACTGTTAATAATCTTTAAATTTATATTAGTAGTTTTAGCTGTGGTCTCAAATGGAATCGAGAATTGTTCAATTTCACTGGTATCTAAAATATTGGGTGTCATAACCTTATTTATTACAATACAAGGATACATGGGTCAAAAACAACAAAAACAATAACTATTTTTTTCATTTATTAATTTTTGTTTGTGGTGGGGCCTCTTGTGAATCGAATCGAATTGGGACATCTGAATCGATACCCAGCCCTAATTACAAGACATAATAAATGCATTCAAAATATTTTTATAATGCATTATATATAATGGCTTGAAATAAAGTGTTACCCAGTTTTCTTTTCTGTGTGGATATTTTCTTGAAACAGGAAGTTGGGTCAATAATCTTTTAAGTTACAGGCGCATTTGGACACGCCATGAGTGAAAGATGAGTCATTAATATTGTTGGTCCTTGAAGACAAAGACTGCATATTTTATGTGCACATTTCTGCTAAAATTAATTTTGTCAACTTTTACTAGCAAATTTCTCATTTTGATTTCAGGGGGTCTTTGATATCAGCCAAATTTCTTGCATATAAAGCGCTCAAGCCTTCAGCGTCACGTTAACGGCAGGAGATAAAACAGAAAGTCACACTGGTGTTTAATGGAAGGATATGCAGGTATGCTGGAACATAAAAACACATGTAGACGCAATATAAAAATGGCATGACCGCCACATCTGCTTCATTTGCATGGACAAGGGCACAAAGCAATAAAATTTACATGGAGATGGGGGGATAAATTTGGGCCATCTGTGCCATACTGACACTCTTTAATGGGACCGGCGTTGTGTGGGATGCCATTTTTTCATGCATCTTAATGACTCGGAGTGGAGAGACGCTGATTCTTGATGCAAACTCTACTTCAGCTTCTATAACAGCATGGAGCCATTTCAGCTTGTAATAATATGTTCATAATATGTGACAAAAAGTATGACCCCCTAGTATGACGGCAAGCGCCACGTACACCAGCAGCGCTTCCTTCTACCAGTAAACCAATCTTAAACCTGTCAAATCTTACACCGCTCTAATGCGTCCGGAGGAATAGAATTTTCAACTAAGTGAGAATAAAATGAGGCGATTTTGACGTTACCTTGTACGCTCAGAGAGAGCATTAGTTTTACCCAGGCCTGCTGTGCTGTCACTGTTGCCGGTGACAACCCAGACAAGCGTGCTGATTGGTGGGAGGATGGAAGGTGGATGGATGGTGGTTCTGACAACTTCCTGTTGCTGTCAATGCAGCAAAAATGGTGACGGGTGACATTTGCAACTTACCAGACACAACTGAAAGAGGAAAAAAAAAATAGAAGCATGATGAAACACAGATGCGATAGATGTGCAAATTAACCGCACATGACATGAAGCAAAAATGACAGGAAATGCTTACTGAACAAAATCAGTGCAGCGATGTATTTATGAGCATAACACAAAAACATACAAGAAACATAAGGTGTGGCAAGCACACACACACATTGTAAACATATCATGAGGCTGAAATATATAGCATAAACCACACAAAGAAACAATTCTATCAGTCTTGAGTTGTGAGCGTGAGGTATGAATGGAGGGTTTATTCTTCTGGTCTGGCCAAAGGTTTTATTAGGTGGACAGTGTAACCTGGTGTCTGACCCTTTTTAAAGCTGCAGTGTGTCATTTTTACACCGACATAACAGAGGCTCAGCCAATGCATGAGTTTGGGGGCGTGTCTGAATATTGGCAGACGATCTTTATTTTTGCAAATCTGTTTGTTTCCGCTACTGTGTGGAAATTAAACACTTTAAGCGCAAATTCTTAAACGTTTGATCGGCGATTTAGCATTTTAAGCAACCTAAAATCCTGTTGAGTAATGTTGAGTGGGAATAATGTTGAGTGGGAATTACATTCTGATGAAGGATTATATGAAAAGAAGAATTTTCTTCACTTCACTTTATATTTGTTAACATTAGTTAACTACATTAGATAACATGAACTAACAATGAACAATACTTCTACAGCATTTAATAATCTGTTAACTCTTTTAAAGTCACCGACAACTAAAGTTCATAGCCCCCTGAATATTTTGTTGTATGAATATCTGAACATGCAATAGAGGGTATGCAAGTGACGTCACCGTCGACCGTTACGACTGCGGTTACGCCCACTGAGTGGCAAAAGGCTGAGTGGCAGCATTGGTTTTCAGTGTGAATACCATGAAAAACACACAAAACACATTCAAAACGGGAAGGAGCTTTGCGACTGACAGTACAAATAGCTTTGACACAAAATCTGAGGTATATATTTAAAGACTGCCGAAAGCTACAGAAAAAAAGAAGCAAGTGGGTCGCTGCAATTCACAGAAACAGCTGGACTCCAGCAGAGAAACATTGATTTGCAGTTATCATTTTGTGTCAAAATGTTAGATTTTGGGGTAAAATCATACTGTATATATTGTATTTTTATATATTGTGTTGACAACTCATCAATTAAATATTGTCCATCTTATATTCTGCATTATTGGGTGTTTTTAAATAAACACTGACAAAAACTATACAAGTTTTAGGGCTGGACGATATAAATGACATTGATATAAGTGATTACTCGGATTTAAACCTACCTATAATTGTAGTTATATAAAGCATTCACAGACAGATTTGCTTTATGTATTTCCCCGGTGTTGATATCAGCCACATATAAATGTGAGGAAATACGACTCCTGGCTGCATGTCAATATCCATGGATTAGGTTTCTTTGACATGTTATAAGGAACAATTTAGAGCCCAGCCTTTAGTGTAATCGTTTGTTTTACTCGCATTTTTGCAGTTTTCCCTGCTAAATCCAGTCACGCAGCAGGTTCTTTTGCCACTCAGTCCAGCTGAGGGAGCACATTCAGGCGGTAAAGTGACGTCTATGCATACCCTCTATATATCAAAAGAAAGAACAGAGCCTTTGCTTTAAAACACAAGAAAAAAAAACAAAAAAAAAATATTCTATTATTCATGCATTCTTGTATTATCAACAGTTGAATGTTGGTAAGGTTCATTAAAAACAAACAACTGAGTTAATCACATTTTTTTCTACAATGTGTAAACAATGCTTCTATCGCTTGTCTCTACTCCTTTTTTGTCTGTGTTTTGATTTTGAGGTTCTGTACTCTTTCGGAAGATGCATAATAGCGCCCCCTACCGTATAACAATGAAAACAAAGAAAGCCGGAAAATTACGTCAGTGACAGGGAAAAAATTAATGTCAACATTTAATAATTAATTTCATATTTAAAGGTGCCGTAGAATGTCTTTTTAAAAGATGTAATATAAGTCTAAGGTGTCCCCTGAATGTGTCTGTGAAGTTTCAGCTCAAAATACCCCATAGATTTTTTTAACTGCCTATTTTGGGGCATCATTAAATATGAGCCGATTTAGGCTGTGGCCCCTTTAAATTCTCGTGCTCTCTGCCCACGGAGCTCGCGCTTGCCTTAAACAGCAAAAACAAAGTTCACACAGCTAATATAACCCTCAAAATGGATCTTTACAAAGTGTTCGTCATGCAACGTGTCTAATCGTGTAAGTATAGTATTTATTTGGCTAATCTGAATGAATTTGAGGCTGTGCTCCGTGGCTAAAGCTAACATTACACACTGTTGGAGAGATTTATAAAGAATGAAGTTGTTTTTATGAATTATACAGACTGCAAGTGTTTAATAATGAAAATAACGATGGCTCCAGTCTCCGTGAATACAGTAAGAAACGATAGTAACTTTAACCACATTTAACAGTACATTAGCAACATGCTAACGAAACATTTAGAAAGACAATTTACAAATATCACAAAAAATATCATGATATCATGGATCATGTCAGTTATTATTGCTCCTTCTGCCATTTTTCGCTATTGTTCTTGCTTGCTTACCTAGTCTGATGATTCAGCTGTGCACATCCAGATGTTAATACTGCCTGCCCTTGTCTAATGCCTTGAACATGAGCTGGCATATGCAAATATTGGGGTCATACATATTAATGATCCCGACTGTTACGTAACAGTCGGTGTTATGTTGAGATTCGCCTGTTCTTCGGAGGTCTTTTAAACAAATAAGATTTACATAAGAAGGAGGAAACAATGGAGTTTGAGACTCACTGTATGTCATTTCCATGTACTGAACTCTTGTTATTCAACTATGCCAAGATAAATTCAATTTTTAATTCTAGGGCACCTTTAAAAGCTGTATCTGTTAATATTAGATAATGCTGGGTATTATCGAAAATTATCTGGGTATTATTATGGGAGTCCTGACTGTAAACATCTCGCAAAATCTCTCGAGACTTCAGAATAGGCAATAGGCAGGAAGAAATTGCGATGATAGTGTTTGGAATGATTTTGACAGAAAATTCACAGAAAAAAAACCAAAAGGGTTTGGGTGATGTCGTGGAGACGGCGGTCACATGGTCTTTACTTTGTGATACACCATGACTGCGTTTGTTATGCTTCCGTCTTCTGTCAGCTCACTTTCTGATTGGATATTGTTTAGTTTCATGTGATAATTTCCAGAGCGTGCGCGCGTTTGTCCTCGGGGTTCCCCCCACACATCAGGATTTATTGAATATGTTAAATATTTATGATTTGCAATCAAATCCGAGCAGATCTCTCACTCTTAACACACCTCGCACCACAGGAAAATCTAATAAGATAATCTGTAAAACCATCAAGATAATCGGGACATTATTGTCTGAAGGGGAGAAATCGGCCCAAAATCAGCCTGATTATCTTATGGTGTGTACCCAGCATAACATGAACAAATAAGGAACAGCAGTATTTTAAACTAACATTAACAAAGATTAATAAATGCTGTAAAACACATTATTTATTGTTAGTTCATGTTAGCTAATGCATTAATTAACGTTAAGAAATGAGACCTTATTGTAAAGTGTTACCGAATTTCCTTCCAAAATAAGGACATTTGTTAAGCAAGTACAGTAAAGAAGCCAATTTTGAACTTAAAATGTAATAACTCAGGCCATTTGGAGTCAATTCTATGAGATGGACAGAATAACATGAATGAAGGGTGAGAAATGAGGGAAAGCGGTAGATTTGAGAACAGCTGCTTAAAGAGAACTCGACTTGGATGGGGCCGTTTGCTGTTTTGGCAATGGTTGCTGCTCTCGCTCCACTTTGTTTCCATGGCCCATTAGCGCAGCTACTCCTGGGACTCGCATGGCATTCTAGCACTTTCCTCAAATACATCAATACTAATGACTAAATCGCCAGCTGAGAGAGGCCTCGTTTGTACCAAACATTATCTTTTCATGGCCTTTTAACAGAGAACTGACTCTTATTCGAAATTACTTATCTCGGAGAACGTGTGTTTGTGTGTAAGCGTGCGCTTGACTGTCTCAAATCCTTGGGAGCTGCATACCTAGACGGCATTTACAAATTCTGAATTGACAAATGGTTTAATGAATGCACCTACGATGTCTGTCTAGGTAGGCAGCTCACTAATGTAATTCCTTCAAAACACCAACCAGACAAAAGACATTCTCTAATAGAAGAAACCATTTTGATGAATCTCATTCCTTGGCATGTGAAACGCAATGGTGTGCCAAAGGAAAGTTTATTAATAAGCCCCTTCGCTGGATGGACTGGTAATTGAAACAGACTTGTTTATAAGTCTGGTTCAAATGCTACTGGCCCGCTAAACACACATGTAAAATAATAATTCAGCAATTTCTGTAAGCAGTAAAAACCAGTAAAAGCAACAAGCGGTGCAACGAGGAGAAGGAGAAAACTGCTCAGGGGTGTCAGGAGACAACGTGGACATTGTTCTCTAAAGAGTTGAGCCTTCAAGAGTGTGAAATACACTCTAGGGACTTAAAATGAACAGGACGAAACAAAATGGACCTACTTTATGAGTAAAATAGATGTGTTCTTATGTATAGGTGCTACAAATAAACCACTTTTACGCTGTAAGGATTGATGGTGTTTTTTTATTAACTTGCATTTTTTTAATTAAAGGTGCAATATGTAATAATTTTGCAGTAAAATATCCAAAAAGCACTAGGCCAGTGTTATATATTTTGTTCACTTGAGTACTTACAATATCTAAAATGTTTGCAACTATTTATAAATCGTGAGAAAATTGCAATTTTAACCAAGGCTCCGGGACATGTGAGGAGTCGCCTGTCAATTGCGTCATACCCGCGTTACCCTCGGTTTCCGGTTTTATTTTGTAGAAACCATGGAAACACCAAAGACGCTTTAATATTTACATGTTTTAATAGGCAAGGGAACAACTGTTTTGACATATTTATAGACAGAAAACTATTGTTATATAGCTCAACACGTTTATTGTTTAAATCAAATTTTTTTGCGAGTACCATGCTTTACCAACACTATTTTGTGAAGTAGCTAACATAGCATAATCACATGCAGCTTTATTTTTAGTAACAGTAATACAGAATTTTCTCCATCATACAATATGTTTTAAAATTAATTGCATGCCATTTATCAACACAAGCCATCCAGCATCTATCTTACTGCAGTATGCAACAAGTGTCTCGCAGCAGCCGCCGAGCGAACGCACAAAGTAACGTTATAACATCATTTTCAACACACTCAAATGTATCTAATATGATAAACAGAGCTGCGTTACCTCATATTCATAACCGGAATAGCGGAAGTGGCGCCGGCGACTGTGTCGTAATAAAAGTTCCGCTGCTCGTTCAGCTCCCGCGACACTCGGTCCTGCTCTGCTTCATACTACAGTAACGTTAATAATCGCATCCATGAACATGATTTCTTCCCGAGTCCTATCCATAGTCTTTTCCACCGGCCGCTGAGGTGAAGACCACATGTCCCAAGATTCCACGCTCAAACTTGCCCATCATTAACCCTTAAATGCATACCTCGGGTCTTTAGTGACCCGGGATGTCATTCACTACCCTCCTCCTCGTTCATTTTTTAAAGTTAGACATCAACCTTCTTGGTATTCCTCAATCAATTCATTATAAAGAATATAACAAGAAAAAAATCATAAAATTATAAAAGAATGCCTATTTTTGTATTCATTTTTTGTAAAAATTGTATAGGGTCGCAAACGACCTGAGGTGTGTATGAGTGTACATATATTTTTTCTGCACAACAATAATTGAATCTTAGATGACAGAATAAGTGCAATTCACCTTTATTCCACAAGGTGGCAATGTCTGATACACAATGCTGAAGTGACGACTCATTCAGACAGGAAACGAAATAATAAGAAAAACATGAAATGGCTCAGCGATTTACTGCAGAGCGAGTACTGAACGCAATCAAATATGACTGTAACTGTTACTGGATGGATCTGGTGAAGCTGTTAGCGATCGAAATATTGATTTTGAAGATGTTGAAAATTATATAGTTTTGAGAATACGTTTAAGATCGCAAATGGGCTCATTTTCGTGAACTCAAACATAAAACTAGCCTATTATTTGCTGAATTTACTGGGAAATGAGCTCTGACGAGGACAGTAATGATGGCATAAAACATCTGCTCAAACGGAGCCCTTTCAAGCTCCAAAAGGTAACAAAGTATGCTTTATTTTATTCTTCTGTAATTGTTACTCTAATATCAGTGGAGTTTTAAATTATCGCGTCAGGTAGAGATCCTTCCGTGTTAGATATAGATCCGGGTCGATAAAGACCCGAATATGTAAGAATGATTGGCGAAACAGTCATGCATTTAAGGGTTAAGCTACGCCTTTGTTTTGAATAGACCTCTAGCGACCTCTAGCGGACAGAAAATATTACATATTGCACCTTTAAATGTGCTCTAAGCAATCCTGAGTGGATTAACTTCCTGTTGACGTTCGAAGTGTTGTCAAACAAAACAGAGGCTAGCTAGACCCTCCCTCCTCCTCCTCCTCCCCCTCCCCTCCGTGCTTCCTGAAACAGCCATGAACGCGCATTTAAAATGGAAGTAGCTTGCGTATTGATGCTGCTGTGGTAACGATGGCTCAACCAACTACTTCACGCTCATTGTGAGTAAATTGATGTACTTTTAAATAAAAAAGTATGTTTTAATTAGAAGTCTAGATAAATGATAAAATGGTATGTTGATAGTAACGCATTCTTTAATGTAAATCATTTAGTAATGGAAAAAAAACTGTGTTAGTTTATTCTCCATTACTAACGCATTCTACAATGTGAATCCTTTAGTAATGGAGAATAAACTAACAGTTTTTTTTTTCGATTACTAAATGATTCACATTAAAGAATGCATTATTATCAACAAACTATTGTATAATTCATCAAGACTTCAAACAAAACGTCAAACATAACCCCAAAACTCCACCCCCAAATCATTCTTGTCTGTTATTGGCTGGAGCATGTTTATTATGGTTTCGTGGTCCAGACTGCACTAGTTTGTTTTTGTTGCCGTTTTTGGAGCTTGTGGCGACTACAGAGGCCGCGTTTTTTTACAGTCTGTTCAGGGGATAGTGAGGAGATGTTTGCTGTACGTGACAAAAAATGTTTTGGCCTAAAAACGCGTGACATCGCTTAGAGCACCTTTAACTAAATTATTTAATTATAAATAAAATACAAATAATAATGTTTTTTCTTTGTTAAAATAAATAGTATTGCTGTTTTATCCTTGTCCTAGACCTTTCAGTTTTAATTATCATATCGTGACGTAAACCTAAACCAATTCAATATTTAAACACGACTGTGCCTCAGTTGTAGCATAATAAGTCAACTGAACAAATTCATTTCCAATCAAGTTGACCAAAAATGTTTTGTTTTGAGCAGTTAGGATGAAAAAAAATACTAGCTAGACGAAGGTGTCAGTGATTTTAAACATTTAAAACATTTAAAATTTGTTTCATTTCCACCTCAGGGTGTTATCAAACACAATAAATCATCTGAGATGTGGAAATGACAGTGTGGTGGGAATGATGCTTCAGAAAAATGACAGACATCATCACAGGATACTGAAAAATATGGTTTTCCAACAGCTAGGAAAAAAATGGGAAGGAGCATTCACAACGATCCAGCATCCATTCGGACAAAACAATCTGACAACCTGTCAAAGCTGCAAACGTCTGTCTAGAAACTAACAGCTGTGAATAAACAGGTCGAAACACACACACACAGATTCGCGCCTATCAAAAGCATTGGTTACTTTAAATTATAGATTAGTGCTGGCAGGATCAGAGCAGTTTGTCAAACAGCACGAGATGAGTGACAGCGTGTGTTTGTGCGCTCTTACCGTGGACGGTGAGGGTGGCGCTGGCCTCCGTCTTCCCCATCATGTTCTCCGCCTGACAGGTGTAAGTACCGGCGTCTCCTGAAGTCAGTCTCTTCAGTTTGAGAGTGTGGTCCTCCCAGATCTCATGCCTGAGAAGACGATACACAAACAAATATAGATGGCATTAAACGAGGCCATCCTGAGACATTCCATGTACTCTTTCTTATGAAGAGGACTGAAAAGGTCAGAAAACACATTTCTCATCCGCATTTAATTGGCTTAATATAAGCTAACTAGACATTTTATCACTCGTACCTTCCCTTGGGTAGCTCTCCATCCTCTTTCCTCCAGCGGATGGTGGGAACGGGGTCTCCTTGAGCTTCACACCTGAACTCAACACTCTGGTCCACCAGAACAGACTGACTGCTTGGCTTTCGCAAGAAGCTGGGCCTCTCTGTACACAAACATGCAGTTTATTATGTAATACAAGATGTTTCCTATGAGATATTCCCTTCTCTGATTGGATTATGAACTTACAGTGAACTATATCTATTGAACTCTGACTTGTTGTTTTAGCCTAAACTTTCATGCAGCTAATCCTAAAGTAAGCTTCCTATCTGATTTATTTATTAAGATTATATAACTTTGATGTTAGGATATTAATAATCCGTTACAGGGATAAGTCAACCAAAAATGAAAAATCTGTCATCATTTACTCACCCTCAAGCAGTATTAATAGAGAGCAAATTTTGATTTAGTTTTGGTCATAGTCTTTTGACTAAATGCCTAAATGCCTATTTTAGTTTTAGTTTTAGTCTAGTAGATTTAGTTGACTAAAATATAATATGTTTAGTTAAATTGTAATGCATCAATTAAGCATTTCTCTAAAATTGTTATATACTCCTGGAGGAAACATCTATTAACCTGTAAACATGCAATACAGACAGATTTAACTAATGTGACATATAACATGTCTTCTTTATTTATCTTAAAATTAAACAAAACCACTTCTCATAAAGAAACAAGATCTTCTTTTTAATTAAAGATATATGCATTCTTTATAACAACTTCATACAACATTCTTCATTCTTTCAAGCAGACATAATTATTTGTATAAATTAAATATATATTAATACTTATTAAAGTTATTCAGTGAAGAACACTGAGTGATTTTTCTCTTTGTCTTTTGTTGTTTGATTAATATTCACGATGGGCAGCAGCAGGTTTATTAGGCTGCTGTCACTTTAAGGCAGAATGGACGGATCCACGGATACACATCCGATATTCTCCCTACTGTTTACGTTCACTTAAGACAAAACCGACTGCGTTTACGTGAATACTCCCCAAAATGGACATATTTACATAATTTTGTGTGTATTTGCGTGAAAAGACGTGAAAGAGAACTTGATTCAGTACTCGTATGCTGACATCTGAGAGGCAGCTTTCTGTGTGCGCACGAAAAACCATACTGAATTGAGCTCTCTTTCACATCGTCAAGATTTTTTCAGATTTATCCATATGTCTGCTCTTCTCTTTCTCACAAACATTTACATTTCAGAATGTTTTATGAGACATGCAGCAAGTGTATAGCAAGTGTATGTCAACTTATGTCTTGCCGGGTAGATCAGCACATAACAATTTAACACTCAGAGGTCTAAAAACGCGCCGGCTCGTTTTGCAGGTTTTTTTTCACATTGCAGCAAAACAGACTTAAAATACTCTGTCATATTTTGTCATAGAGACATAAGTAATACATCAATTGAAACTATAGAATATCTCCTTTTATTTGTGTACACTCAGAGTAAAAACAAAATGTTGTGCTTTTTGTAAAATAAAGAAAACTAACATGATGCGTGATCTCTCATCTCCCTCTGAACAAAGTCCAATCTGATAGTTCTCAGAAAATGAAGTGTAACTTAGTGAATACTAATCACAAAAAATTCATACTTATGTCTAACAAAACGTTGAAATGTCAGGTTTTAAATCGTGCAAGTCAAATCGAAAACAAACATTCTGTGTTTATGTAATCTGTATGAAAAGAGAGCCATGTCAGAAGTCCGTGATTCAGCTCATTACCCACTAATGCGGCCACACCCACGGAGCCAGCGCTATTCACAGGCAAATTCAGAGACAACACATGCATTCATCATCTCAATCGTGTATTTATTGCCTTGAAAATTGTTTATCTGGATGAAAAAGCCATGGTTAGCGATCTCTGGAAGACATTTAGTAAATTCCTGTTTGTTTTCTTCTATTGATAAGTTTTAAGTGAGTTTTTGTTTCTTTAGCGCCCTCCGGCTTTAGTATGAATTGGTAAACACCATTCATGGAATATCGTCTTCTTCTTAGGTGAATTTGTGGACTAAAATGCACAGAGCGCCCTCCGGCTTCAAGGATAAATTGCAAACACCAGCGCTCATAGAGATAACAATGAATATTAAATAAAAAAATAACTCCTCTGTATAGAAAATTGACATAAACATATGAGAATCCTATATTTCTCCAAATGTGCATGCTTTTAAACTAAAAGCCTATATTCAACTCTTTGCATCACAGAAATACATTATATTTTAAAGTATAATATAAAACCATTATTTTATATTGTAATAAAATTTTCTGTATGTTTCATATACCATGATGAGCTTGAGACATCACAGAAGTTTTTTTTCACAGCCTACCTGACTGAAATGCCTCATTAATATGCAAGTCTTTTCAGCTCATTACCATTCAATTCTTTTGTCTTCTCAGGTGAGAATGAGCCATTATTCATGGAGATTCACGCCTCCTCGCATACCGTGTTTCTTGGCAAAAAGTGTCTTACAAAAACTAAATCAGTATATTGTTATAAATGAAAGAGTAGTCAGCATAATTTTTACATAATTTTGAAGCAAAAACTCTAGTCTACAACCTTCAATACCCAAAAGTATTGTGAACACAGATTTAATATACTTTTATTGGCCTTATATCAGTGACTTAAGTTTTTTGTTTTTTCAGTAACCACGCATAAACGTTATTCCTTCAAAAACACAAACATGTACACACATGTTCCTCACATATTATGGTAGCCTAGTTTGTGCTGAATACAGTGTAACGACACTTGTGTCATTAATATGTTTATGAACAACTGAAAAAAGCACAAATGTCAGGGCATGTCAAAACTTCTCCAGGCCCCAAATCAGCCTCAGACTCCAGAGGGTTAAATGTGCGCATCTTCCATGTTGGACATCAGTTCTGACTGGATCTCTTCCCAGATCTTCCCTCCTTAACATTCTGTCTCGTTTTTATAAATTGACAAAAATGTCAATAGGTTTTCGTCAATAGTTTTTGTCATTCAAATACGCTTTTTTTCATCAGTGAAAAAATGTCGTTGACGAAAATTATGTGTCAATGTAATTAACAATGCCCACAAATTGTTCTAAAACTGTATGAGTTTCTTTGTTCTGCTGGACACAAAAGAAGATATTTTGAAGACTATTAGTAACCAAACAGTTTCTGGCCTCCATTGACTTCAATAATATATATATATATATATATAGTACAGTCCAAAAGTTTGGAACCACTAAGATTTTTAATGTTTTTAAAAGAAGTTTCGTCTGCTCACCAAGGCTGGATTTATTTAATTAAAAATACAGTAAAAAACAGTAATATTGTGAAATATTATTAAAATTTAAAATAACTGTGTACTATTTAAATATATTTGACAAAGTAATTTTTTCCTGTGATGCAAAGCTGAATTTTCAGCATCATTACTCCAGTCTTCAGTGTCACATGATCCTTCAGAAATCATTCTAATATGCTGATTTGCTGCTCAATAAACATTTATGATTATTTTCAATGTTGAAAACAGTTGTGTACTTTTTTTTTTCAGGATTCCTTGATGAATAGAAAGTTCAAAAGAACAGCATTTATCTGAAATACAAAGCTTCTGTAGCATTATACACTACCGTTCAAAAGTTTGGGGTCAGTAAGAATTTTTATTTTTATTTTTTTGAAAAGAAATTAAAGAAATGAATACTTTTATTCAGCAAGGATGCATTAAATCAATCAAAAGTGGCAGTAAAGACATTTATAATGTTACAAAAGATTAGATTTCAGATAAACACTGTTCTTTTGAACTTTCTATTCATCAAATAATCCTGAAAAAAAATATTGTACACAAATATTTTGTACAATTGTACACATTAAATGTTTCTTGAGCAGCAGATCAGCATATTAGAATGATTTCTGAAGGATCATGTGACACTGAAGACAATGATGCTGAAAATTCAGCTTTGCCATCACAGGAATAAATTACTTTGTGAAATATATTCAAATAGAAAACAGTTATTTTAAATTGTAATATATTTCACAATATTACTGTTTTTACTGTATTTTTAATTAAATAAATGTAGCCTTGGTGAGCAGACGAAACTTCTTTTAAAAACATTAAAAATCTTAGTGGTTCCAAACTTTTGGACTGTATATATATATATATATATATACATATATATATATATATATATATATATATATATATATATATATATATATATACACACACACTATGGAAGTCAATAGGGACCAGCAGCTGTCTCACACTATCTCACAACCAATTCGTACATATTTTTCGAGGTGGCTAACTTGTACGACGTCACTCATACAATTCATACCTATATTTGCCTAAATCCCAGTGATGGATAGGTTTAGGGGCGGGATTAGGGGTAGGTCATTCGAAATTAATATCATATAAAATATCTTTTGTGTTTAAGAGAACGAAGAAATTCATACAGGTTTAGAACAAATTGAGGGTGAGTAAATGATGATATAATTTAAATTTTTGGGTGAACTAACCCTTTAAGATTAGGACTATCTAATGGACAA